>NC_133335.1:216540950-216868668 GCF_042186555.1 Aquarana catesbeiana
AACATCAGACTGCAAGGCTGGAACATCAGACTGCAAGGCTGGAACATCAGACTGCAAGGCTGGAACATCAGGCTGGAAGGCTGGAACAGCAGACTGGAAGGCTGGGACATCAGACTGGACGGCTGGAACATCAGACTGGACGGCTGGAACATCAGACTGGACGGCTGGAACATCAGACTGGACGGCTGGAACATCAGGCTGGAAGGCTGGAACAGCAGACTGGAAGGCTGGAACAGCAGACTGCAAAGCTGGAACAGCAGACTGGAAGGCTGGAACAGCAGACTGCAAAGCTGGAACAGCAGACTGGAAGGCTGGAACAGCAGACTGCAAAGCTGGAACAGCAGACTGCAAAGCTTGAACTTCAGACTGCAAAGCCTGAACTTCAGACTGCAAAGCTTGAACTTCAGACTGCAAAGCCGGAACATCAGACTGCAAAGCCGGAACATCAGACTGCAAAGCTGGAACATCAGTCTGGAAGGCTGGAACATCAGACTGGAAAGCTGGAACATCAGACTGGAAAGCTGGAACGTCAGACTGGAAAGCTGGAACATCAGACTGCAAAGCTGGAACATCAGACTGGAAGGCTGGAACGTCAGACTGCAAAGCTGGAACATCAGACTGCAAAGCTGGAACATCAGACTGCAAAGCTGGAACATCAGACTGCAAAGCTGGAACATCAGACTGGAAATTGGGAGCAGGTTGGGTTACTGGCAGGATTGTATGAGTAGGGAAGAACTTCCGTTTCTTCTTTGGCTTAACTGCTGGAGATCTGTAGGTGGCTGTAGGACTGTAGACAGGAGGTGAGGCATACTGAAAGGAAGGGCTGGGATATGGCAAGGAAGGGGGAACAGCAGCCAGAGGGAGTTCTTGTGGGAAAGTTGCAGGTATTAGAGAAGAGGCAGGTGGGTTAAAGGCAGGATAGGTACAGGAAGGAGAAACAGGGCATTGATACTTGGTGGGGAGCAGGGTATATTGGGCTGTAGCTGAGGTTGCCATGAGCGATGGGGGAATAGATTCTTGGGAAGGCAGGTGATTAATGGCAGGGCTGGGTTGTTGTGGCTTGGCTAAATTAAAGAGATCTGACCATGCCTGTAGCACAGGATGAACAAACATTGATTTACACACAGCCTGACTAACCAGAGATTGCACTGAATGGATGCAATCAGACAACACCTGCGGGGAACAAGAGGCATAATGTTCCTTGAAAAAGGCTGGGTCATCCTCTAATAACCACACCAGAGACTCAACCTGATCAAAACTGAAGGGGGGAGAAAAATCATCCCTGCCCTCTGGAGTACTGGACAAGGCTAGCTCTGCACACAGCTGGATCAGAGGCTGAACATTTTCAAATAGCAATCTACCCTGATCAACCAGAGAATGGGCCAGATGGATACACTCCAGGAGCTGATCCCTGGCCCACTCTTTCAATACCAGACGACAGTAATTGTTATCCTCCAACACCAGTGAGGCAAGGAGAACAACTGTTTCTGATTGCATTTTCATAGCACTACAATGGTTCCTTTGCGCAGTCACTTCTGGTCAGAGAGGCCTTGATTTACTGTCAGGAACTGGTGTGACCAGAACCGTGTGATCTGCGACAGAGGACACCCAAACGTATATAAGTGAATATATATATTAATTTATTAAGGAAAGTGAGTAATAAATAACAACCAACTCCAATATGACACAGTGCAATAACCAACCACAGACAGAGACCTACAAATAACAATAGACAGATAAATGCAATAAATGGGAAATACCAGGTTCATAAACAATAGCCAGGCCAGGGTCATACACAGCAGATCAGCAGGGAATGTTCCAGAGACGTAAACATAAGCCAGGCCAAGGTCATACACAGGGAAGTCAGTAGATGGGGTATGGAACACAGGACAGGGAGAGGATGGATGGGTCAGACTGCAGGCAGGGATCCAAGGTAACAGGTGGGACAGGATAGGGTCCCAGACAGGGAGACAGGGACAGGATCAGGGCTCAGGGCTCAGGGCTCAGGATCAGGATCAGGATCAGGATCAGGATCAGGATCAGGATCAGGATCAGGATCAGGATCAGATAGCTAGCAGGTCAGGAGGCAATGACGAAATCAAGGCAAACATGTGAATGTTTGCCAGGTATTTATAGGCCTGTGATTGGCCTCAAGTGACACCTGATTGTAGGAGGTACTGTCTGCTCCACACTGCCAGGATCCATCCGCTGGTGGACGCCAGTACTGCGGCCCAAAGATGATATACTATTAACAGGGAAAAGCTCTCCTGACAGTTCCAAACTGCCAGGAGACACCTGCTGGTGGACCTCAGTACTGCATGCGAAATAACAGGTCTTACCAGCGGATGGAACATTTCCTGACAACTAAATACTAAAAAAAAACAATGGCATGTCTTAGCAGGCTGAACCCCGTTGTCCCCCAAAAGGGGTAGAAAAGGGAGGAAGGGAACCATACCGCGACACACGGAATACTGACAAGGACCGCCCAAAAGGGTATCCTGTGTGTGCCAGATAAAAGCATCTATAATAAATGTTTGGAGAATCCCATTAAGTAAAGGAGGGGGCTATAGAAATGAACACAAAAACAGGGGGTGAGGAGAGGGGGAAGAAAAGAAAAGGGGAAGGGGCGGGGGGAAGAAAAGAAAGAGATGAATGAATGAAAAGGAAGGGGTGGGGGGAAAAAAGAGAAAGGTGGGGGGGTGCAAGAAAGGGAGGGGAGGGATGAGGGAAAGGAGAGGTAAGGGAGGGGAGGGGGCGAACAAGGAACAGGAGGGAGAAGAGGAGGAACCTAAAAAAGAGAAAGGAAAGTGGGAACAAGATGGAATGTTCCCTAAGAAATATATATACCCTCCTAAAGGATGGATGTAGTCAGATTACCAAGGAATTAATATCAGTATGATATGAGTGGAAAGCAGGTATGGACTCAGTAAAACAGCAAACATACAGAATGCTTACCAATCAAGGTACGATTATGCTGCTTAGATGGTGGATCATCAGCCATGAGGGGCTCTAATGGGGCCCACTGCCTTAAATCCCAGTGGGTCCACCCATTGAGGCAATTAGGAGGTGTGGGCACACCTGGGAAAAACGCCCAGTGGTGGGAATGCCACGTGGTGGCATGCCACACGTGTGCACCTGGCGGTCCCTCGGCCCCCATGACGTGTTGCGCTGTCCCGCCCATCCGGGCTTGATGACGTCATGCTCAAGGAGAGCAGCCGGCACACATAGCATGGCTGCTTCATCCCCGGAGAAGGGAAGAGGGCGAAGTGGGTGGGCATGCCCAGCACCATCCAACATGTGATGCAAGTGCACTGGTCGGCCCAGCCATGGCCAAAACTAAAGGCGGGGGAAACGCCGGGGGAGCCTGTGCGGGCGGTGAGTGATGACACAGTCAAATCTGTTTGATGTTCGCAGAACATTATATGGGATACCACCTTGCGTCACCTTCCTAATTTAATATAGAGTATCAAGGTCACAGACAGCTAACAAGAGAACATCTCCTTGGCAAGAGAACAGGTTCAGGGTAGTTTAAAGGGCTCTTTCATAATCCTCAGGAGCCACTGAAAGCCATGGCTGTGCCTCCAGTCTGCAATGACATGTTGATTGAACAGCTTATAATGGGCGCATCACCGATCCATCGTTGATCCAATATATTCTTTGATTCCAGGTCTGTTGCTATCACATCCACCATTACAGCCCTAAGAAAGAGGGAAACATTTCCCCTAAAATGCGTTGGCTTTACCTGTTACCTGTGAACTGTTACCTTCAATAAACTTTTAAAATATACAGGATCCCTGACCCCAGCAGTGCTGATTGGCCCTGTGCTGATCACATGCACTCTTCCAGGAAAAAAATAAAACTATCTAGCAATACACATAAAACTGAGCATGTGCAGAATGCCCCCAAGGCTCTGTACTATCAGCAAATAGACTGGGGACACTGGGAAAAAGGATCAAACAGCCTTTTTACACAATGCAGAGGATTTACCCCTGTGACGGCTGGTGGGCTTTTTCTTCGGGGGCGGCAACAACCACCCCCTGGCGGTGCGGCACTGACAACCCCAACCCCCTGCTCCGGGCGTCTGCCGGTTAATCCGGCACCTACCTGGATAGATAGATCCAGATAGATGGTGGGTGTCATCCAGCGCGGCGGGGTGCGTGCAGCAGCTCCAGACTAGCGGGTGCAGGGCCTGGGCAGCAGCTCCAGGCTAGCGGGTGCGGGGTCTGGGCAGCGGCACCAGGCTAGCGGGTGCGGGGTCCGGGCAGCGGCACCAGGCTAGCGGGTTCGGGGTCTGGACAGCGGCTCCAGGCTAGCGGGTGCGGGGTCTGGACAGCGGCTCCAGGCTAGCGGGTGCGGGGTCTGGGCAGCGGCTCCAGGCTAGTGGGTGCGGGGTCTGGGCAGCGGCTCCAGGCTAGCGGGTGCGGGGTCTGGGCAGCGGCTCCAGGCTAGCGGGTGCGGGGTCTGGGCAGCGGCTCCAGGATAGTGGGTGCGGGGTCTGGGCAGCAGCCCCAGGCTAGCGGGTGCGGGGTTTGGACAGCGGCTCCAGGCTAGCAGGGGTGGGGTCTGGGCAGCGGCTCCAGGTTAGCGGGTGCGGGGTCTGGGCAGCGGCTCCAGGATAGTGGGTGCGGGGTCTGGGCAGCAGCCCCAGGCTAGCGGGTGCGGGGTTTGGACAGCGGCCCCAGGCTAGTGGGTGCGGGGTCTGGGCTGCGGCTCCAGGCTAGCGGGTGCGGGGTCTGGGCTGCGGCTCCAGGCTAGCGGGTGTGGGGTCTGGGCAGCGGCTCCAGGCTAGCGGGTGCGGGGTCTGGCTAGCAGCTCCAGGGTGGCTTCCTCCCTGGCTCCACATCAGGCGTCCAATATGATTGCCTGATGTTTTGGCCAATCAGGATACAGGTCTCAAACCTGCTTCCTGATTGGCGGGGAGAAGATTTAGTTTAACTGGGTGGGATCGGGCGCACTGCTTTGCCCAACCTTTTTTGAAGCCTATTAGAGCCTCTGGCTCTAATCATGTGCTTCAAAAAACCCGCCCCCATCCCCGCCATAGGAATTCATGTGCCCAGCATCCTAAAAGGGGCCGGGCGCATGGATAGGGAGGGCGGCGGTGTTGGGGGGGGGGGCGGCACCCGTGTGCCCACCATGCATGGGCCGCCACTGATACAGACTGATTTTACTGTTGTGTGTTTAGTAACACTTTAATACTGCTTTAAGGTAAATAGACTGAGCAGACTTTAGCGCAATTGCAGTGTTTGCCGGATAGCATTAGCGGTTCACTGACCGCTTTCCTTTGTCGCATGTCTAATATGGGATTCAACATCGCCGGGGACGTGCAGGGTCAGCCGCTCAGGTGCCCGCCCCCCCCCCCGGCACAGACTGCAACCTACTTTTGTGCGCTGAGCCCATTATGACAGCCACTCTGCGCTCCACATTCAAAAGGCAGCAGATTTAAATGTTCTCTGAACAAAACACATCCCATCTGGAAGCAAACAGGCAAAAAATGATATTAATGCTCTCCTCTGTGTATCGGCCTCATACTGAGAATACCGAACAGCTGCCACTGGGATAAATAAAAGGTGTATTACATCAAAAAAAAGGGGGGTTTTGTTGGAGAAATCTGCCTGCTTTACAAACAACACAATGCCGACTTCAAAATGCAAACTGTAAAAGAAAAGCTATTCTCTATGCAAGATAAGTAAACTTTTCAGAAACATTTTTTTAGACACCGAATTGAACAATGTGAGCACAATAGTCGACTGTCATAAACGATTTGGAAGAGACGGGGAAATGGCATTTAAAGGGATTCACCAAAATATCTGCATGGGAATGGTTTTTTGTTCATTTTTATTTATGTTTTTTTGTGACAAGTTTATAAACTGATTTTTTTTTTTTTTTTGTATAAAATCTTTATCTCACAAAAAAAATGTTTACCTACTTCCCGCGCAGGCCAACTCTGGTATTTCTCTCCTACATGTAAAAATCATCTTTTCTTTTGGTAGAAAATTACTGAGAACAAATAAACATTATGTATATCTTTTTTTGGCAGAGGCCTTAGAGAAAAAAAATTGTGAGTTTTGCACCTTTTTTTTTTATGTCACACAGTACTTGCGTAGCGGTTTTTTTGAAACGCAATTTTTCTGGGAAAAATACCATTTAATTACTTGACCTCCAGGAAGATTTACCCCCCCCCCTTATGACCAGGCCATATTTGAGTTATTTTAACTGACAATTGCGTGGTCATGTAACGTTGTACACAAACAGAATTTATATCATTTTCTTCCCACAAATAGAGCTTGCTTTTGGTGGTTTTTAATCACCTCTGCGTTTGTTTGTTTTTACGCTATAAATGAAAAAAGACCGACAATTTTGACAAAAAAAAAACAAATTTTTTAAACTTTTTGCTAAAAAAAATATCCAATAATAAAAAAAATCAAATTTTTTCATAAATTTAGGCCAATATGTATTCTGCTACAAATTTTTGGTAAAATATTCCAATAAGCTTATATTGATTGGTTTACATGAATGTTATAGCATCTCCAAACTATTGTATCTACCGGTACATCTGGGGTGCCAAGGTTCGCCATCACTGGTATATACAGTATACTGTAATTTGTATTTGTTTTTATTTTTTTATACTTGTAATGGCAGCGAACAGTGACTTATAGTGGGACCGTGGCTAGGCTATAGCAGCATAAAATGGAGTTAGAATAAACCTGGTAATCTACAAAATCAGCAATAAGTAATGACATTAGAAAACAGTAACAGCAATGATAATCAAAACTGCGATAACTCCTCTGTAAACAGTTGGCCTTTATCCATGTAGAGTGCACTCTATATGAATGGACGCAATGAAATTTAAGACTTCTTAAAGAGCTACCCCTAAGGCATCACTTAAACATGCAGTTGGGAACACCTCTAATGCCGCGTAGACACGACCGGACTTTCCGGCATCAAAGGTTCGACGGCACAAATCCGTCGGACAATTCGATCGTGTATGGGCTTCATCGGACCTTTTCTGTCTAAAAATTTGACGGACCTTTATCTGTATGCTAGTCCGATGGACCAAAAACGACGCAAGGGCAGCTATTGGCTACTGGCTATGAACTTTCTTAATCTAGTCCGGTCGTACGTCATCACGCTCGAAATGATCGGACTTTGGTGTGTTCGTGTGTAGGCAAGTCCGTTTCGTTGGAACTCCGTTGGAACTCAGTCGAAAAGTCCTTCGGAGTTCAGTCCGACAAGAAGTCCGCTCGTGTGTACGCGGCATTAAGCGTCACTTAGACATGCAGTTAGGGATGCTTGCCCACTGCAATAGGCAGCGTGCAAATGTGTTGACATGCTGTGGGTGCGATGCTTCGCGACCTCTGCAAAGTTTACTTGACATGTAGTGACTGGTGGGTTGCAAGCCCACTGAATGCTGCACCCTCAAGCCAATGGGGATGTACTGCAAACACTCCACAACTGCCTGCAATTCACGCAGTTGCGGCATGTTTGTCAACAAAATGGAATTAGAACAGGCAGTAATGGAGGCGTCGCTTCCTCACCACCTGTCAGTAGCCTCTGAAGCGCGATCTGAACGTGGATGGGGCTTCAGAGGAAAGGGAGATTTAGACCCATGTCTAAATCTACCCTTACTATGAAAAATAAGCAAAGCTATCTGAGAGTGAGCAGTCTTTAGCCCTAGTTCTTTAGCTGTTTAGCATTGGGGCCCAGTCTTTAGGATGGTGCACATGAGTACAGTCCCAGGGCTAGTTAGATAACCAATCCTTATGTGCTCAATCTCTGCTAGCAGAAACAGTTTGATGGCAGCAGTGTCCTCTCACCAGTCCCAACGATACAGCAACAGGGGTCCTGCTGTTCAGATGTCAGCTCACTTCTGGATGTGTCTGGAGTGACTCCGGTCCCTAGCACACAGCCACAGGCATGTTGATGTGCACACCGGAGTAGTGATGTGCCCACCTTGGTCTCCTCACAAGGAAGAGAAAGCGCCTCAGAATTCAGCTTAATAAAATACAACTCTCTCTCACCTTTTACTTGCTTGCACTGGGAGTTGTAGTCCAATGATCCATGAACTGCCATAGTAAAGTTTCTTTCCCGAACATCATCTCCCATAAATCAAAGCTGTAAACCATCAGGTCTCTTGAGCTCCATCTGATTTTCAGCTCCCCCTGGTGGATGGAGATAGTGGTAAACCATTAAAGTTCATTGGGAGCACAGAGAGCACTGCAGCACAGCGTCCTAAATTGCTCTCTGTCTCTAGCCAATTTCGAGCCAATTGCTCTTTGTGTGAATGGACATGCAAAGCCTTGGCTTGGGAGTGAGCCTGCTCGGGTCCCCCTATTGCAAGCTGCTTGCTCTAGGGACACTGGGCAGGAGGGAAGGGCCAGGAGTGTCGGTGGGGGAACCGAGAAGAGGAGTCTCTGGGCTGCTCTGTGCAAAAACACTGCACAGAGCAGGTTAGTATAATATATTGGTCATTTTTAAAAAAATTACGTTAATACCACTTTCAAAGTAAGGTGTTGGAAGACTATGAAATATTCAGATATAACTATGGTCTCTCTTCAAGCAATATGTGCTGTAGTGCTTAAAGTGGTTGTAAAGGCAGAATTTTTTCTTTTTTAAAACTTTCTGTGTGCAGAAGCCCCCCTAATACTTACCTGAGGTCCATCTAGATCCAGCGATGTTTGCACGAGAGACTCGGCTGTCCAGGACTCCCCTCCTCATTGGCTGAGACAGCAGCGTGGCACAATTAGCTCCCGCTGCTGTCAATCAAAGTCAGTGAGCCAATGAGGAGAGATAGCAGGCAGGGCCGGGCCATGGCTTCATGTCTGAATGGACACAGGGAGCTGCGGCTAAGGTGCCCCCATAGCAAGCTGCTTGCTGTGAGGGCACTCAACAGGAGGAAGGGGCCAGGGGCACCAAAGAGGGACCCGAGAAGAGGAGGATTTGGTCTGCTCTGTGCAAAATTACTACACAGAGCAGGTAAGTATAAAATTATATATAACACTTTAGTATCACTTTAATTACAGGTACATCTGCGCTTACAGTTTTCTCTTAATCACCCAGCAAAGTCTCAAAATAATTGTCGATCCTGCCAGTGAAGTTCACTAAATGTAACCCCCTGTGATGGGGTGGCAATGATGCTGCACTGATCCTGAATTTAGAGCAGAGTTGCCACTCTTGCGTAGGCTGTTCCTGGTTCACTACAGTGGGATTAAAAAAAAAAGGAATTGCGGGGGCATAGCTTTCAGCATTGTTAATGCTGAGTCACAAGCCAATATTTTGACAAGCAACACCTGGCCACAACTAATCCTGCCCATTTCTTTCTAGATTGACAGCACTGCCTCTGTTGCTAAAAACCCTCCCACAGTGAGCTGTAGTGTCTAGGAGGAGGAGCATGTGAGACACAAATAAAGCTGGATTTGCTTAGTCAGGGTATGGACAGGAAGTTTTATTTACTCTATGAGGCTTGAGAATCACATGGTAACTGGATTTAGTAATTGTGTAGACCAACCATTCTCAACCAGGGTTCCAGGGAACCTTAGGGTTCCTTCAGAGGTTACTAGGGGTTTCTTGAGCTGTGGCCAAAGCCCCATGGCTGAGTCAGTGTCACCTCCTTTTTTGCTGACTGCAAAGGTGGCATCTTGACCACAACTGCAAGGGGGACCATTTTCCCACTGATTCTCAAGGAACTGGTTTTAGCAGGGGTTCCCCAAAATCTGAACATTTTTTAAGGGTTCCTCTCAAGTAAAAAAGGCTGAGAAAGGCTGGTGTAGGTTGTTAAACAGCAGCCTTTAGTTGTACATTAATATACTGCAAAATATTTCATATTTGCCCAACAACAAGTCCTGAACATAATAAATAAATATTAGTATACACGTACACTATACATCACCTTTAATTTGTACATGTAGAGGTACCTGTTTCCCTATTCTCATTTATCTTTTGCATAAGCTTTTTAATAACCCTGGAGAACCAGAGGCATGGCTTTTCCCATAAACAAAATTTTGTGTTTGATCATACAGTACTGCTCCTTCGCCTCTAAAGAATAGATAAAGGCACGCAGATGCCTTTCCGGGTGAAGACAGTAAACAGATAAGCCTGTCTTCAGTAGAGAAGTGACCATCAACGCAAAGCAATCGGCAGAGGACTACTATATTTCTGCATGAGTGAGATGCATTCACAGAGCTGGCATCAATCTTCCCTGACACTGCTGTAAGCAGACAGCCACATTACTTGAAATCCCAGGAAACCACCATGCTAGACGTGTCTCCCTCGACGCTCTCAGCCTTGCATGCTAGCTGTGTTTTTCCATCTGAAACATGTGAAGATGGGTAGGCATAAGCCCTGTGCAGAAATATACACAGGAGGAGGACAAAATAACAGAAGGGCAAAAAAGGAATTTCATTTCAACTAAATCCCATGCAGTGCTGGAACAAGATCATCCAGTGCCCAGGGCAAAGATGCCAAACTCTGCCCCCCTGGTGGTCTTCTGCAGTTGGGATTCCACTCTATATTTCACCACTCAATGTTCTGCTAAACTGCTCCTCAGGTCCTATTGTTGCATCGTCCTGTTTGGCATATGTGTGGGCGGAGCCTACTTGTCCAGCAGACGGGGGGTACCTTTCACGTGGAGCATGTCCAGGACCAGGAGAAGACTGTGGTCATGTGAAAAATCTAACACTAAGGCAGTTCCTCGACCCAGCGGTGAGCCTTCACACCGTGTGCAGTAAAAATACATAATTCATCTGAAAAGAATTGTCCCATGTCACTACCGGGACAAGGTCATCTAGAGCCCAGGGCGAACATGCCAAACTGCATCCCCCCCTTAAGATGTATGAGCATTATGTGTCTGAAACCCCCCCCCCCCCCAAAAAAAAACTGCATGCTTACCGAATAAGAAAAAACTCCCCCTCCTCCTAGTACAATTCAGCCCCACTGCTGAAACTCCCCCCTCCCAGCACCCCAAATCTACCAACCCCCAAAAAAATCAACCCTCCCCCAAGCACAATTCCCCTGCTTCTAAAATTTCCACTCCTAGAACACAATTTCCCCCCCACTCCTAATCCCCCATACCAGCACAAATACCCCCTCCTAGCACAAATCTTCTAGCCCCCATCCCCCCTCCCAACACAAATCCACCTAAATCACCACTCTTAACACTCCCCCAAATTCCTCCTTCCAACACAAATCCCCCCTCCCAATCTCATTGCAGCGCCCTCCCATCTCACATAATACCACCGAGCCCAGGGCAGCCGCGCCCCCTGCCCACCCCTTGTCCCAGCCCTGATCACTTTTTATTTTACATAGGACTCACTATACTCCACAAAAGCTTTATGCTTGGGGAAAATCTATAACACCGATATGCCCCTCGATGTGCCTTGGCCAATGGTTCTCTCATTCACATGCTTTGGCGATGTCCCAAACTTTATCATTATTGGGAAAGAGTGTTTATAACTTCATTCATTAATTCAGTATGCTCAACTGAAGTGGTAGGGACCCCCAAACTTGCCCTTTTGGGAATAATCCCTGATGGAATATTACCAGATGAGATGCAAATTATGTGGAATAGGTCCCTATATTTAGCACGTAAACTTATTCTACAAAAATTGACCTCTCCTATACCCCTGATTCATAAACAGTGGTGTGAGAAACGTAATTATATATTAAGAAGGGAAAATTTGACGTATAAACACAGGGGATCCCCCCAAAATTTGTAAAAATATGGTACTATTGGATAAATCACAGTAACAAAATGTTATAATACTCTATTGAGTGTTTCAGAAGAATGAAGTTAAAACTCAAGTGAATGATTTCAGGGTTTAATAGATTTGATTGTAGGGTTTAACAGGAGAGAAATAATTTTTGCTGGAGAGGGTTAATGGGAGCCGCCTTAGGGGAGCTGTTATAGCTCGGTTTTGCAGACTACAATGAATGGTGTCTATTAACCAGGGTTAGCAAAGTCAATCCATAATATATCTCTAGGCCCCTGTGTATGCTCATATTTTGCCTATTCTAAGTATATGATTTTAAGTTGAGCCCGAGAGGCACCATGTTTGTTTGTTTTTGTTTTGTTTTTGTTTTTTGGATTTTGTTCAGTTTCATTTGATTGAAATTATGTAAGTTAATGTATATTGTGGAAAGCTTCTTTGGGGGCTGTCCCTACAATGATTTATGTATGTTGTATTTAATGTTTAATAACAATAAAACGTGGCTAAATTTTAGAGGTGGGGAAGAGACCCCCCCCCCCCCCCCCCCGAAGAGTCTGGTTACTGAACCATAACTATTGACAGCTGTTTCAGCCACCAATAACTTTCTGCATGCTTCCAATCTCAATGTTTCTGTACCCTACAATATTTTTTCTCTCTGTAATTGGTGTGTCCTGCACCTCATTGATCATGTTGATGCATGGCTAACATTGGGAATTGATATAGACCTCTATCTTTACCTTCACAGGCAACATCATTTCCTTCCCAGCAAGTTTAACCCTCCCACCCCTGCAAGCTGTAATCTAGCCTCTCCATGTGTGGAGCCCCATCCATCTTTCATTCATTCCCCCCTGTGACATTGTTAGAGTAATTTTCCAGTTTTCATACCCATTAAATATTTCTACTGTCACATGGATCTTACACCGGTGAATCAGAAACTATATTGGATTCCAAGCAGCCGACTTCATAAATTATTAATATTGCGGCTGACAAACACAGATTGCTGTAGTAAAGCTTATGTCCAAGACTATTTCTCAGCTATGCCTGAAACGCCTCCCAATATTTTGAGGAGAATCGCAGGAAGGCTTTATTATAGAAGCCAAATACCGACAGCAATCACCTTTAATAAATAACTCAGTATTAATAAATAAATCACCCTTAAAAAAAGAGCCCTTACAAGGAAATAAGTAGCCTCTAATGTGCATTAGTGTCGCTAGTCTCTTGGATATGTCCATGTTCGCTGAGCTATCATACACTGGTTGAAAGGGGGGATATGGTCTAATTGTTCCCCTAATACAGGCTGTAGAAGGTAGTATGAAGCCAAACAGCTCAGTGCATACCAATGGCAAAGTGTGTATTGGGGGCGCTATGGTGGGCAAAGGTCTTAGGAAGGGATTATGGGGGAGCATCTGTAGCAGATGTGGAAGGCTGAAAAATGTAAAGTCGGCGCTTAGCGTAAAGAATAAAGAAAACAGCATCTAGCACTAAAAGGTCAATAATCCAAACCTTCCCCTTAAAATAGTAAAAACAGTGCTGCGCTCAAACACAACAATACATAAAATCAACAAAAACTATGTAAAAAAACATAAATATACCAAGTGAAAATCCAGGTTCCTTTAGAGATTGCTGGGGACCCTATGGCGCAGCTGTTTTCATCTCATAAATCCAATAGGTCTCTAGCCTGGACACCTGCCTACATTTAATAGGAACCCCTCCAATGTGGGTCTATGGTATCCATAGCACAGAATAACAAACCTTTAGGATTCTTGTGGTGGCATTTGCAAAAATAGGCAGATAGACTATGTGCTTTGATACCACATGTGATAAACATGCTCTCTCAATCTGTCCCTCAGTCTGCATGTTGTCCTACCAACATACTGTTTGCCATAGGGACATTGGGGTAAATAAACAACTAATTTAGTGTTACATGTAAGGAAAGACGTAGTTTCATATTCTTTCTAAGTGCTGGTTGAGTGAAAATTAGTAACCTTTTCCACCTAACGCCCTCAACGTTGCACATAACACAGTTGTTACATGGGTAGAAACATTTTAAATGAGAGAACAATTAAACTCTTTTAGGAGGGTCTACCAAGTTAGGGGCCAAGCAGTCCCTCAAATTAGGCAGTCTCTTGTATATGACTTCAGGATTGGTGGGTAGAATATCTTTCAAGGTTGGATGCCTAAGAACACTCCCCTAGTGTTTCTAAATGATCGGTTTGACCTGTCTAAGTTGGTAGGAGAATTTAGTGATAAAAGGGAAGATTTTACCTTAGCTAGAACCATTCTCCATTTAAAGGAGTAGCAGCTCTAGTCGATCGAAATTGGCACAGTTCAGCAGTACTAGCCGAGTTTCAATCCATGTATGGGCAGGGAAGTTGTACGAAAGTCAATCTACTGATCGACTTCTGTACAACCGCCCTGTTGGATTTTGCCAGCTGGATCAGCACTGCAGGCTATTCCTGCTGTCAGAATACAAAGGCTCAGTGGGAGGATTTCCCCATCCACATCAAGTGTGTCCATGGGGGAATAAAGTCATTTTTTTTCATTAAACCCACTGGTTAAATGAAAAAAACTCTTCTTCGATCTATGGGCTATGTTCATTTACTTCCAGCTGGCCTGGCAACTCAAATTGTGCTGTTATATATGTTAAAAAAAGACTTTAGGGGTGAATGCATGTTTGACAGAAAACTGGAATCTGTTTGTTTTGGTTCTCTCTCTTGCCAGGAAAGGTAAGGGTGTGCTTCCTTGCCAGGAAGAGTGAGGGTGAGCTTCCTGGAAAGGAAGAGTAAGGGTGTGCTTCCTTGCCAGGAAGAGTGAGGGTGAGCTTCCTGGAAAGGAAGAGTAAGGGTGTGCTTCCTGGCCAGGAAGAGTGAGTTTGCACTTCCAGGCCATGAAGAGTGAGGGAGCACTTCCTTGCCAGGAACACTCTGAGTGATCCTCCTGGCCAGGAAGAGTGAGGGTGCGCTTTCTGACTAGGGAGAGTGAGGATGCGCTTCCTGGCCAAGAATAAAGAGGGGGTGTGTCGTGGCCAGGAAAAGTGAGGGTGGGTTCCTGGTCACAAAGAGTGAGGGTGTGCTTTCTGGCCAGGAAGAGTGAGGGTGTGCTTCCTGGACAGGAAGAGTGAAGTTGCACTTGCAGGCCACGAAGAGTGAGGGTGAGCTTCCTGGCCAGGAAGAGTGAGGGTGTGCTTTCTGGCTAGGAAGAGTGAGGATGCACTACCTGGCCAAGAATTTACTGGCCAAGAGGAGTGAGGTTGGGTTTCTGACCTGGAAGAGTCTGGGTGCATTTGTTGGTAACCACTCTGTGTCAGAGTTTTACCTGGCTTGGAAGCAACAGGTGTCTTTTAACAGAAAGTTCCTGTATAGACTTAGGTTGTGGTGCTGTGCAAGTGGACTGTGAGGATAAGTAGTTCAGGGCAAAATTAAGCTTTAACTGGGCTGGACAACTCACTGGGTGAGAAGAAACCGATCTAACCCTGCACAAAATTAAAAGCTGCTAGGACACCCTTAGATGGACATTTGATTGCCATTAGGTACTTGCTCCCCATGGCTAAGCTCATAATGTGCAAAGTTCAGGTTTGATGTAAGCAAAGGATGAACTAAACTAATCTAAATAAGAAGGAACCCCAGGGCAAGACCATAATACACTGGACCAATTTAATATTAGAAAACGTAAGAATGTCTCAGAATCCCCAGGAAGATCTGGATTTCATGGTTGCATGCATACAAAAGCAAAAGACATTATTGTAAAAAGAAAGCTGAGTTCTCCTCCTAAAAAATTGTATCAAGAGCAATTGCAAGTTACTCCTGAAACAACAGGCCTATAGATGAAATATAAAATGATCTTGTCCATAAAGAGATTGCAGGCAAAAGAATCCAAAAATGTTGAATTTCTCATTCACATTTTGACATATTCAATGCTCTCAGTAATAGATTTAGAGCAAGAATGCAGGTTAAGTGCACATTCACACTATGGTTTGCATTAAGGAACATGCATTAATCTAATGCATGATTGTATAATAATTAATGTGGTTCGCGTTAAGGTAGTCTTTTCATTTTGAATGAGCTGGCGGCCCACCTTAACGCATAAAAAAAAATGGACGCATTTTATTTTTAACAAGCACACCACAACATACTGTTTGTGTGTTGTAGTGTGGGTATGTTGCCGGCTTCTATAATAGATTGTTGGGGAGCCATTCATATTGTTGTGCTTGTAAAACATTATGTAGCGCTAAGACAATAGAATGAATATCATGTGCAATAAATCATAAAGTGCATGTGGATCAGACAGCAGTGCTGAATAATAAAATGCTAAGTGCAATTGTGAAAATTCACTGGATGGAACCAGGTGAAATAAGAGTCACTGGATGGTTAAATAAGTTCAAAAGAAAATAAATTGATAATAAAATATGCTGAAACAGTCCACAACCGGAGAAGGACCTCGAGATGCAATCCAATTCAGATACAAGGGTAAATAGGATAACCACAACTGCAAACAGGTCACCAGGGATGGTGCATCCTCCACCCGGGGTAGGGGGTAAACACTCTTACCAGACGGTGTGGACTCACATGCCAGTGGCAGTGGGTCAATCAAACTGAAGAACCCAGGAAATGGAACTCTGGTGTAGGATACCGAAACTTCCACGGAAGAAGAAGGAACTGGAACTCAGGCAGAAGTCGCCAAAATGCAGGCAGTGTGTGCCAACACTCTCATCCAGTGAAAATATGGGGATCATGGAAAGAAAAATGCCTCCATATAGTGTAGGTCAAACAGATGGATTTATTAAAATTAGGTACAAACTTCAAAGTAAGATGTGTACATGGATTTGTGATTGCAAACCCATAAAGTGCCCCAGTCGAACTCCAGTGGGACGAAACGCGTCGGGTTTGCTTGCACAGCTCCTCACATGGCTTTTAAATTGTGATCACATATCCATGTACACATCTTACTTTGATGTTTGTACCTAATCTTAATAAATCCAACCGTTTGCATTACACTATATACAGTAGAGGCATTTTTCTTTCCATGATTCCCATATTTGTGTGGCACACACTGCCTGCATTTTGAGTGACTTCTGCCTGAGTTCCAGTTCTTTCTTCTTCCGTGGGAGTTCCGGTATCCAACACAGGAGTTCCATTTCCTGGGTTCTTCAGCTTGCATGTGAGTCCATATCGTTTTGGTAAGAGTGTTTACTCCCTACCCTGGGTGGAGGACGTACCATCCCTGGTGACCTCTTTGTGGTTGTGGTTATCCTATTTACCCTTGTATCTGAATTGGATTGCATCTCGGAGTCCTTCTGTTGTGGACTGTTTCAGCATATCTTATTATCAATTCATTTTCTTTTGAACTTATTTACCATCCAGTGACTCTTATTTTACCTGGTTCCGTCCAATGAATTTTCACATTTGCACTTAGCACTTTATTATTCAGCACTGCTGTCTGATCCACATGCACTTTATGATATATTGCACGATATTCATTCTATTGTTTTCTTAGCACTACACCATGTTTCACATTCTATTTTAATTTTGTCCATTTTTGCGTTAGCTGCTCGTTTATTGTACATGATTTTGGTAAGCACAGCAATCTCATCCTCATTTCCATATTGCTGTTCATGCATTAGCAATTCAATGTGGTAAGGCTCAGTAAAGCATGTGTCCCTGACTCAGAAAATCCTGAAATCATTGGATCAGCATGACAGTCAAGCTGGGCTGCTGATAAGGCAATACAGCCACCCCTCCTGTACTGGGCCCGGGCCCCATCAGTTCAAAAGGGGAGCTCGGGCACCTGCTGAGCAGGAGGACTGGCTGTACTGTCTTATTGCAGACACCGATCCTCTTCTGCCCCCCCCCTGCAGAGCTGCCAGCTTCTCCTCCTCTATCCCTCTGGCTGCACTGCAGGGGGATTGGTTTTAGCACTTCCGTTCTGCTGGGGGGCCCTTCACCTGCTGTCCCCTGTGTGCCCCTGTCAGCTTCCCTCCCCTCCCACTGGTAGCTGCTTCTGGCACACAGGGGGATGTTTCAGAATGGAGAGCAGGGGAAGGGGCTAGTAAATGTTTCATTTACTTATCCCTTCCTTTCCTGAATGAACACAGTGAGCGATTGGTACCAATCACTCCTGTGTCCATTCATCACTGACTCATAAAAAAAACTGTGTTTACTATTCTTCAGTTTGTGAATGAGCAGGAAGCCTCAGAGCGCTTACTATTCATTCACCTGTGTAGCAGAGGCTGTAGAGAAAGAGACTGATAAATCTATGTCCTCCGGGCTGGGTGGGCCTGTCAGGTAGGCTGTATGGGGCCCCATGATTTCTACCAGCAGCCCTGCAGTAAAGAAACCAGCATTCTTCAGAAGGTCGACAATAAAACAACCCACGCATTCCTCTATCAGGTTTCTATCAGGCTAACCTAGTGTTGGTCAGAGTTTATACCAAATATGATGGTTCTGGCTGGATACAAAGTGATTTAGGAAATACAATAGTAATCCTTTGCACAGAACATTGATATAATTCCAGCATAGAAAAATCTGTGGTATCTATAAATCCTTAGCGTTTTATTTCCACATGGCTGTTTCCCAAGCTGTCTTCATTCACACGTAAATTACATTGTTCAACAATGCGCTAAACCATTCCGCAAGCTATTCAAATCAACTGTGACAACATTATTAGTGGGCTCTAAACATACTCGTCTTACAGTTTAATGGAATTGCTATAGTAGGGATTGCAAAGCATATAATACATATATGTTCCACAAAAAGAAACTTCTAAGAACAAGAAATAATTATATGCCAAGTGACAATGATCCTGCAGGACAGTCCCAGGGCTGTGGACAATGTTCTGCAGTGAACGCATCCTGCAGGATCCAAGACACTTTGCAGAATGGCAGGGTTCCAGCATTAGGCACTTGTACTGATTCTAATTACATATGATAAGAATGAGCAGAGTTTCCTCAGCTCCAAACCGTGACCAAAATAAATTAAAACTTTGGACATATACTGCAAGTATAAAAAATATATGCAAATTCAATAACAGGTCTCCCAAAAAAAGTTCCAGCGCTCCAATGTTAATGTCCATGTTTTTTGTGCTCCAAAAGCCTACAAAGTGCCAAACTGTCACGAATTGGCTCACCTGTTGGCGGTACTGTGGCTCCCAGACCTATAGCAGTTCTGGTGTCCATCAGCAGGTGTCTCTCAGCAGCCAGAGGCTCATACTAATCAGTCATCACCTGATGCTCATGGCTAAAGAGTATTTAGTCTTTCCTGTGCTACTTCCCCTTGCCTTGGTGTTTTGCCCATGTGCCCCTGATCTGCAAACTGTGTACCTATACCTGTTCCTGATCTTGGTCCTGCTCCTGTTTCCGTTCCTGATCCTCCACCTGCCTCCTTGTTCCTGTTCCTGTGTACCCTCTCCCTGTTCTGGCTTGTTCCCTCTGCCTGATCTTCTGTGCATGATCCTGGCTCTGATGTTGACAATGTTTCTCAGGCCATATCCTACTGTCCAGTGATGGCCCGTCCATACGTGGTGCAGGGGCGCCGCCCCCCCTAATTCATGTGTCTGGCCCCCTAATTTACATGCAGGGCACCGGACGCATGGATTCGAATAGGGTTTTTTTTTTATTTTTATTTTTTAGAAGCACATGATTAGAGCCTGAAGCTCTAATTGGCTTCAAAAAAGGGTGAGCTCGGGGTGCAGAACACTGTGCATTGAGCCCACCCAGTTGTGTGACAATAACGTATTAATACTCGCAATTGTCTTCCTGATTCTCCTCCCTGCCAATCAGGAAGCAGCTCCTGAGACCCGATTGGCAAGGAGGAGAAGCAATCCTATTGACCGCCGAGGAGATGCAGGGGAAGCCGCCGTGAAGCTGAGGAGGAGGAGACGCAGGGGAAGCCACCGTGAAGCCGAGGAGGAGGAGACCCTGCCCAGAGGAAGCTCTGCCCGTGACCTAGATGGAGTAAGTGCAGGGTTTGTGAATGACCGACCGGGGTTGCTGGGTGTATTGTTTGCCGCCCCCCCAAAAAAAATACCACCAGCCGCCACTGCTACTATCTATATATATATTTGAATTAGATAGTTGCTGATTGTTTGTTTGTTCACTAGATTTTCTGGTTTTGTTTTATGCAGGTTTGGCATATTGGAGGTTATATTATATTATATTATGTTGTTATTAACTTTATTATTAATAAATTACAATATTTTATATCATTTGTGCCTGGGGTTCTCAACGCATTTCTGGTTACACCAGTTTCACAGGATACCAGCACTTGGTATACATGACACAAACAGACTCCGTGCTCAGTGCTTCAAGTGCTGTACTGTTACAAAACAGTACAGTGATCCCACGTTCCCCATGTAAGTATCAAGTCCAAACACACATCATGTCACTCGCCTGACGAAGGGGCCGTGCGTGGTTTCAAAACGTTTCCCTATGTGTACCATGTGCATAAAACTTTGGACACTTTCGAGGAATGGTGTGCTGGTGACATTTCTTGTAAGTATCAAACTCACCAGAGAGTAATGACCCTAGGCTATAGTTGGGTCAAAACACCCTCATGTAGACAGGATGCCACAGTTTTGTATCAGGACAAGGACCAGGACTTCGCCAACTTATAACCAGGACCAGGATTGGAACTCTCCACCTCAGGCTCTGTGCCCCCAATACAGCTCAGACATGGGAACAGAAGAATCCAAAGCAGAAATCACAGTGCAACCTGTTTATTAAATCATTAAGTTCAGCTCGGCTTCCTGAGTATGCCCTTCCAAGGGCGAAACGCGTAGAAGCGGGTGTAAGGATATCAACGTCACATCTGGTGACATCATTTCTGGACAGTGAAGTATATGATGCTTCCGGGTTCGGAACAGCGGCGGCTCGCTATTTTTTGTTTCAATATTTTTATTATTTTTAGAAGTTACTAACATTCAGAAAAAACATTTTCAATTTTTTTTCCGTAGTGATATGTATATAGAAATGCTAAACTTGACACATATTTAGTGTATAATAACTAGAAGGGCATTTAAATTTCAAGCAAATAGTATGTATTATTAGGTCCATAACATGTTGGTGATATCGGTCATGTTGCCATCACATCCGGACACCCCATTAGGAGCAAACTGTGTCCGGGTGTGGGCATGACCAAACGTATTACTTGTATGTAATTCTGGATGTTTGAAGAAACTGCGTTACCTTAATACTTAATTATGGTGTGTGTAGGGTATTAACTATTTAATCTATTCATCTATGAGGGGAGTTTCAATATGGGGCTGTCTGCTTGTGTTTAGGTTTTTGTGATAGGGGGATATATTGTGGGATGAAGAGCGGTTATGGGAAACTGAATGATTTGTATGATTAACAGAGGAAAGGAAGTGGAATTTGTATTTTTTTAAGTATGTTGGTTTGTCAGTATATCTAATGGAGATAGTTTGATCTGCTAAGAAGAGGGGTCTCCGTGTAAAGAATTTGAGTATTGGGTCCAGGTTTTACTGAATTTGGAAGGGTTGTCTCTCATTATATGTATCAGCTCTTCCATTTAAGCTGTTTGGTGTACATAGCGTATCCAGTCAGATATTGTTGGTGGGGTGGAGGAGTTCCATTTCAGTGGTATGCATCTTTCAGCTGCATTTACAAGATGTAGTGCCAGAGACTTGCGGTATGAGGAGTGAGGGACGGAGGAGTTATGTAAAAGATATTGTGCAGGTGTAAAATCTAATGTGTAGGTGGCGATCTTTGTTATACACTTGTGTATCTCTTTCCAAAAGGGTTGTATTTTCAAGCATGTCCACCAAATATGTAGCAGGGTACCTTGTTCATTTCCACATCTCCAGCAAAGAGGTGAAAGTGATGTGGGGGAGAATTTGCTAAATTGGACGGGTGTAAGGTACCAGCTTGCCAGCAGTTTTGTATCCTGATTCTTGAACTGTGACATTCACTGAGCCTTTATGGATGTTGTGTAACATGTAATCCCATTCCTCGTCTGTAAAGGAAAGATTTCGATTTTGTTCCCATTTTAAACAAGGTCCGTTATTTTTCGCCTCTTGTTTGGAGTAGAGTAGGGCATACATGAAAGATACAACATGTGATTTGTTGTGGAAATTTTTATTAATGTATATTGTCAGATGTCCCCCATTGTCAGTTTTGCTGTGATACGCTCATGTGAGCGTATTCGCACATACAGAGGTTGGTGGAAGCAGTGGCGTAGCGTGGGGGGTGCAGGGGGTGCCGTGGCCCCGGGCGCGATATTTAGGGGGGCGCCAGTGTGTGTCACTGGCTGCCTCCTCCTAATTTCTAATTTTGTGTCCCCGGGCTCCGGCCGCCATGTTAAGTGTCCGGCGCCCTGTGATTGGGTGTATGGGGGTCATGTGAGGCGCCCCGCCTCCGCACATGACCCCCATACACCCAATCACAGGGCGCTGGATACTGAACATGGCAGCAAGCAGAGCGCAGGGGAGAGAAGAAAGTGATCCGCCGCTGTGTTCTCCTTATCCGGATCGATGCAGCCAGGATAAGAAGGTAAGTGTGTGAGAGTCATGTTACTGGGAGGGGGGCGAGAGAGAGAGACTGTAGGCAGGACAATGTAGTGTAGTATAGTATGGAGGTGTCCGGGGGAGGGGCGCTGATGTCCTATCCAGCAGGAGCCCGGGAGGAAGGACATCTCCCATACTGTTATGATAAGGTCAGTACATTTGTTAGGGGGATGTTGTGTAATTATTGTGCTAGGGGACAGACTGCTGCTTCCCCCATGTAATGTGCTCTCTTGTGCCCAGTGCCCACCATGTCATGTGTCTTGCAGTGTCCCCCATGTAATGTTCTGTGCCCACCATGTCCTGTCATGTGCATTGCAGTGCCCCCCATGTAATGTGCTGTGCCCACCATGTCATGTGCATTGCAGTGCCCCCATGTAATGTGCTGTGCCCACCATGTCATGTCATGTGCATTGCAGTGCCCCTATGTAATGTGCTGTGCCCACCATGTCATGTGCCTTGCAGTGCCCCCCATGTAATGTGCTGTGCCCACCATGTCATGTGCCTTGCAGTGCCCCCATGTAATGTGCTGTGCCCACCATGTCATGTCATGTGCCTTGCAGTGCCCCCCATGTAATGTGCTGTGCCCACCATGTCATGTGCATTGCAGTGCCCCCATGTAATGTGCTGTGCCCACCATGTCATGTCATGTGCATTGCAGTGCCCCTATGTAATGTGCTGTGCCCACCATGTCATGTGCCTTGCAGTGCCCCCATGTAATGTGCTGTGCCCACCATGTCATGTCATGTGCCTTGCAGTGCCCCCCATGTAATGTGCTGTGCCCACCATGTCATGTGCATTGCAGTGCCCCCATGTAATGTGCTGTGCCCACCATGTCCTGTCATGTGCATTGCAGTGCCCCTATGTAATGTGCTGTGCCCACTATGTAATGTGCTGTGCCCACTATGTAATGTGCTGTGCCCACCATGTCATGTGCCTTGCAGTGCCCCCCATGTAATGTGCTGTGCCCACCATGTCCTGTCATGTGCATTGCAGTGCCCCTATGTAATGTGCTGTGCCCACTATGTAATGTGCTGTGCCCACTATGTAATGTGCTGTGCCCACCATGTCATGTGCCTTGCAGTGCCCCCCATGTAATGTGCTGTGTCCAGTATGTCATTTGCTGTACGTTGCAGTGCCCACCATGTAATGCGCTGTGCTGAACAATGTCATGTGCTGTGCATTGCATTGCCCTTCATGTGATGTGCAGTGCCCACTATGTCATGATGTGCCTTGCAGTGCCCACCATGTCATGTGCAGTTCCTAACATGTAATGTGCAGTTGCATTTCCCACCATGAAACGTGCTATGCCATGCAGTGCCCACCATGTAATGTGTTGTGCCCACCATGTAATGTTATGTGCCATTCAGTGCCCACCATGTAATGCGCTGTGCCCACCACGTCATGTGCTGTGCCATGCAGTGCCCACCATGTAATGCGCTGTACCCACCATGTAATGTGCTGTGCCCGCCATTAAATGTGCTGTATCCATGTATCCACCATGTAATGTGTTGTGCCAACCATGTGATGTACTGTGCTATAACCCCCCCTCCTGTGTAATGTACTATGCTGTGCCCCCCACAGACTCACCCACTCACTCCCACCCCCCTCTCTCTCTCATCCCCTCTCTTTCACCCTGTTCTCTCTCTCACCCCCTTCACCCCCTACCACCCTCTCTCTCTTTCACCCTCTCTCTATTCCCCTTTCTCTCTCTCTCTCTCTCTCTCTCTCTCTCTCCCCCCTCTCTCTCTCTCCCCCCTCTCTCTCTTTAATTTAAATTTCACAAAAAATTGTTTGCGTTTTCATTTTATTTATTTTCATAAAAAGGCCCACCAACATCCTTAGCACCAGGCCCATGATGCTCTTAATCTGGGCCTGAGTATAGTGGTTAGTGTAGTATAGTATAGTGGTTAGCATAGTGGTCAGTATAGTGTAGTTTAGTATGGAGGTCAGTGTAGTGTAGTGGACAGTGTAGTGTAGTGGACAGTGTAGTATGGTGGTCAGTATAGTGTAGTGTAGTGGTCAGTGTAGTATGGTGGTCAGTGTAGTATGGTGGTCAGTGTAGTATGGTGGTCAGTGTAGTATAGTGGACAGTGTAGTATGGTGGTCAGTGTAGTATAGTGGTTAGTATAGTGGACAGTGTAGTGGTTAGTGTAGTGGACAGTGTAGTATAGTGGACAGTGTAGTATGGTGGTCAGTGTAGTATAGTGGTCAGTGTAGTATAGTGGACAGTGTAGTATGGTGGTCAGTGTAGTGTAGTGTAGTATGGTGGACAGTGTAGTATGGTGGACAGTGTAGTGGACAGTGTAGTATGGTGGTCAGTGTAGTGTAGTGGTTAGTGTAGTGGTCAGTGTAGTATGGTGGTCAGTATAGTGTAGTATAGTGGACAGTGTAGTATGGTGGTCAGTATAGTGTAGTATAGTGGACAGTGTAGTATGGTGGTCAGTATAGTGTAGTATAGTGGACAGTGTAGTATGGTGGTCAGTATAGTGTAGTATAGTGGACAGTGTAGTGGTTAGTGTAGTGGACAGTATAGTATGGTGGTCAGTGTAGTATAGTGGTCAGTGTAGTGTAGTATGGTGGACAGTGTAGTATAGTGGACAGTGTAGTATAGTGGACAGTGTAGTATAGTGGTCAGTGTAGTGGTTAGTGTAGTGGACAGTGTAGTATGGTGGACAGTGTAGTATGGTGGACAGTATAGTGTAGTGTGGTGGTCAGTGTAGTGTAGTGGTCAGTGTAGTATGGTGGACAGTGTAGTATAGTGGTCAGTATAGTGTAGTATGGTGGACAGTGTAGTATGGTGGTCAGTATAGTGGACAGTGTAGTATGGTGGTCAGTATAGTGGACAGTGTAGTATGGTGGTCAGTATAGTGTAGTATAGTGGACAGTGTAGTATGGTGGTCAAGTGTAGTGTAGTATAGTGGACAGTGTAATGTAGTATGGTGGTCAGTGTAGTATGGTGGACAGTGTAGTATGATGGTCAGTATAATGTAGTATAGTGGACAGTGTAGTATAGTGGTCAGTGTAGTATGGTGGTCAGTATAGTGGACAGTGTAGTATGGTGGTCAAGTGTAGTGTAGTATAGTGGACAGTGTAGTGTAGTGTAGTATGGTGGTCAGTGTAGTGGTCAGTATAGTATTGTGGTCAGTATAGTGGTCAGTGTAATATAGTGGTCAGTGTAGTGGACAATGTAGTGTAGTGGTCAGTATAGGAATCAGGTAGGTCAGTACTATTGTATTTGAAGGGACTCAGGGATAGCTAAAAGTCAGCAGGTTGGGGGGGCGCAAATTACTTGCCTTGCCCCGGGTGCTGACAACCTACGCTACGCCACTGGGTGGAAGACCATTGGCTGCGGAAACCTTCCCGTGGACATGACAGATCTGTTTGCTCTTTAAGGCATGTTCGTGTATGCCTCACCAGGAGACTGGCCACCTCATGGTGACTGCATTAACGCTCCAAGCAAGCAGATCTGCGTACATGGGAACCATAGCATAACCATACAAAATTATGGCCCATTGAGCCATGATAGAGTACGGCTTGCGTCATTGGTAGCAGTGGGAATATGCACATGATCGGGTTCAGAGCCATGTGAGTAATGTTCAAATTTGTGTCTTACAAGATGCTTGCTGTATGGCTCTGCACACGACCATCTGCACATGTCACTACTGGAATTATATTTGAATTATATTTGAATATATACATGTGTGTGATTGGTTCTTTTGAAAGAATACAAGTGTTTGGCTGATTCTGAAGCCACCACCTTCATTTGTTATTCATGTTTACAGTATAAATAAAAGCAGCAGAGCATACTATGGCAGGATTTTGCTAAGCTTAACGTGATACCGGCGTCTGTCTATGTTACTTGGAGATAAACAAGCGCGCTTTTTCCAGCATTATACAAGGGAGAGGGGCCATCTTTAATATTGATTGGACCCTGGGCAAAAAATTATTGCCCCCCCCCCCTCCATGCAGTTTTGCTCTTGTTTCGATCAATGACATTGCTGTTTTTTTTTTACACTGACCACCAATGTAAGGGGGGGGGGGCATTCACACTGGCCATTAGTGTGAATGAAGGTATTCTACACCAAGCACCAATGTAATGAGAAGATTTACACTGACCACCAATGTAACTGAGACATTTAGCCTGCATTCACATTTGTGTGTGTCGGGAACGCATGCAAAATCGCTTTCCTGACACCACAGAAACGTGCTGCCCTTTAGCAGATGTACAGCAGTGCCATTAATTGTTAATGACACCCTCATGCATCTGCTGACATGTGCCTTGGCACCGTGTGATTTTGAAAAGGGGTTTGGGACTTTCTTCCGCATGTGTAGCGCATAGAGCAGCCCATGAAATGAAAGGGCTGCCCTACACATGACCTACATCTTTATCCACCCTGTCAGTACACCTTTGCATCCTAAAACCCATGCTAACCTCTGCACCCCAAACCTCCCCCATTCTCTCCCCTCCCCCTCCCCTTTAACTCTACCTGCCTCCTCTGCTCTTTGCACCCACCTTCCTTACCTCCATACATCCCTTCCTTGCTCACTTGTGCATCCCAAACTGTAATTCCTTCTCTGCCTACCTCTGCACACCCACAGTATCCTCCCCCCACCAATTTGCTTGCCTTTGCAGAACATGCTGATGTTAGGCTTAATGACCACAGTTGTAGGCAGGACCTTCAAGCATCCCCTTTATCTCCCCAGTGGGCAGCATTTAGAATAGGTGATGGTGGATATGATCTCAGGGAGGCATGATATACATATCAATACCACCTCTATTTACATATGAATGCTGCTGATATTTACATATCAATGCCAGTATTTACATGTAAACACAGGATCTGCAGGTGCAGGGCCGATCCCAGACGGGGTGCATGGGGTGCAGTGCACCCCAGCGCCAGAGAGGTGGGGGCGCTGTAGCGCCAGAGTGCTCCCTTCCCTCCTCCTCCTTCTCTTGTTTGTGTCCTGCGGCGCCTCTCCGCTGGTGTTCTAAGAAGAAAGGCGCCGCTATATTCAGTGCTCAAGCCCCTCCCTCCTTCAGCCAGCCGAAGATGAGAAGGGAGGCAGAGCGGCTGGTCTCTGTGTGGAGAGAGACCAGCCGTGCAGTCACAGTGAGTGATGTCGCGCGCGCGGGGGGGGGGGGGGGGGGAGGGGGAGCGGAGCGGTCCGTGCTGACACAGTCTCCTTCTCTCTGTGTCTCTCACTCCTGCTGTGTACTCTTCTGTTCTCCACCCGGGCGGCGCGGCTGCACACTCTCCTCTCCAGCTGCCGCTAGGGTGTTTTTATGCACTGTACCCTAATGGAGGGGGGGGTCTGTAGTAATGGAGGGGGGGTCCTGCCCTGGGGGGTCATTACTAATGGAGGGGGGCTCTGTCCTGGGGGTCTGTAGTAATGGAGGGGGGGGCTCTGTACTAATGGAGGGGGGTCCTGCCCTGGGGGGTCTGTAGTAATGGAGGGGGGTCTGTCCTGGGGGGTCTGTAGTAATGGAGGGGGGTCCTGCCCTGGGGGGGGTCTGTAGTAATGGAGGGGGGCTCTGTCCTAGGGGGTGTGTAGTAATGGAGGGGGGTCTGTCCTGGGGGGTCTGTAGTAATGGAGGGGGGCTCTGTCCTGGGGGGTCTGTAGTAATGGAGGGGGGCTCTGTCCTGGGGGGTCTGTAGTAATGGAGGGGGGTCTGTCCTGGGGGGTCTGTAGTAATGGAGGGGGGGCTCTGTCCTGGGGGGTCTGTACTAATGGAGGGGGGGCTCTGTCCTGGGGGGTCTGTACTAATGGAGGGGGGGTCCTGCCCTGGGGGGTCTGTAGTAATGGAGGGGGGTCTGTCCTGGGGGGTCTGTAGTAACGGAGGGGGGCTCTGTCCTGGGGGGTCTGTAGTAATGGAGGGGGGTCTGCCCTGGGGGGTCTGTAGTAATGGAGGGGGGCTCTGTCCTGGGGGGTCTGTAGTAATGGAGGGGGGTCTGTCCTGGGGGGTCTGTAGTAATGGAGGGGGGGCTCTGTCCGGGGGGGTCTGTAGTAATGGAGAGGGGTCTGTCCTAATGGAGGGGGGGCTCTGTCCTGGGCGGTCTGTAGTAATGGAGGGGGGTCTGTCCTGGGGGGTCTGTACTAATGGAGGGGGCTCTGTCCTGGGGGGTCTGTAGTAATGGAGGGGGGGCTCTGTCCTGGGGGGTCTGTAGTAATGGAGGGGGGGCTCTGTCCTGGGGGGGTCTGTACTATTGGAGGGGGGTCTGTCCTGGGGGTCTGTAGTAATGGAGGGGGGTCTGTCCTAGGGGTTTGTAGTAATGGAGGGGGCTCTGTCCTGGGGGGTCTGTAGTAATGGAGGGGGGGTCTGTACTATTGGAGGGGGGTCTGTAGTAATGGAGGGGGGCTCTGTCCTGGGAGGTCTGTAGTAATGGAGGGGGGCTCTGTCCTGGGGGGGTCTGTACTAATGGAGGGGGCTCTGTCCTGGGGGGTCTGTACTAATGGAGAGGGGGCTCTGTCCTGGGGCCGTCTGTACTATTGGAGGGGGGACTGTCCTGGGGGGTCTGTAGTAATGGAGGGGGGCTCTGTCCTGGGGGGTCTGTACTAATGGAGGGGGGTCTGTCCTGGGGGGTCTGTACTAATGGAGGGGGGTCTGTCTTGGGGGGTCTATACTAATGGAGGGGGGTCTGTCCTGGGGGGTCTGTATTAATGGAGGGGGGTCTGTCCTGGGGGTCGTTACTAATGGAGGGTGGGGTCTGTCCTGGGGGGGTCTGTACTAATGGAGGGGGGTTTTCCTGGGGGGGTCTGCACTGAGTAAGGTCTGTACTGAGGGAGGGGTTTATACTTAGTGCGGGTTCTGCACTGATGGAGGGGGTCTATACTTAGTGGAGGGGGGTCTGTACTGAGAGGCGACTATAGTTGGTGGAAGGGGGGGTGACCCCAACCCTAGTGATGCCAATGCAGCTGCGGGCTCTTCTTTCCCCCCTCCCTCTCCCCCTCCCTCTCCCTCTTGCGCACGCTGCTGTACTAGTGAGCAGCGCTTGCCAGCACAGCTGCCCACTATGTATCTTCCCCTGCCTTCATATACCCAGGGAAGAAACAAAATAGAAAAAGGAGCAGAGAAGAGGATTGTGGGACATGTAGTCCCAAGGACTGGCAGCCCCACTGTAACACGGAAACTGCAGCTCACACAGCATGCTCAGCTAAATGGGGGAGAGAGAGAGATACAGGAGCCTGGGAAAGCTTTCAGGGAAGTACACCCTGGACTCCAGAGGGAGCGGACAGTGCAGAGGGAACACCATCAGAGAGAGAACCCCGCTGACCTGCGCCACCAGAGGGAAAGCCACACAGCCTAGCGCCATCCCTGGCAGAGAAAGGAATGGAGTCATTGCCGGAATATAGATCTGGGCTCCACCCAGCGGAGTCGCCACGGGCAATTCAAAGTGAGCTGACTCCTGATCAGAGGAACCATCGCTGTATCGCTGGGTCAGGTGAGAGGGCCGATCGGCCATTATCTACTAACGTTCATAGGAAATGCAGTCTCTGATCATCTCCTGTATTATGTCTGCAGTCTCTGATCATCTTCTGTACTATGTCTGCAGTCTCTGACCATCTCCTGTACTATGTCTGCAGTCTCTGATCATCTCCTGTACTATGTCTGCAGTCTCTGATCATCTCCTGTACTATGTCCGCAGTCTCTGATCATCTCCTGTATTATGTCTGCAGTCTCTGACCATCTCCTGTACTATGTCTGCAGTCCCTGATCATCTCCTGTACTATGTCTGCAGTCTCTGACCATCTCCTGTACTATGTCTGCAGTCTCTGACCATCTCCTGTACTATGTCTGCAGTCTCTGATCATCTCATGTATTATGTCTGCAGTCTCTGATCATCTCATGTATTATGTCTGCAGTCTCTGATCATCTCCTGTACTATGTCTGCAGTCTCTGATCATCTCTTGTACTATGTCTGCAGTCTCTGATCATCTCTTGTACTATGTCTGCAGTCTCTGATCATCTCCTGTTCTATGTCTGCAGTCTCTGATCATCTCCTGTACTATGTCTGCAGTCTCTGATCATCTCCTGTATCATATCTGCAGTCTCTGATTATCTCCTGTATTATGTCTGCAGTCTCTGACCATCTTCTGTATTATGTCTGGGGGCTCTTTCTAACAGACTCTCTAACAGAAGCCCTCTCTGTGTGCATCAGAGAGACTCCCCTCCAGGTCTCATTAGTGTACCCTCTTCCTGTATTTTCTTTATTAAAAGATCACAGGAGGATCCCAGGGTAACAAAGACTTCTTAGGGGAGCATCTCTGTGTTTGAGTCATTGCCATAGAAACATTTGTAAAGGGGAGGAGTTGGTAAGATGACCACGCCCATGTGGGGGCGCCAGAAATATTTCTGCACCCAGGCGCCGGTGACCCTAGGATCGGCCCTGTGCAGGTGAGTCAACTGTATACAACAATAGGGCAGAGCTGGGCAGCATTAATAACAGAACTTCAAACTGTGAAATCAAGACACAGCACGGGACTAAAACCTCAAGGAATGAATGAATTTAAACCGGGATAGTTGGCAAGTATGAGGCAGCTGCTTTGGGCACCACAACAATGACAGGGCCCAGGGCAGCCGCCCCTTTTGCCCTACCTTAAAGGCGGCCTGCAAGAGAGTTATGAATTGTGCTTATTTGCGCATGGAATTATTTGATTAAAGGAGAAGCTTTAATTAATCCACAACAGATTGTGGTGAGGATCTACTACAGAAAGCTTCAAAAGGCGTGTGTTTTCTATGCCAGGCTGGGGAGATGTGTGGGTATTTGAAAAAGTGTCTTAACTTGACATATGTCCAGAAGGGGAAGGTAGAATCGAGCATTTTAGCTTGGAGTGTTTCGTATTGAATCAGGGAGCCTCTTTGAAAAAAATTGTTCCGCTCTGCTCCGTTCGTATAGCCATCCTTCCCAAAGGAAGATCTGGAGTGAAGTCAGGATTGTGTTTGATAGGAGAGAGTGGGCCTGGGTAATATGTCAGTTTTAGGTTTTTATTAGCGAGGTCTAGGCATTGAAGGGATGATCCTATAGTCGGATGGTCTTTGTGGAGCTTTGTTGATCGTGAGGTTGGTAACCAGGCTGTTTTGGGAACAGGTGGCGATCGCCATGCTTTGAATGCAGTAGAACTTTTGTAAAAGAAACCTAAAAATCAAAGAAGCCTAGCGAGGCCTCCGAAGCCATATTAGTCAGATCAACAGCTTCCATGCTAAGGAACCATTCCAGGCCTCGGCGTATTTGTGAATATAACAGAATGCGGGGTTCTTTGAGACTCCATTATTTTTTTTAAGGAGATGCCGCAATCCAACAGCTCATCAAATAGAGTTAGTGCACCTATTACAGCAGCCGTGAGTTCTAATACCTCAGGATCTGACACGGCTCTGCAGGGAGGGAGCCGCGATTATGGCGCCTGGTCTACCCTGATAACACCTCCGGGATTCTGTTCAGGCAAGCAGATGTATAAGTAGCCGCAGAAACGCTGATAAAATATGGCCGGCTCGTTTCCCTGCCTTGGTCTGGGGACTGCTGTTTAGCAAAAGGCAAATATTGGTGTTTTCTCATCTGACACATAAGCGGGAAATGAGTGGCTCTCCAAATGCCGCTTTATGTTTTATTAAAACTGTGTCTTTACGGCGAGCATAAAAAGCCGACTGCAATATCCCACGGACGATATCCTAGGAGAGCTGCTACTTTAAGGCACAGAATTTTATGCTTGAAAAAATAAAAGATGCTGCGGAAGGGTCCCAACCAAAGCAAGAAGAGCTGTTCAGAAATTGACATGTTATCGGTTTTGTTTCTGAAACCAGAAGGGGGCACCGATATGAAAATAATATGCAATTGATATGATCTCCTAAACCAGGTGCCCAGATCATTGGTGGCCTTTGCCGGCCTGGATTTAGACAGAGAGCCTAACACCAAACACAGCATACGTTACAGCAGGGGTCCCCAAACTTTTCACTACAAGGGCCACATTATATATTGTACAATATTTGTGGTTCCGAAATAACAGTTCTATAAATGAATAGCTAAAATTTAAATACATCAATAAAAAAAGCAATCTCCAAGAAATAACTTTACATCAGAAGTCCCACCGTTCACATAACAAACCCCCCATAACATGAGAGCCCCCTTTCCATCAGAGTCCCCCCTTTCACATCAGATATCCCCCTTTCACATCCAAGTCCCCCCTTTCACATCAGAGCCTCCTTTTTCACATCAGAGCCCCCACTTTCACATCAGAGGTCCCCTTTTCATATCAAAGTCCTCCCTTTCATGTGTGTCCCCTCTTGTATCAGAAAGTCCCCATAACATCAGAGTCCCCCTTTCACATCAGAAGCCCCCCTCCCTTTCCAGCAGCACCCCTCCCTTCACATCAGAGTCCCTGCTTGAGCATTAGCGTTTCCCCTTTCACATCAGAGTCTTCCCTTACAAGTTGAAGTCCCCTCTTGCTTCCAGAGCCCCCATAACATTAGAGTCCCCTTATCATATCAGAAGCCTCCTTCCCCTTTTATCGGAGCCTCCCTATCACATCAGAGTGCCCCTTTCACATCAGAATCTTCCTTTCACATCAGAGCCCCACCTTTCACATCAGAGCCCCTTACCCCTTTTACATCAGAACCCTTCCCTTGTACATCAGAGTTCTTCCTTTCATATGAGTGTCCCCTCTTGCATCAGAAATTGCCCCATAACATCAAAGTCCCCCTTTCATATCAGAAGACCCCCTCCCTTTCACATCAGATTCTCCCTTTCACATCTGAAGCCCCCATAACATCAGAAGCACCCCTTTCACAGCAGAGGCCCTCCACCCTTTCCATCAGAGGCCCATTTCACATGAGAAGCACCCTCCCTTTCCAGCAGAGCCCCCTTTTCACATCATTGTCCCTGCTTGAACATTAGAGTTTCCCAAGTTTCACATCGGAGTCTTCCATTTCACATTGAAGTCCCATTTGCTTCCAAAGCCTCCATAACATTAGAGTCCCCTTTTCACACCAGAAGCTCCCCTCCCTTTCCATCAGAGCCTTCCTTTCACATCTGAGCTACCCCCTTTCACATCAGAGCCCTCCCCTTGTACATCCGAGTTCTCCCTTTCATTTGGGTGGACCCCGCTTGCATCAGAAACACCCCATTACATCAGAGTCCCCCTTTCACATCAGAAGCCCCCTCCCTTTCACATCGGATCCTCCCTCTCACATCAGAAGCCCCCATAACATCAGAATCCCCCATAACATCGGAGTCCCCCTTTTATAAAAGAAACCTTTCCCCCTTTCCAGCAGAGACCCCTTTCACATCAGAGTCCCTGCTTGAACTTTAGAGTTTCTCCTTTTGACATCAGAGTCTTCCCTTTCACGTTAAAGTCCCCCCCTTGCTTCCAAAGCCCCCATAACATTAGAGTCCCCTTTCCACGTTAGAAGCTCCCCTCCCTTTCCATCAGAGCCTTCCTTTCACATCAGAGTCCCCCCTTCACATCAGAGCCCCCCTTTCACATCAGGGTCTTCCTTTCACATCAAAGCCCCCCCTTTCACATCAGAGCCCTCCCCTTGTATATCAGAGTTCTCCCTTGTTATGCGAGTATCCCCTCTTGCATCAGAAACCCCCCCTAACACCAGAGTCCCCTTTCCACATCAGAAGCTCCCCTCTCTTTCCATCAGAGCCTTCCTTTCACATCAGAGTCTCCCCTTCACATCAGAGCCCCCCTTTCACATCAGAGCCCCCCCCTTTTCACATCAGAGCTCTCCCCTTGTATATCCAAGTTCTCCCTTTTTATATGAGTATCCCCTCTTGCATCAGAAACCCCCCATAACATCAGAGTCCCCCTTTCAAATCAAAAGCCCCCCTCCCTTTCACATCAGATCCTCCCTTTCACATCAGAAGCCCCCATGACATCAGAGGCACCCCTTTCACAGCAGAAGCCCTCCCTCTTTCCATCAGAACCACGTTTCACATCAGAAGTCCCCCTTTTACATTAGATTCTCCCCTTTCACATCAGTGTCTTCTCCTTTTATCCAAAGCCCACTTAACACTAGAGTCCCCTTTTCGCATCCGAAGCCCTTTCCTTTTCCATTGGACTCTCCCTGTCACATCAGAAGTCCCCCAACACATCAGATTTGCTACAGGCTAGGTAAAATCCTGTAGGGGGCTGGATGTGACCCTCAGGCCTTAGTCTGGGGACCCCCGCTCTTTAGTAAAGAGATAACTAGTCAAAATGCATTTTTTAAACAGTAGATAAACAGGGAACTTATCATCGGCTCTTCTGGGGTGGAGCTTCTGGCAGTACAGGAAGTATATTTACCCTTTTCTGGCACCCTGATAAATAATTTAAAGCTCTTTTCCAAAGGTCTAAAAAGACTGTGAAGCAGGGGACTTTTCTATGATCCTCTAATGAGGGTCTTTTCTTTCTTGGACTGCTTTTGGGGCTCAAAGGGGGCAAGAAATATGTCTTAAAAAATGAACAGATAATGTTATACACAAGTATTATTCATAATACCCATTCATCCAAGACGTTTACATTGGATAAATTGATTATGCTGTAAATCTACTTTGCATGCATGAATAATATTTTCCTTACTTCAAGATGCATGTGAATGCGTACTCGTCCCTGCCACTATGTGATGGAGATGACTGACCTTAGCCAATCACAGCCTCTTGTTTTGCCGATCTGCCAAAAAAAATGGGTTTATCCTGACCTTAACTTGGGAAGAAAAAAAAATATCTCTCACCTCTCCTTGGTCTTTTTGAAAAGTTTGAAAAGAGCAGTCATTAATCTGCAGCGATGACTTTCCGTGACTCAGCAGAATGTCAAACTGTCAGTCTGGATAGGTAACTTGTCTTGTTGGCTTTCCAGCTTGTAAAGGATTCGGAGATTTGTGACACAGAAAGATCCGACTTTAAATTGCACTGTATGTCTAAAGGTAAAATTTCATTACCTGAGGATGTTTTAGTGAGCGTGAAGTGTGCACACATCTATTTCCAGAATAAAAGCCGTGAGGGTGAAACTTATTTTATAAAATAAACAACAACAAAAAAAAAAAAGGGAATTAGCTGTACCGTGATTCTGCTTACTTCAGTGCCAAGACAATTTGGAATAGTGCTGCTAAAACACTTACGTGCTTTAAGTATGCTTTTTTAAGAGCAAATGTTAACTCTTCAAAGCATCTACATTAATACAGAAAATTCAAATAAATAAACCAACCAAAAGCACCATAATAAAACAGAACAAAAATAACCCAAAGAACTTGTGTGTGATACTAAACACACACAGTTTCATTTACATTGTCCCTTCTATTTCTGTATATGGATGACGGCACTGTAGTTATTTTAATATATATAATATATATTAATAATATAATAGTTATTTTATTTAAAAAAAAATATAAATACTGTGTCAGACCCAACCAGGACAGGGGCTTTTGGTGGGGACTGGGGGGTAGCCTCTTCCCTACTGACAATGGGCCCTGGCTTTTGAGGGGGCTCTATTCTTAGGACGTGTGTGCCTGGGGGGACCCTTGGAGTGGTCTTGCTTCAGATTCAACTCCATGTCTCCCCAAAACACACAGACTCTTGGAACTGGGGGACCAGATAAAATATAAAACATGTCATACTTACCTCCTCTGTGCAGTTGGTTTTGCACAGAGTAGCCCCGATCCTCCTCTTCTGGGGTCCCTCCGTGGCGCTCCTGGCTCCTCCCCGCATTGAGTGACCGAAAAGCGATCTCCTTCGGGGCACCCGTGCAGGCGCGCTCCCGTGTCCTGCTGCTGCGTCCATAGACACAGACAGCAGGACTTAGCACAGCCCTACCGGCGCCCGCGTCATTGGATTTGATTGACATCAGCGGGAGCCAATGGCTGCTATCAATCTATCAAATTAAGAACCGGCCAGAGAGGGTGTGCGCGTCTCTGGCATATGAATGAACAGGCTCAGGTCAGTAAAATGGGGGGGCTGGTGCACTAGATTCATAGAATGCATTGGGGTAAAAAAACGGGAGGGTTTACAACCCCTTTAACTCTACAAGAAGACACAAGTTGAATCCAACACAATTTTATTTGAACTAATAGCAGAGGATATATTTCCAGGATTTTGAAGTGTAGGAAGACAATGACTTTCCTAAGCCCTGTCTCTGTGAAGTACTAGGGTCACACTCTTCACTATCCAGAATGCTTCTTCTGTCAATGTAACAGATCTCACTAGGCTATGGACCTATCACTGCTCCATTCTGACTGAGGGAACACGGAAGAAATAGGGAGGGTCTACCTAGGACTGAACTAACCACCATTGAACAGGAGAGGAGGACAGGAGAGACAGGGCTTAGGAAAGTCATTGTCTTCTTACACTTCAAAAGACTGGAAATATGTACTTTGCAATTAGCTTAATCAGTTATGCTTTGACAAAAAAAAAAAAAAAAACTGGAAGCTGATTGTTTTTTTTTATGCAGAGCTGCACCAGATTTTGTACTCTCCAGTTTTAGTAAATCACTCCCACTGGGTCTAAGGAGATATGCCAATGCTTAAAACAGCATTTGAAACAGTATAGTACAGAAGAACAATTTGTTCTCTCTGCCTATCTGCTATTTACAAAATATACAAGATATTTTATATTTAAAAAAAAAAAAATTCTAAAAGGCTTTTTTAAATTTTTTTAAATTTTATTTTTTTTTTTGTAGTAGTTGCACTACGGCACAAGATCCTTCACCAGCTTTCTGGATGCTATCTTTTGGCACTCTCCACAGCAGCAGCAGATGGGTACCTTACATTCTAGGGTAGGGCTACGCTCTTCACCACCCAGAATGGTTCTTCTGTCAATGGAACAGACCTCACTAGGCTATGGACCTATCACTGCTCCACTTGTGCATTTCATAGATTATGTAGAAAAATGATAACCTATCTGTCCTTCTCTAGAATAGTCTCAAGAAGGTATGTGTGTGTGTGTGTGTGTGTGTGTGTGTGTGTGTGTGGGGGGGGGGGGGGGACCTTCAGATGTGGTTGCCCCTAAGTTCTCCTTTCTTTGCTGCCTATTCGCAGACGTCAATTGACTTTGCCTTGAACTCTATTTAGCCTTTGTCAAACCCTTTTCCTTGTAGTGGCCCCCATTACTTTTATAGGGGAAACACTCCAAAATCCACTTGTGAGCATACAGCCAATGGTGCCATATGCCCCCAGGATGGGGAATTCCAACTACACAGCAACTTCTCATCTACGGTCTGCTGAGAGAGTTCCATGAGACAACCTCTCACTTATCTAGTCATCACTACACCACTAAACAAACCACATATGCTTGTAGGCAGGTGCAGTCTACTTTCCCCACTGCAAAGGGAGCTTAACCACAGCTGCATTGCACTGGGAGAGGAAGTCGAGAGGAACGTGGTTCCTGTATGGTTTCCTAGTTGATGTGAGAGGCTGATTGGAAATCTGATTGGATCCTACAGCCCCATGTGACCCTAGCGGCCATCTGGGGTCAGGCATAGCCTATGGGTAGTGTAGCGACAGGTCACCTGTCTAACAGGGGCAGTTACTAGCAGTAGAGAGAGGTTCCAGACAAGTACGGAAAAGGTAGGGACATGCCATCTTTCTGAAAGCCTCCCTATTTGGGTACGGACTGGCCAGGCCACATTCCACCCCTCAAGCCAGATGATGTCGACACATCTGAGACCTACTCCGCTACACACTGCTGTTATATGCTGAGAGTGTTTCCGGTCGGGTGCCCTCCCACTGGGTTTGTTATGAATTACTGGATTCTGCATTAATAAAAGTTCTGTTCTCTGCAACTGGGCTCTGTGTGTTCACTGCCGCCACACCACACCTCCCAACCAACCAACATGCTGGTATGTTTTGTTTTTTGAGGAAAATCAACCAATCCAGGGAGGGCAGGCCACGTTGGGAACTCCTCAAGGGAGATTAACAGAAGGGCCATCTAAATAGCGTCATGGGGCCCTGGGTAAAGTAATGCACTGGGGCCCCTAACAGCCTGCCCCAATTTATGCACCTACTCTCAAGAATTAAAGTATAAATAGATGATAGAGTTAAACATGCATTTATTAGTACTTTCAATAAAATTGATTTTAAACAAAAAGAAAATATGCCATAAATTAAAGACTAATCAACACAAAGGGTAATGTATAGGGGGGGCAGAAGGGCACAGTATGGGGGGGGGGTAACCAGGAGGGCATGAAACTGGGATCAGGAGGGCACAGTACAGTTTCCGGGACACTGCCCAAAACGCGGCCATCCCAGCACAGCTTTTGACTGTCCTGGCAAATCAGGGACAGTTGGCAAGTATGATGTAATGCAATCCTGAGGCACTTGGGCAATGCCCATGGATGCCCATGCATTAAGACAGCCCTGATTAGCGGCATCTCCTTAAAGATCCCTTAAAATCGTTATAGGGCAATTATAGGACACTTCCTTTCAGGTTCTTTGATTGACATCAGGCTTTTGTTGAGGCTTTGATCCATGAACCACCACTAGTTAAGTTTACAATTAAGCACAAAAAGCACAAGATTACCTTTTTACTGATGTATGCTGTTGTTCACAGACATCATGAGAGCTTTATGGGGAATAAATCCAGAGTGGTTTGCTGAATGGAAAGGGCAACTATCGATAATAAGTATGTCTGTATTATGACATGAAGAACAAGACTGGTACAAGTATGGTCCCCAGATATATTGTATTCATATACATAACAATACATTTATTTATTATAATGAATGTTTGATTGCATGTTTTAGAAATACACTGCCGTAAAAGAAGTTTCAGTCAATAAATGTTCCCAAGAGTAGTAGTTAATCACATTTAACTGGATTTGTTTTATAGTGCTGAACAGTACAGAACACATGGAATTGAATGTAACTATCTACTACTAGCATTACCATGACATGGATAAATGAAAATCTTCACAGTCAATAAATGGCCATTAAAATGAATGATTGGTCTCGGTGAAAAGCCAGTGGAAGTCAATAAAAATTGTTAAAATAAAGACCTGTAAAAGACAAGAACCTCTGAGGTGGAGAACTCAGAAGCACCTCAGAAGAAGAGCCATCAATGGTGTGGATGGAATGTCTCTGCATCATACTTTCAGGATACAACCCCAGGGTAATCTCACTGATAAAGACACTCAAAATTGAAGACTGACATAGAAAAGTATAGATGAAATGAGCCAAATACAACACAAAAAACGGTGAGACAAGCGGGGAAAGGATGGGCTTTAAGTATTAAATTAGCTAAATACATTCTAGAAACATCAAACAAAAGGCATGCAGTGTTTTGCACTTTGTTTTCTTTACAAATAGGGAACAGCCTGAGTAGAAAAGCCTGTCCCTTGCCTGCATGCTACAAAGTGGAAACCTTGCTGTCTGTTTGGAAGCAGTAGTCTCATTGCAGAGGTCCAACATGCCCCCTGGTTAGTCAGTGCTCTGCAATCAGTGTGGAGTGTGAGTTTTGGTGACTGCAATTTCCGTATGGGGCATGGCAGATCTCTGAAGTAAAAACCCTGCTTTCCCACAGGGAGCAAGTGTCCTACTCAACAGCTGCTGGCAGGGGACAGACTTTTCCATTCATTCCGTGGCTGTTTTAGAAAGAAAAGGTCCTTAAGACATTAAAAACATTTTGTTATGATGCTCCAGGAATGTGTTTCAATTGAACTTTAAAGATTTCCATCTTAACTTTGCTTTGAAAATGTAGCCTTCACGTTTTGGGGAAACTGTTCTGTATGTGGGTTCTTTTTCAGATTATTTAATTTATTTGTAGCACCCTCCTAGTTGGGTTGCTAACAATTTGAGGCAAATTTCGTTTTTGGCTCCCCTGTAGCCCATGGAGTGAAGATTGATTGCTTTTGGCTGTTCTGTGTTCTGCTGGTTGCAGGTTCGACAGCTTTCCCTTGATTTCTGGTAGATTCCAGAATTTAGTGGATGGAAGAGGCAGACCTCCACTTGCACATTCATACAGCCTCATCCAATACCGGGAAAGAAGAATGGCCAGTAGGAGGCTGAGGTGTGTATAAATAGGCTAGGACCTTGATTAGTAGGGTCCTTGTCCTCTGAGAAAAGACCCAGCCTGAGAGGCACATAGCTAAAGTTTAGAGGAGGCCATATGGATCCCAGCTCCACTTAGAGCTAGGGGACTGATGCCCTAAGTTCCTGAGAACAGTTGCAGGAAGTCCACAAAGGATCAGACCTGAAGGCACACATTACAGAAATTATCTGGTACTGCAGGAAAGCATTTAAGTAAGTAATTCCAGGACACAGTGAGTACAAGCCTGAGAAGATCCTAGAAACTGTCCTTGTCAACTTTTGGGAATGCTACTTCAAGTTTGCTGATTTTCGCAATGGTGTCTCCTGCACTGTAGTTCAGTAATTACTAGCTTCAAGAGGGTGACTGCTCCCTGAAGAGACGGTAATATTAGAGAGTGTCATCCATTACTTGTTGCAGTTACTCTGGAGTATTCCAAGGCTCACATTGCACCCTACCCAAGGTTATTAAGCTGTAAATCTAAAAAAGACCATTTCTGCCTGGTTCTTGTGAGGAGAGACTGGGAGCCTATCGTGTTCCTGGCTGTTTGCACCCACTAGGGAATAGAACTCGGGACAAATAGCGGGACACGCTAGGGGTCTGTGCGCTTCATTTTCAGTTATCCTGAGCAATGTGGATGGTCCTAAACAGGGAGGACAAATTACTGCAGCATAACAGATGGTACAGTAAAACAAGCTACGGGCAAGCCAGGGGCCACTTTGGCCCTTAAATATTAGGTTTGGCTCTCTTGTTTGCTTTGTACCATAGGGTGGAATGGGATCATCTTGAAATGGACATTAAGACATTTATGGCCTGATACAATTTGACAGGCAGTGAGGAGGCAATGGGTTGCCTCCTACCTCTTGTTTTAACCCTGAACATGTTGCACCACCACATGCATTGCTTGAATGGGTCTCAATCGGCATAAGTACATAGTTACATACAGGGCTGGACTGGGACAAAAATTTGGCCCTGGACTTCATCCAGACCGGCCCACTTTAATTTTGCAAACATGCACAAAAACAGTATATAAACTATACACAATTGTGCAAAAAAAATAAGGGTCCCCAGAGAGCCCCCTTACATCAGAGTACCCAGAGAGCCTCAGTCTTGCATCAGGATCCCCAGAGAGCCTCAGTCTTGCATCAGGATCCCCAGAGAGCCTCAGTCTTGCATCAGGGTACCTAGAGAGCCTCCTCCTTACATCAGGATCCCCAGAGAGCCTCCCCCTAACATCAGGGTCCCCAGAGAGCCTCCCCCTTACATCACAGTCCCCGGAGAGCCCCCCCTTACGTCAGAGTCCCCAGAGAGCCTCCCCCTTACATCAGGGTCCCCAGAGAGCCTCCCCCTTATATCAGGGTCCCCAGAGAGCCCCCTTCTTACATCAGGGTCCCCAGAGAGCCCCCTTTACATCAGGATCCCCAGAGAGCCTCCTCCTTACATCAGGGTCCCCAGAGAGCCTCCCCCTTACATCAGGGTCCCCAGAGAGCCTCCCCCTTACATCAAGGTCCCCAGAGAGCCTCCCCCTTACATCAGGGTCCCCAGAGAGCCTCCCCTTTACATCAGGGTCCCCAGAGAGTCTCCCCCTTACCTCAGGGTCCCCAGAGAGCCTCCTCCTTACATCAGGGTCCCCAGGGAGCCTCCCCCTTACATCAGGGTCCCCAGGGAGCCTCCCCCTTACATCAGGGTCCCCAAGGAGCCTCAGCCTTGCATCAGAGTCCCCAGAGAGCCCCCCACTTACATCAGGGTCACCAGAGAGAGGGCGGACAGTGAGAGATGATGTAATCTCTCTGCTGCCCGTGGTTGCACAGTGAGGGCGGAACAGCAGTGATGCAGGGCAGGCGGTGAAAGATGATGTCATCTCTTTGCTCTCTCGCCCGCCCGCCTCTGCCTGTCCACTCTCCGGCTTTCCCATGCTGCCCGCCTGCTCTCCGGCTCTCCCATGCTGCCCGCCGCACGGCTGCAGAGAGGCCGCGACACACTACCTGTGTTTGGGGACTCCTGGGACTCTGGGCTATGGGCCCCAGATTCGGAGCTATAGCCCCAAACCGGCCCACTGAGCCATCGGCCCACCGGGAAACTCCCTGTAGTCCCAATGGCCAGTACATGCCTGGTTACATAGTTACATAGTAGGTGAGGTTGAAAAAAGACACAAGTCCATCAAGTCCAACCTATGTGTGTGATTATGTGTCAGTATTACATTACATATCCCTGTATGTTGCGGTCATTCAGGTAATTATCTAATAGTTTCTTGAAGCTATCAATGCTCCCCGCTGAGACCACCGCCTGTGGAAGGGAATTCCACATCCTTGCCGCTCTTACAGTAAAGAACCCTCTACGTAGTTTAAGGTTAAACCTCTTTTCTTCTAATTGTAATGAGTGGCCACGAGTCTTATTAAACTCTCTTCTGCGAAAAAGTTTTATCCCTATTGTGGGGTCACCAGTAAAGTATTTGTAAATTGAAATCATATCCCCTCTCAAGCGTCTCTTCTCCAGAGAGAATAAGTTCAGTGCTCGCAACCTTTCCTCATAACTAAGATCCTCCAGACCCTTTATTAGCTTTGTTGCCCTTCTTTGTACTCGCTCCATTTCCAGTACATCCTTCCTGAGGACTGGTGCCCAGAACTGGACAGCATACTCCAGGTGCGGCCGGACCAGAGTCTTGTAGAGCGGGAGAATTATCGTTTTATCTCTGGAGTTGATCCCCCTTTTAATGCACGCCAATATTCTGTTTGCTTTGTTAGCAGCAGCTTGGCATTGCATGCCATTGCTGAGCCTATCATCTACTAGGACCCCCAGCTCCTTTTCCATTCTAGATTCCCCCAGTGGTTGTCCCCCCAGTGTATAGATTGCATTCATATTTTTGCCACCCAAATGCATTATTTTACATTTTTCTACATTGAACCTCATTTGCCATGCAGTCGCCCACCCCATTAATTTGTTCAGGTCTTTTTGCAAGGTTTCCACATCCTGTGGAGAAGTTATTGCCCTGCTTAGCTTAGTATTGTCTGCAAATACAGAGATTGAACTATCCCATCCTCCAGGTCGTTTATAAACAAATTAAATAGGATTGGTCCCAGCACAGAACCCTGGGGAACCCCACTACCCACCCCTGACCATTCTGAGTACTCCCCATTTATCACCACCCTCTGAACACACCCTTGTAGCCAGTTTTCAATCCATGTACTCACCCTATGGTCCATGCCAACGGACCTTATTTTGTACAGTAAACATTTATGGGGAACTGTGTCAAATGCTTTTGCAAAATCCAGATACACCACGTCTACGGGCCTTCCTTTATCTAGATGGCAACTCGCCTCCTCATAGAAGGTTAATAGATTGGTTTGGCAAGAACGATTCTTCATGAATCCATGCTGATTACTGCTAACGATATCGTTCTTATTACTAAAATCTTGTATATAGTCCCTTATCATCCCCTCAAAGTACTGCCCGAATGCATCGTGGGGGGGATGTGTGAAATTCCATCTAGCTGCTAAGGGGAGGGGGGGGGGCAGTGAAAACATGGTTCAACCACCTGTTTTAACTTCCCCCCCAACTGCAAGTGTAAATGAGGAGCCCTAAGTCCCTTAATGGCTGAATCAACAGCTGAAACTGGGGAAAAAAGCCTACAGATACAACACAACTCCCCAAATACAATCAACAGAGGTAAGCTCTAAGGATTTTTTGGGGGGAGGGGTTTACGTACACTTTAAGTGTGCTAACTTATAGCAACCAATCACAATTCATTCTGCTGACGTCTAATCAGCGCAGGATGGAGGCTGACTGGCTTATTTGCGTTACTAGAGAATTGGCACTTGGGAACAAGATCTTCTTAATTGTATAAGTCAAACCGTCCTTGGTTAATGGATATAATTCTATTTGAATCTGTGCTTATTAACAAACAGTTAAATCATTTTATTTGTTTAGCTACAATGGAGCAAATTCACAGGCCAGCTTATTATCGAACGTTTTAGGCAGCAATACTCTCTTGTGAATGGAGCTGCAGGCATTATTTGCCCATTTCCAATGAAATCAAGAGAAATCGAGGACACATATTGACAAAAATGTAGGTAAGAAAAATGTTGGATATCGGGAGCTGCGCTCGAAGCCACTATTGTATGTGAAATCACTAAGCTGGTAAAGGAGACTATTAACAGACCACTGGGTGGTTAGAGAATGTTAAATTAGAAGAAAGGTTGGGGGTATTTGTATTCAAAGGAACCCTTATGTCAAACTGAACAAAGCATCTGGAGTAAGTTGAATATATATAAAAAAAATACTTTTGCCGGAAACAGATTTTCTGTGAAACATGTATATTCATATACTTAACAAAGCACTCTGTAATGTAGACCAGAGTATTCCTGATCTCCCTAGTAAGGATAAGCAGGCGTCTAAAGTCTACTCTGTTCACAGTTCACATGAACTTCCCTGCAACTTAGTTCTGGATTTTTTGGATCTGAGCATGAGCAATTTTTTTTACGTTTTTTTTGAGTGGAAAGGACTGCATCTCAACATGGATCTCAAAAATGGCTGCTTGGAGTAGCTCCCCCAAAACACCCTCTAGCAACCTGGTGTGCTGCTTGATCCTGATCTGTTCTGATCATCTAGGGCAATGGTCATCAAACTACCACCCACAGTCCGGATGCAGGCATGGCTTGCCATTATCTAGCCCTTGAGACACTGTTCCTCCAACTGAAATGAGGCACTATTGCTCCCATTGACATCAACAACGAGATACCATTCTTTCCACTGACCAGGCAGGGCTTTTTTTCAGCTGGAACTTGGTGGAACTCAGTTCCACCACCTCTGGCTCAGGCCCTCTGCTCCCTGCTCAGCACCATCACTTGTAAACACAGAAGTCTTATGTGTTTACAAGTGGTAGTTTGCCTCTCAGCAGCTTCCATCTAATCTAATCTCCTGAGTAGCTCAGGAGCTACTCAGGTAATCTCCCGAGTAGCTAAAATCTAATCTCCTGAGTAGCTCCTACTGAGTGCAGGATGGGGACAAGGGAGATGTGGGTGCCTGGGGTGCAGTGCAGATGCCGACACCCCCACTGGATGATCTCCCTGCAAGTTAGAGTGTGTGGGGAGGTCCTAAAGCCGGCTGGGAAGTGGGGTGAAAGTGAGATGTGGATGGGGGATGCAGAGGCAAACAGCTGTGGAAAAAGGCTGAACTCTGCACTCTGTGTGTAGCGCAACCCTGAACTCTGCACCCTGTATGCAGCCCGCGCCCGAACTCTGCACATAGCGCACCCATGAACTCTGTACTCTGTACATAATGCACTCCTGGTGTTTAATGCCCCTTTAAGACCCTCCCACTGTTAGTGAAATATGACCATACCTAGTATTTGATGCTGTTTGGAGGGTGTTTGTGGGGGTCAAGGGGGTTTTGGGGGGGGGGTCATGGTTGAGTTCCTGCACCTATTTTCTGAGAAAAAAAGCCCTGTGACCAGGACACCAAAATTTACAAACTGCACCAATTTTTTTACTGGCAGAAATCGTGACATTTACTGACAACACAACATTTTTTACTGGCACTTCAAAAAAACTACCTAAACTGTGCTAAACAGTGCAAATATCAATATGTGAACTATAAACACATAGCTAGTGCTATTAGCAATGTATTTAAGTTAACCGCGGCAGAAAGGCTCGTACAGGCAAAACCACATACCTGTACGTTGCCCTCTAAGAGGCGGCCAGTGCACGTGCCACCGGCGGCGCGTGCGGCAAGCTCCGTGAGTCAGGTCGTGGGTCCTGCCGACTAGATCGCCGTGGGGATACCCGCGATTGCCTCACGGGGAGGAAGAACGGGGAGATGCTGATGTAAACAGCTTCTCCCCGTTCTGCCTAGTGACAGTGTCACTCGATCTCTGCTCCCTGTCTTCGGAGCAGAGATCAGTGATGTCACACACACAGCCCATCAACCTGACAGTTAGAAACACGCCCCTAGGACACACTTAACCCCTACACTGCCACCTAGTGGTTAACCCCTTCACTGCCAGTGTCATTTACACAGGAATCAGTGCATTTTTATAGCACTGATTGCTGTATAAATGACAATGGTCCCAAAAATGTCCGATGTGTCCGCCATAATGTCGCAGTCACGATAAAAATCGCTGACCACCGCCATTTAAAAAAAAAAAAAATATTAATAAAAATGCCATAAAACTATCCCCTATTTTGTAAACGCTATAACTTTTGCGCAAACCGATCAATAATCACTTATTGCGATTTTTTTAACCAAAAATATGTAGAAGAATACGTATCGGCCTAAACTGAGGAAAAAAATTGTTTTTTTTGTATATTTTTGGGGGATATTTATTATAGCAAAAAGTAAAACATAATGCTTTTTTTTCAAAATTGTCGCTCTATTTTTGTTTAAAGCGTAAAAAATAAAAACCGCAGAGGCGATCAAATACCACCAAAAGAAAGCTCTATATGTGGGAAAAAAAGGACGTCAATTTTGCTTGGGAGCCACGTCGCACGACAGCGCAATTGTCAGTTAAAGCGACGCAGTGCTTAATCGCAAAAAGTGCTTTGGTCAGGAAGAGGGTAAATTCTTCCAGGGCTGAAGTGGTTAAACAAAAGTCAAAAAACATATTTCTCCATTGACAGGAAGGTCAGGTTACTATAGCCCGGCCAGCACAGAGTTCCCCCTTACATCAGAGTCTCCAGGATTTCCCCTTACAGTGAAAGGGAACTCTTGTGTAAAGGGGAACGCTGCAGATCATGCTGTAAGGGGGAACTCTGAAAATGGGGGTGGGGGGTTTGCTCTGGTGACTAGAGACCGCCTTCTGCAGAGTGAATACACTAAGGTGGGTGGGTCACTAATATAGGGGGGAACCTTTATATCAGTGCCCCCTTAAATTATTGTATTTACTCCCCTCTTACATAAGCAACCACCCTCAGACAGGCCTGGTGGCTCTGTCACTGACCTCCTCTCAAGTGCACCGTGCAGGGCTTAGTCAGATGGCTTCAGCAGCTTGGCGGCTCTGGATTTATTGTATAGTCTCCTCTCCACAGTCCACACATGTCTGTCTCCTCCCGTGACCCCCATCCCAGCAGTGCTCCTACTCTTGACTCCTTTCTAGGATTGCCCTCAGATACTGCAGACATGATACAAGAGGTGGACAGAGGCTGCGCACATACTGCAGGAGGGGTACAGAGGCTGCGGACATACTGCAGGAGGGGGACAGAGGCTGCGGACATACTGCAGGAGGGGGACAGAGGCTGCAGACATACTACAGGAGGGGGACAGAGGCTGCAGACATACAACAGGAGGGGGACAGAGGCTGCGGACATACAACAGGAGGGGGACAGAGGCTGTGGACATACTACAGGAGGGGGACAGAGGCTGTGGACGTAATAGTGTCCTCCTCACCTCTCACAGTAGCCACATCAGTGTCCTTCACTGTCCCCCTGCATGCCATGGCTTCACCCCCCCCCAGTAATGCCATGTCATCCTCTGTCCAAGTGTCACACTCGCCTCCTCACTTACCCCCCTCAACGACTCCGCCTACGGCAAGTGCACAAACGCGGCTGCCGTGTCTTAGCCAGGAACAAGTGTACTCTGGAATCTATTTAAAAATGGCGTCAGGCGGCATGGTTACATGGTCGGCTTGTGGCCATCTGTTTTACGGGTACCGCTGCCCGTAACGGACATTTACGGGCGCCTCAAAAAATGGAAATAAATTTACGGGCTGCCTTTAAATCTACGGGTGGTTGGCAACACTGCCACTGACACCAGCAGTGGATCACTATTCCTCTCCCTGACACCAACAATGGAGCATTTTCACTTGTGCACTACAGTATTATTTTTTGCCTTTTTTCAGCCTGAGACATTATCTGCTTCCACTGATGCTGGGACATCATACTTGCCAACAGTCCCGATTTTCCCGGGACAATACCGAAAATTGGACCCTCGTCCCGATCTGAGCGTGTCCCACTTAAGATCCAGATTTTTTGCTTTTGTCCCAGGAAAACATGGCCACGAGATTTCCTTCCAGCTAGCAGGTTTCTTTTCCCGTGTGTGTTCAGTGGAGAGGGGAGGGGCCTCCGATCCATGCAGCTAATCAGCTTTTCTCTTCAGTGTTTACAATTCGCTTGTACACTGAAGTCGGTTAGCTGCACGGGTCAGAGGCCCCTCCCCTCTCCACTGAACACACGGGGAAAGAGACCTGCCAAGCTCGGCCCCTGCAACAGAGAGCTGGTCTTCTAATTGGTGGCGGAGATCAAATCATGCTGGAGGGACTCTGCTGGGGGGCACCTGTGATGTGAGGAGGGACTCTGCTGGGGCACCTGTGATGTAAGGAGGAACTCTGATGGGGACACTTGATGGCATCTGGTGGCAGGCGAGATGGCAAGTGACACACTCAGGGCTTCCACTGATTCTGCACTATGGTGAGTTGAACTATTTCATTTTATATTACAATGTAATAATAGAAATAATGCGCTTCAATCATCCTGACACCATATCAACCATGGTGTTGTGATGATTGAAGCGCTAACACCAGGTGTTTGGAGTATCTGGAATACACATATTGCTATTGTGGTGTAGGATCTGGGCCTGCTGTCCCTTCATCCCTCTTTCTTTTCTTCCTTCTGTCTCCTTCCCTCCCTATTTCTTTCTCCCTCTCTTCCTCTCTGTTTTTCCCTCCATCCGTCGTTCATCTCAAAATCAAACCACACTCCCTTTGAGCCACGTACCCTTTAAGCCACGCCCAATGTTGAGTTTAAACCAGGCCCACTCTTCGCCGCGGCACACCACATTTTTCTTCCCCCTCAAGTCACACCTACAAACGAATGCCTGCCCCCTAATTAAATTACGACTTCACCTATAAACAAAGAAAAGTGTCCCTATACATTTTTTGCACAATGTTGGCAACTATAGAATATTTTCTACTACAACTGGCCACAGCTTGGCCCTCCTAAAGTCTGAGGGACAGTAAACTGGCCCTTTGTTCAGAAACGTTACCGACCCTGATATAGGGATTGATTCTGCCATCCTATAAGCTTTCTGTTTGCATTTTGAAACAGATCCTGGCCTTTGGTGGCTGCTTTCACACCATCATTTTTTGAAGACTGTGTAGCAGCACGGGGGCCCTCTGGAACATGGGGACACATCTAGACTAGACCTGGACACTACTTACCTTTAGAGAGGCAGGAAAGCACAGCCCATCACCTTCAGAAAAGGTGAGACGCTGGGGGTATTTTTCACAACTAAACTTCTGGTTAGTGATGGGTGAATCTGCCCAGGTTTGCTTCACCAAGAGTTTGCTGAATGTTGCTCAAAATTCATGAAATCCAAACTTAGAGATGTAGGTACTCTTTGGACTACAGCTGCATAGACTAGGCTGTCCTAGGAGGCCCAAAAATACTCTTGTACAGGTGGTTACAGTGCCTTAAAAAAGTTTTCATACCCATTGAAATGTTTCCACATTTTATCACGTTACAACCAAAAATGAAAATGTATTTTATTGGGATTTATTATGATAGACCAACACAAAGTGGCACAAAATTGTGAAGTGGAAGGAAACTGATAAATGATTTTTAACATTTTTTACAAATAAATATGTGAAAAGTATGGGGTACATTTGTATTCAGCCCCCCTGAGTAGAAGCCACAGGATTACTGTCCAGGTCTTCCCCACAGGCTTTGTCCCGCAGCAATGCAAATGGTCTCATTCACATGTTTCTTCAAAAATCATTCTAGGGGATGTTGTTTTTGTGTTTTTTATTTTTGGAGAACTTGGAGAGTGTAGAGGGTAGCGGTGGGATACTCCAGAAATAAGAACTATTTACAGCTAAGGACTTATGTATTCTTCAGCGCAAGCTATAATGAAGTCTGGGCTTGAAACAAACAGTAGACTTCAGCTTAGTAGTAATGGTTAGAGCCACAAGAGACGAGCCCCTTTAAGTAGAAGAGTAGGTCGACAAAGCTCTTCAGGACACCAGCCGGTGTTCCCTTTAACTAGACTGCTGACTATATAGTACCAGATGGGTAACTAAAGCACAAAGGTTCCCCAGATCTCTCAAATGTCTGTACACACAAGGCCAAGGACAGCTGGTAGTTGCTATACAACTTCCAAACAAAACCTTGCCATGTTACCAGACAGATCTTCAGCAAACAGCTCCCCTCAGTCAGCTCTCTACAGCTCCTGGGTCTCATCATTTAAGCCCCTCAGATCTTCCACCTGAGGCAGCGTGCCCCCAGGCTGGACTAATCCACTCTGGGAAAAGACCCCGAGCTCAGTGTGTTCACTGACTATATGCAGTTACCCAGCATGCCAACAGAGCCTGCCTCACTGGTATAAGCCAGGGCTGTATCAATATTCATGCTGCCATCTGCATAGTTTCACACCTATCATCCAGAAACTTCTCCAGTTCCCTGAATACAGAGGAAGCTATAGACCAGACTAGCAGCAGCTGAACACACTGAGCAGACCTAACTTGCAGATTGCAGCTTCCCTGATTACAGAAAGAATATGCTTTTGCCTACCAAACCAAATACAGACACACTGACTACAGTGTGGCAACTAAATGTAGGTACCAAAAACCCATACTAATTCTATCTATCTAATTCCTAGCACCTATCTAGGAGGGTGCTACATAAGTAATGTGGACCTGCAGTACAGATGAGGACCAAGAAAATGTTCAAGGCCCACAAAGGTTTTAAATTAGCCTTGATTCCATCACACTCCAGCAATTAAATTTTTTACAGAGGTTCTATCCCTTCCCCACACTTCTCCATCCCCGCCAGAGAGATTCTTCTCCTTTTCATGGGTACATTTCCATGATGGAAACACCTTGGTAGATCTTCTGTCCATTTCTGATTCTAATGAAAACTATAGTACTACAATTGTCAATCCATGGAAGTGGGATTGAAAAAGAAAAATTCAGATTGTACATTCTACTGTAATATCTCTGTGGACATCTCCCTTCTCCAGCTGGTCAGAAATTCCACTCTTCAAATTGTTCACTCATGCACAGCAAATGACTTCAATATATTGATGTACCTGAAAATTGCCATTCTTCATTTCAGCCTCATAAGGCGCATCTGTTTTTTTTAGAGATTCATCCCCCTGACTGTTTTCAATACAAGTTCAATTCATTTCTGGCAATTGCTGTCGATAAATGCGTCGTTCTTTCGAGTACTACAGAGTTGTTTATCCTGACTTTATGTTAAGAGTGAAATGTTACATAGATACATGGTGTACTGCAATGTGACTCTGGGAGGCCTGAGATGAATATGGATTGAATTTGTCTGGCAATAGACTTAGATGTCTAGATGATCAACCCCCAAGTCTTCTTGTATTGTGGTAGAACTTAAGAACGTGTTTCATAAGTAGATGGTGCTCATTAGTTAGAGATTTTCTAGGAAAGGGTTAAAGTGTAACAATAGGAAATCTGACTTGTTTTATGTTATTATTCATCCCCATCAAAATTGTATTGTACTGCATCAAGACAGAAATAAAATGCTCACAGTGGTGGAGAAGGTCAACAGAGGGACTTATGCCCCGTACACACGGTCGGATTTTCCGATGGAAAATGTCCGACCGGAGCGTGTTGTCAGAAATTCCGACCGTGTGTGGGCTCCATCGGACATTTTCCATCACACACAAAGTTGGACAGCAGGAGATAAAATTTTCCGACAACAAAATCCGTTGTCGGAAATTCCGATCGTGTGTACACAAATCCGACGGACAAAGTGCCACGCATGCTCAGAATAAATAAAGAGATGAAAGCTATTGGCCACTGCCCCGTTTATAGTCCCGACGTACGTGTTTTACGTCACCGCGTTCAGAACGATCGGATTTTCCGACAACTTTGTGCGACCGTGTGTAGACAAAACAAGTTTGAGCCAACATCCGTCGGAAAAAATCCTAGGATTTTGTTGTCGGAATGTCCGAACAAAGTCCGACCGTGTGTACGGGGCATTAGAGTGAAGGCCATGTTCAAGTCTACCTGACAATAGGAGGGGTCCCAGCACCCAACTGATAAATAGGTCTCTAGATCCCAGTAGGCTCTTTTGCATTGGCACAGTCTATACAAATAGCATATCTGCCATTCTGTGCATGCACTTGTGGATAGGTGCAGTGTGGTGCGGTGGGCAGTGAGCACACAGAGTCCCACAAAAATAAAAAAGTATATTATAGAAAAGTGGTCTCCAAACTGCAGCCCAGGGGCCAGATGCAGCCCTTTGCTTGCTTTTATCCAGCCCTTTTATCACTATTTCATCCACAGATACCCACAATGGGGCATAATTCCCTCCCCACTAACCCCAGTGAAGGGGCACAATTCCTCACAATGACACCAACGATGGGGCTCAATTCCTCCCAGTGACACCAATGCTGGGGCACAATCCCTCCCACTGAATACCAAAAAAGGGACATTGTTTTTTCCTGCTGATGTGGGGACTTTTTCTACTCCCAATGGCCACAGTCTGGCCCCCCTAAAGTCTAAAGAACAGTAAACTGTCCCCTTATTTAGAAAGTTTGGAGACCCCTGTTGTAGAAGGTTCAGCAAAACACAAACAGGCCCGGCAGGGAGGCTACCTACTCGCAGCCACTTACAGAGAGTCAGAGTGAGGTCTCAGTTGTCTGGAGACCCATAGCTTCTGACCCATAGCTTCTGGCCCGCCCGTACCCATAACGGGAGGCTTCCAGGAAGGATGGCGTATCCCAGCGCTTTTCCTGCTGACACCAAGCACTGTCCCTGACAAACGGGTGTCTTGTCGCTACACTAACCACTCGCAAAATGCACACCAAACCCAGGAGCCAGGGTCTTAAAAAGACTCTGCCTAAACCAAGATGGCTACCAAAGTCACATGGAGCGCCAGCATCTAATCAGATAACTGCCTCCCTGTGACCGTAGAAAACCATAGAGGAACTAGGTTCCTCTCGACTTTCTCCCCCTATTTTCATTGCCACTGAGGACGAGCGCCACCTGCAGTGTAGAATATAGTTTGCACCTGCCTATACGCTTAAAAGAGAACATTTCCCCAACTTTGCATGCAACTCCCAAAACAAAATCATTTTGAAAATGGAATATTTATTAATTTACTTACTTACAATTGAACTCCACTGGTGACGAAGGCAGAACCTCACAGATGTACCTTGGGAAGGCTACTTCACTAGTGCTTTCCAGGGGATTGTATTGAAATCTACACAATAATTCCTCCCAGGGAATGTAATTATTTGTATTTGATTTATATATAGATGTGGGTTTCAGGGTGCAGTTATGTGAATAAAGATTTTTTTTACCAAGAATATTTTTCTTTTTCTCTTTTTTGTATTTTGCCAAGGCGCTTGATAGTCTGTTTGGGGGGCACCAAGCACTTTACACATTGTTGTATTCATGTAAACAAAATTATTTCTGGGTAGAGAGCTCAGCGCCCCTTTATCCTAAGGAGTGGGGCCTTTTCTGGGAAGTGAAAGTGAAATAAAACTCAATGCGTCTGCACCAAATTCAAAAACAAAAAGATAATAAAGGACACAGCAGCCTCCAGATAAAAATGCATACTTCACTTTGTTATCTACCTTTCCGCAATCTTTATAAAAAGTGCCTATATGTTCATATTGGGGATCGGGGTTCAGGTCCACTTTAAAGAGTAAAAAAAAATTCCCCTCTGGGTGGGGAATCTACATTGCAAGGATTTTAACAAACATTGTTGCAGATTCCTACATTTTGTTATTCTGAAGGAATAACTTGTTTGTTTTTCTGTGTACATGTGCTAAGTGAATCTGTATGGTAGTGATTTTATAATTATCAACTAGATGCTGCACCTGCAGGGCACTAACGAGGCAAGCTGCAGGGTCTGCATCCCTTTAGACGTGATTTCCCTTTGAGGTTATCTCACCAAAAATTAAATTTTTGTTACAGGGGATGCTCAAAATCTGACTTGTATCTTAGTGCAGACTTCTGGGAAAATCAGTGAGCCAATCACACAAACAGGAAATTACATATCTGGGGGGGTGCTCTGTATACCATCTGTGTACAGAACACATACAGGTAGTCATATTGCATATTACTGCAAATTACAGAGCTGCGGATTGAAAAGGAAAGGTAATTTTTAATAACATTCAATTACAATATGACTTGTGTCACACTTGTATATGCGATATTATTTATTTATATGCAAATTTTTTTCCCACGAAAGAGGAGTTACTGTTTAAAGACTGCATTTTCTCCTTTGCATTTTACTGTGGTGCAGCCAGGTACAGATGTAGTTAAAAACAAAATGGTACTTGCTGCATCTTTTGGTTCAGTTTCCAGCAAAATACGACTTCCACAAAACCTTCATAAAATACTCCTGAAAGTTGGCTAGAATACATTACAGGAAAACCTGAACCCACCCCCAGCCTGTGACTGGACAGTGAAAAGAGAAGCAGCACAGTGCTCAGCTCATCTCTCTGTTAATCTGCTCTCTCTTACAATCAGTATGATTCTTGTCAGCACATAAGCTGATTGTCTCGTTGTGCTTCTTCTTCCTCTCACACTCCAGCCCTGCTGTACAGTGACCACGTGAGACCAGGTCACTTTAAGGTGCTAACCACTTAAAGACGTAAATATACGCTGCTGTTTTGAAGCGATTTTCAAGCTGTCCGCCATAATCCCAGTATTAACATTTTCAGACGGAAATTCCCTTTTTTTTTAAAAGCGATCCGAGTGGCTGATTAGCCGCTGGATCACTTTTAGAATGTCAGAAACCATGAAATCAGGCCGAGACAGAAGTACAGTTAAATCACACTTGTTTTATAATAAAAGTAAAAAGAACAAACGTAGTCAAGACATAGTCAAAGTTCAGTACCTGGAATGGATAGTCAGCCAAGCCAGAAGTCAGGGATCAATGTAGTGAAACAGCAAGCAGGATCTGGAGCCAGAAGGGATGTCAGCAAAGCAAGTCTTGAACAGGATCGCAGGAGATAGTTTCTTGTGATGTGACCAAGGAGAAGGCAGAGGTCCTCCGGACTGGACAGCTTAAGTAGGCAAGACTGATGAGCAGGATATCATCAACAGCTGAGTAACTGTGGAGAGAGATGGGAGCTGGCAATTAGCCGACAGCTGAGTGGCCAGCTCAGAGAAGGAAGGGCTGAGACCAGCCCTGACATAGAAGCAGCGGAAAGGGTCATTGCTGGTGTTTCTTGGGCTTACCCATCTCACTCAGGATCTGATCTGGGGCTTTGCACTGCTGACCATAGAGGTAAAGAGAGACCAGATCGTCTCTGATCACATTTATGATTTAGGAGGCCAGAAGCAACGTCACTTCCGGTTTAGGGCAGATGTAAACACTGCCTTTTTGGGGGGAAAGCATCAAATCAATGTTTTTTTTTTAAAATCTGATGCTTCCAAGGGTAGAGGAGAGATCTAGGGTTTTGCCTTATTGTTATCAGGGATATGGGATATGTACATTTCTTGTGATAGCAATAAAAGTGATTAAAAAAAATTTCAAGGGACAGTGTAAAAAAAATAATTAAAAAAAAAAATTAAAGTGCCCCGTCTGCCCGTACACGCACGCAGAGGGTAATGCATATGTAGGTTGTGCACGCATATGTAAACCATGTTCCTACCACACACGTGAGGTATTGCCACAAATGTAGCAAGATCAATAATTCCAGCTCTAGGTCTCCTTTGTAACTCTAAACTGGTAACCTGTAAAAACTTTTAAGGAATGGTTCACGCTTATGCATTTTTTAGTGCGTTTTCAGTTTTGCAGAAACACACTACAGTCCATTGTTCACATCTGTGCATTTTATGGAAAGGGTCAGGGACTTTTTTCTGGTTTTTGGTTCCATAGACTTCAATGGATCAAAAACGTTTATTGAAAAACACAAAATGCACCTGGAATGTGCAAACTGCAACCCGCATAGGTGTGCACCAGGCCTAAAGCGTCAATTGTGGAGATTTTTAAGTATCGTAGTTTGCCGCCATTCTACTAGTGTACGCATTTTTACAGCGTGACATGTAAGGTATCTATTTACTATGCGTAACATCATTTTTTATATTTTAGCAAAAAATTGGGTTATATATCGTGCTTTTTTAAAAATTAATCAAAGTGTATTTTTTTTTTTTTTTTTTTGTGTTTGAAAAACCGCCGTGCATATACAATGTGGCATAAAAATTGCAACCACTGCAAATTTGTGTGTTTTATATCTGCCTTCATTTCACCCAGTGGCGGCCCGCTCATTAGAGGCGCAGGGGCGCCGCCCCCCTAAACCACACGCCTGGCCCCTAATCTCTATGCAAGGCGCCGGATGCATGGATTCCAATGGGTATTTTTTTTTCTTCCTTGTCAAAAGAAGTTTATTGAGTATACAATGTTATAAAGATACATAAAATAAGTTTACAAGGATCTATAAAGTAAGCTCTATAAAGTAAGTATTTAAATGATTTATACCTACTATACATATTGTTTACAAGTAGAGTGTATATAGGTCAAATAAATTCTGATAATGAGCTTTAATCGTAAGGTGGAGAAAAGGAAAGAGAAAGAAGAAAAAGGGTTAAAAGGTAGAGGTATGGTCCACAAGGTTGTCCCGCTCGTCAGTTTATTATTCTTTTTAGTTCTCTTTGAAGCCTTAGAATGGGTGTCTCTGTAAGTCATTTAATCTGTTACCATGGCAACAGGACAGAGTCATTGAAGTTTGACAGGAACTGTTGTTTTATCCAAGGATGCCAAAGTTTTTCAAATTTTGGAATTTGATTTTGATCGATGGCTACCATCTTAGCATGGGACATTGTATTATTCATTCTGTGAATTGTTTCTGCTAGTACCAATGTAGGAGATTTCCATGCCTTGGCCACTGTTTGTTTTGCAGCCGTTATTAGTTGGATCATAAGTTTGAATTGAGAGAGTGTTAACCATTCCGGTTTTAGATTAAGTAAAGTGAAATATGGATCTGGTTGTATTATTTTTTTAAATATTTTAGATGCAATCACGAAGACTTCCTTCCAGAAGGTTTGGATTACTGGGCACGTCCACCATATGTGTAAATGTGTGCCTATTTCTGGGCATCCTCGAAAACAAAGAGCTGAGGTATTAGGTGAATATTTTGCCACTCTAGCGGGTACAAGGTACCAGCGAGTTAGGACTTTATAATTTGTCTCCAGTGCTAAGATGTTGGGTGAAGATGACTTAGATGTGAGCCATATGTTAGACCAGTCCGTGTCTTCTAAAGTTCGTCCCAGGTCCTCCTCCCACCTCTGAACGTAAGAGGGTCTATTAAGATTTGGTACTCCATATAATTGATTATAAAGTGATGAAATTGTACCTTTAGCAAATGGATCTTTTGTACAGATTGATTCAAAAATGGATAATTGGGATAATGGTGTATCCCCCTTTAGGAATGGTGTATAGAAATTTTTGATTTGGAGATATCTAAATATCTCAGAGTTTGGTAGATCATATTTTTCTCTAAGCGATGGGAATGAAAGGAATGATTTAGATGCTATGAAGTCATTTAGTGTCTGAATGCCTGATGTTGTCCAAGCTTTAAAAGAATTTGGGTAGATCCATGCCGGATAAAAGGCTGGATTTCTGATAAAAGAAAGGAGAGGATTGTGTGGAGATTGTAACTGATATTTGGTTTTTAGTTTATCCCAGAGAGATAAGAAGTGTTTAGTTATGGGATTATGAATTTTAAAGCGGTCTTTAGGATCAAGCCATAATAAATTTGATATTAATAGAGGGTCATTTTCTGAAGCCTCTATAAATACCCATAATGGGATTTCCTGTTTTGCATGGTATTTGGACAGACTGGCCAAATGTGCCGCTCTATAGTAGTTAGTAAAATTAGGATATCCCAGGCCTCCTTTATTTTTGGGAAGATGTAGTGTGTGTATAGGTATACGTGGTTTAGAAGAGCCCCATATAAACGAAGTTGCTCTTTTTTGTACTATTCTCAAAAAATAGGAAGGAATTGGAATAGGGAGGACTCTGAATAGATAAAGCAATTTGGGTAGAATAGTCATTTTGATTGCATTAATCTTCCCCATCCAGGATAAAGGAAGTTGCGACCACTGTTTTATTAGATTTGTGATCTGTCTTAATACAGGAGGATAATTGGTTGAGAATAAGTCAGAATGAGAGGCTGTTAAATGAATTCCAAGATATGGGATTGAGTTTTCTGCCCATGTGAATGGGAGTGCAGCCCTAGCCAGGATCAATTCCATGTTTGTGAGTGAAATATTAAGCACTAGGCATTTCTTAGGATTAATCATAAGGCCGGATAGGGCTGCAAATCCATCAAGAGCTGGTATTAAGTTAGGACCAGAGACCTGTGGTGATGATAGAAAAAGTAATATATCGTCTGCAAATATACATAATTTGTGTGTAATACCTCCTACTTCAATGCCAGTTATAGTTTGGTTTGTTCTGATATATTGGGCCATGGGTTCCAGTATAAGGGCAAATAATAAGGGAGATAATGGGCAACCCTGTCGGGTACCTCTTTCGATATTAAAGGCTTCAGATTTGTATCCAGCATATTTTATATAGGCTTTGGGTTTATTATATAATGCTTTGATCCATGTTAAAAAGTGGGGTCCAAAACCCCATTTTTGTAATGAATATTGCATATATTGCCAGGATACTGTGTCAAATGCCCTCTTAATATCGAGAGATAGAAAACATAAAGGGATTTTCCGTTTTTTAGCAATATGTGCCAATAACACTGCCCTGCGTATATTATCGCCTGCCTGTCTATTTGGCATGAAGCCTACTTGATCTCTATGTATTAATTTTCCTATAATGCTATTGAGGCGTTTTGCTATTATTTTTGCTAATAATTTAATATCGAGGTTTAACAGAGAGATAGGCCGATAATTCACACAGGAAGTATCATCAGAAAGGGATTTTGGGATCATACAAACAATTGCCATTAGTGTTTCTTGCCGAAAAGAATGTCCATCTAGAAGTTTGTTAAAAATTTCAGTGAGAATGGGAGAGAGTATTTCTGAGAATGTTTTATAGTATAAAGCCGAGTAGCCGTCTGGGCCTGGTCTTTTGTTAAGTTTTAGGTCTTTTATGGCGTTAGCAACTTCATCTATAGTTATAGGCTCATCCAAACTGCTTTTTTGATTCTGAGATAACTCAGGTAAGGTTATTTTTGAGAAGAAGGATTCAGCCTCTGTAGGATTAAATTCATTGTTTGTCTTGTATAAAGTTGCGAGATGTGAGTGAAATTTATGGACTATTTTAACTGGATTACAAGTGTAAACATTTTTTGATAATTTCAAACGTATTGGTTTGAAAGATTTGTTAGTTGAATTTAATGCCCGAGCCAAATATGTACCTGGTTTGTTTGTATTCATGTAGAAATTGTGTTTGGAGCGTTTGAGGGATTTATCAACTGACTCAGTGAGAAATAGATCGTATTCCAATCTAGATTTTTCCAGATGAGATTTTGTACTCTGAGATGGATTATCTTGGAATGATATGTAGGCTGCATTAAAATTGAGTTCTAGTTTTTTTGCTAGATTTTTGCGTTCCCGTTTAAATAGTGCCATTTGTCTTTGTATTGTACCACGCAAGACAGGCTTATGAGCTTCCCACAGTGTTATTGGGGAGATGTCTGTTGTATTATTAATTGATATGTATTCCTTTAAAGCTTGTTCAATGGCCATCTGATGTAGTGGGTGTTTGAGCATTATGTCCGGTAAGTACCACGTTGGGTCATGCGCTTTTGATATGGCTGAGGCTATAGTAGTGTATACTGCATTATGGTCAGACCACGGAATCGGAATTATATCTGATGCAATAATTTCTGGTATCATTCCTATTGTTAGAAAAATATGATCTATTCTGGTGAAGGTTTGATGAGGGTGCGAGAAATAAGTGAATTTCTTTTTCATTGGGTTACTTTCTCTCCATGAATCTACCAGATTGTATTTGGAAAGAAGTTGAGAAAAAGGTAATCTAGAGGTTATTTTGGATGGTGTAAAAGGTGATTTATCTAGAAATGGGAGTAGGACCTGGTTCGAATCCCCACACAATATCACTGTTCCTATTTTGTGTGTATTAATCACTTGTAATATATGTGAGAGGAATGGTGTAGGTTGTTTGTTAGGAGCGTAGTAGGAAATCACAGTGATTGCTGTATCCATTATATAACCCATGAGTATCAGGTATCTACCTTCTGGGTCTTTAATTTCTGATGATAAGGTGAATGGTGTGGATCGGTGAAATGCAATTAGAGTTCCCCTTTGCTTGGTACAGGCAGAAGCCGTGTAAATTTGTTGATAAAAAGGAGAAATATATTTTGGAGTAGAATCTTTGGTGAAGTGTGTTTCTTGGAGGCATACTATGTGAGCCTTCTTGTTATGGAAAGTATGGAAGGCTTTGGTCCTTTTTTGAGGGACATTTATTCCCTGAACATTCAGGGAAAGTATATTCAGTGGTGCCATGGCAACAGATCAAATAGTTTTGACTTACTTTTTGTTATGCAGAGCTGACTGCGCAGATCAACCTGTGTGGACTGAAGAGATGAATAGATAGAAAAGAAACCAGTGAATTCTGGAGTAAAGAGTAAACAAAAAACATATGAGATTAGATGATACATTGTATAAATTATTTTTTGCAAGTAATCACAATTTACCCGTGAAAGAGAATAAATATCTCTCTCAGGGGAATAAGTGCCTTCGTCACACTCCCACATAATATGGTTGGGAGAATGAGGAGGGCTAATGGGGGTACACGGATCTTCCGCTTACAGGAGAGAAGTGCTATGTCAAAAGACATCAAATTGATGTTTCATTAGTTGGAGTGCAGAATATAGTTTTTGTTGAAATTATTTATTCCAGGGTGGTTGTATATGGTTAGTCTTGCCCTAGGCTAAATAATTCAGTTAGAAAGGTACTGTTAATAACTTTGGTATTGATGAAGATAGTTTGAATTATTTTGGGGTTTTAACCCTTTTAGAGTAAACAATTACATATTTTATTCATATGTAACTGTTTAGATATGTTAACTCATAAAATTGAGGTTGTATTGCTTCAGATTAGAATAAACAAAAACATAATTCTAGGAACTAGAGTTAGGTAATAATATATTTGTTTTAAGAAAAAGAAAAAAAAAAAAAAAAAAAAAAAGCTTCCATTACTTCTGGATTATTGAACATATTTGTCCTAAAAAGTAATAAATCTATTGTTATTACCTGATAATATATAACTGAACAAGAATTTCCTTATTTCACTTATATATTCTAAGGCTATATGAATCAGAAGTAATAAGAAATATAACTGGAATGTAACATGATCCCACACAGTGTGTGACTATCAGAATGCAGTTACATTCAGTTATAAATATAGGTTTTTTATAGAGAACCATCTCTTAGTATAATAAATGAAGAGATATCAGGAATTAGGATGTCAGTCCATTGAATCTTCTTGGTCCATGGATGATGTGGCATAACGGCCTCTTTTGTGAGAATGATGATTCCCATTTTGTTCTGGAATTTTCTGGGTGCTGCCTGAAGGTGAAGATAATGCCATTCTTCTGCGTGTGGGAGTGTTGCTGCTTGTGGGTTCTGTCAGATTTAATTTTAAAAGGGTTTGTTGTAGTTCATCCGCTGATCTGCTTCTGTAAATTGTACCTTGGTGGTTAAATCTGACTGAAAAGGGGAAGCCCCATTGATACATAATGTTGTGGCGTTGCAGTTCCATTAGTTGGGGTTTCATGGATCGTCTTTTAGTAATAGTAAGTTGGGATAGGTCAGCAAAAATTTGATAATTGTGTCCTTGAAAATTAAGTTCCTTTTTTTCTCTTGCAGCAATTAGTATTTGTTCTTTCGTTCTGTAATAATGAAATTTTGTGATTATATCACGTGGGGGTCCATCTTTCTTTTTGGCTGTGAGGGCTCTGTGTACTCTGTCCAGTTCTAAACGTTCAATAGGGATATCTGGCTTTAGTTCTTGTAATAGAGCAGTAATAGTAGATTGCAGGTCTGTCACAGTTTCAGGTATTCCCCTTATGCGCAAGTTTGAACGTCTGGCTCTATTTTCGTAATCTTCGAGCTTAGTTTGAAGTATTAAATTCTCTTTTTTTAATTGTTCCAATTCTGTTATATTTTCTTGGGTTGTAATTTCAATTTCATCCATTTTTATTTCTAAAGCTGCGGTGCGGTTTCCCAGCTCTCTTATTTCTTTGGTTAGGCTTTTTGTTATTTGGTCTGAGGTTTGTTTTAAAGCCTTATGAAGCATCTTTTCAAATTGTAATAATATTACTGGGGATACTGAGGAGGCTTGTGGAGAAGTTTGTGAGAGGATTTGTTCTGTATCTGACTCAAATGGAGAGTCTTGCTGTGACATTTTCTGTCTGTGAGAGCGCCCTGATGCTGTATCTTGTGAGGTGACTGGAGCTGCTTCAGCTGCAGTGAGTGCCTGTGAGCTCTTTGTGAGGTGATTTTTATTTCTGCCACGGTTTCCTCCCAGTACCATATTTCCTGCCCAAACTTTCACAGTTTGTTCCCTGGGGCAAAAAGGTTCAAATGGATACCTTTTGGGCCTGCAGGCTCCGCTTTGTCCTTCTCTTCTCTCCTCAGCGGTGTGGAGCTCTAACAATGCATGTCTGCTCCGCTAGGCTCCGCCTCCTGCCCCCCGGTATTTTTTTTTCTTAAGCACATGATTAGAGCCTTAGCCCCGGTTCACACAGGGGCGGCACGACTTGCAGGTCGCCTCAGCGAGGCGACCTGCAAACTACTTCCGAGGCGACTTGCAAAACGACTTCTGCATAGAAGTCTATGCAAGTCGCCCCCAAAGTAGTACAGGAACCTTTTTCTAAGTTGGAGCGACTTGCGTCGCTCCTATTAGAACGGTTCCGTAGCACAGAACGGGAGGCGACTTGTCAGGCGACTAGGTCGCCTGACAAGTTGCCCCTGTGTGAACCGGGACTAAGGCTCTAATTGGCTTCAAAAAAGGGTGGGCTCGGGGCGCAGAGCACTGAGCCCTGAGCCCACCCAGTTGTATGACAATAGCGAATTTATTATCATTCGCTATTGTCTTCCTGCTCCTCCAGGCCAACCAGGAAGCGGGTCTTAAGACCTGATTGGCCGAGAGGAGAAGCGATCGTATTGGCTGTTACTGGGGGGGGCAGGGAGGATGTTTGGGGAGATCCGAGAGATGGCCATCCTCATCGGTGCATCAGAGCGATCTCTCTGCTCTGCATTGCTGCCAAGAGTACCACCTGTGACAGGGGTCACTTTGGGCGGAGGGCTTGTGGAACCCAGCTTACCTTGGAGAGCTCTGGAAACTCCTTGTCCAGCACCCCCCGGCCCCTCCTAGGTGTAAGTCACCCTGTGTTTATTAGGGGCACAGGGTGACCGAGAACCCTAGTCGGGTCTGCTTAACCCAACTCATGGTACAAACACACCAGACTCAACATTTCCTTTTATCATTGCTGTGAATGGGAGAGCTAAGGGGTCATGATTAACGCTGGTACTGGACAAAGGAAGCTTTTACGGCGGACAGACTCTTTTTGAGTACAGGGGTCCGTGACACCACCCACTGGGGAGGAGGGGGGTCGGGTGGTTTGGAGCACCAGCCGCCACTGGTAGGCAAGAAATGGCTGGAAGAGAGTAGCAGCACATTTATTGAATTTTATGGAAAAGTTGATAATTGTTTGGTATACACAGGACTTTATAAAAAAATAAACATCATCCAGTTAAGGTCTAGGTAGACATAGCACGTTGGCCCAATTTGGGCTTGACTGTAGGGCTTGGCCAAAAGTTCTCAGCAATCTTTAGTATAGCCTAGTCAGCATGTTTAACCTTTCGGCTACTAATCAGGATCCAGGGCGCTGCATTACAGTACGTTTCGGTACAGCCACACCTACAGGCTAAAGAATGAAATGTTAATTTCCCATGGAGTCCAGACACATCCGAGGAATTACCAAATGACGGCTACATTCTGACCTTTGCAATTGTGCACTCTGGGAACGATTCATTGCATGCAATAATCAATCATGCTCTTTGTCCTTAGGCGAGCTCCATGTCTCTAGATAGACCAGCTTCTACATGTGCTTGCAGTGGTGTAATACATCTGCTCTTCAAGCAGAGGAGCTGCTAACTATTAAGCCTCCGGTATTGATAGAGTATGTGTGCGGTGCTACATTTTAATGAACAGTGTCTGCGTTGGTTTAAAAAAAAAGTCAGTTTAAAGGGAAACTTTAGTCTTTTTTTATGTTTTTTGTCCTCAGATGCATGTATTTGTGATCAGCCTGATTTAAGTACATTGAAAATTAGTGTTAAAGTGACCTTGTTCAGTTGAATTTTTTTTTTAGGAACTGTTGTATTCACTTCCACTGGCAGCTGGTGCTCCATTTTTGGTGGGGGGTGGCATGAAAAACCCACAACCACCCCCCCCCGCCAGCCCCGCTTGCAAGCCCGCCAGCCCCCGCACTTACCCCATCCAGGTCCCGGGCGGCTTCTCCTCCTAGCCAATATGGTCACTTCTCCTCCACCAATCCGATCTCAGGACCCACTTCCTGTTGGCCAGGAGGAGAAACAGGAAGACAATAGCGAATGTTGATTCCCTATTGTTACAAGTGGGTGGACTCAGGGCGCAGTGCTTTGCGCCCGGAACCCATCATTTTTTAACCCAATTATAGCCTCCGTGTCAGGGCTGGGATCAGTACTTCCTTCTCAAAGCTGGCCGCTCAGCTGTTGGCTAATTGCCAGCTTCTTTCTCTCCACAGTGACTCACCTGTTAAAGATATCCTGCTCGTCAGTCCTGCCTAGTTAAGTCGCCCAGCCCAGATGATCTCTGCCCTCGCCTTGGTCACATCTATAGAGATGCTCTCCTGTGTTCCCGTTAAAGACTTGCTTGGCTGACATTCCTTCTGGCTCCAGATCCTGCTTGCTGTTCTACTACACTCATCTCTGGCTCCCTGACATTTTGGCTTGTCTGACTATCCGTTCCGGTTCCTGAACTATGTTTTGACTTTTTCATAGGTTTTATTGTTATTTTTAAACAAGTGTGATTTAACTGTACTTCTGTCTCAGTCTGATTCATGGTTTCTGACACTCTGTCTCTAATCACATGCTTCACAAAAAAAAAAAAAAACCCATGGAACTCTTTGCGTCCGGCACCCTGCATGGAGATCAGGGGCTGGGCGCATAGAGATTAGGGGGGCGGTGCCCCTACGCACCTCCCTGGCAGTTTTTCCCTCCATTTCTGTTCTGCAGCCTCTATCAGTCTCTTCAGAATTCAACTAAGGAGGAGCTGAGGTTCGGGCTGAACTGAGTTTGGCCTAAACCCGTGAAAAACTGTCACATGATTTCAAGACAATCAGCTGCAGCTGTGGAATTCCCTTCCCCGCAACAGGGGATGTTGGTGACATCATTGACCTAATATGGTCACATGGCCATTGGCATGAGTGTCATCAGATGATCTTGTAATACCGATTATTTCATCTAGGACCCCGAGGAAGTGTGAGAATGGGTGAAACGTGTTGATTAAATTGCGAATGGTGGCTTTAACTGCTTGCTGACCGCCCCATAGCAGATTTAGTGCTACAGGGCAGCCGCGTTGTGCAGAATCACGTATATTTTTTGGGCGCGAGTGTGTGCCACCGACTTGCTACTGCTGTGATTTTTACACAGTGGGAGCTTATCAGCGGGTCCTGCGGACCCGATGTCCACCAGGACCCATCGATTACTCGGTACACTAACAGATATACACAAGGCACTATGTAAACAAGGCAGAATGTCATTCTGTCAGTACAGAAGGCATGGATCCTGTGTTTCTGTAAAGCAAAAACACCAATCCATGTCTTCCATTAGTAAAATCACCTCCCCCACACTAGTAAAACACTGGTCAGGCACACAGCTAACCCTTTGATCACCCCTGATATTATCCCCTTCCCTGCCAGTGTCATTAGTACAGTGACAGTTCATATTTTTAGCACTGAATAGTCACTGGTCCCCAAATAAGTTTCAAAAGTGTCAGTTAGGTGTCTGATTTGTCCGCCGCAATATTGCAGTCCTGCTATAAGTCACTGATAGCCACCATTACTAATAAAAAAAAAAAACGCAGACCTAAAAGTGCAGAATCACACCCGGCAGTACATGGAGGTCATGAAGGGGGGGGGTAAATCTTCTGGAGGTCAAGTGGTTAAACGTGTGCAAAAAATAAGTAAGAACTGCTCTAGCAGTGAAAGGGTTAATGAGCCATTTTACTGCAATGAGTTGCACTAAGTTATTAGAAGTTTTTCTTTTCTTGTAAAGCCAACATTTTGACTTTGTTCAGCGTTTTATTTTATTTTTAATTTTGTGGTGCATAACCATGTGTGCCCAATAACAAATACATAATGTCACTCAAAATCAGTAAATGGCGCTATGTATGGAGAAATAATCCGCCGCTTCAACAGTTTGAAACATCAAATAAGGACACAGCGTTTAACAATTTACGCTCCGGCGCCGGCCTCTCTCTCTCGGTGCACCAGCGGCGTTGAAATTAAAAAACAGTCAGAAAACATAAGGCGTAAATGATATCACTTAGAGAAAAAAAAAGATCATTTGAAACGAGCGTTAAAGTCATCAATCCTGCGTGCGCTCACAAGAAGCATCAATCCTTGTTTCTAGATGAAGAGGCGAGCATCACGCTTGAGGCTGCATTCACACCTGAGCATTTTCTGCTCATAAAATGACCGTAAAATGCCCGAAAAAATGCCTGAAAAACGCCCAACAAAGCAAAATCCCATTCAACGCCCTGTTCACATCGGGGTGTTTTGTTACCTGAAGCAAAACGCCTGAAAAGCGCCCTAAGCTCAAAAAAGAACATGAGCTTCTTTGGGGCAGATTACAGGCGTTTTTCTGCCTTTTATATTGGTGACCTGAACAAAATCGCGGCAAAAACAAGGCAAAAATCGCTCCATAAATACGGCTAAATTGCGGTAAAAATGCGCAACTTTAAAAACGCTCAGGTGTGCATGCAGCCTCAAAGATCCTCTTACTTAGGCCGGCCTAGCTCTGCGTATTCGCACAGTATGGGGCTGAATAAAGTCGTTTTCAAGCTTAGTTAACAATCCTCCTATTATTTCTTTCTGAATTCTATTGAATGTGTCAACTTAATCCCCGCGAAGAACATTATTTTTCACACTGTGATACATATGACAGGTCCCCCCCCTCCGTACACGTTTTGTCATTTAAAGGTCATGTACAATCTGTTCAATACTTCTTTAGATGAATAAGTAAAATAGAACAACATGACATCAACAATCTTACCATGGACCTCATATCAGATCTAATGTTATTATTATGTGCCCAGTAATGTGTAAGAGCCCATTCACACAGGGGCAACACAGCGCGACTTTGAGAGGCAACTTGGACACGACTTGAGTATGAATCACAGCGCGACTTGTGGCGACTTCAGCGTGACTTACAACACGACTTGAAGTCGCCTCCAGGACAGGGAGCTGAACATACCAGGCTCTTAGGTCTGGAATGGATGTTAAGGGGAACCCCCTACGCTGAAAAAACGGAGTGGGGGTCCCCCCAAAATCCATACCAGATCCTTATCTGAGCACGCAACCCGGCCGGTCAGGAAAGGGGGTGGGGACGAGCGAGCACCCCCCTCCTGAACCGTACCAGGCCGCATGCCCTCAACATGGGAGGTGGGTGCTTTGGGGAAGTGGGGCACCCTGTGGCCCCCCACCCCAAAGCACCTTTCCCCATGTTGATGAGGACAAGGGCCTCTTCCTGACAACCCTGGCCGTTGGTTGTCGGGGTCTGCGGGCAGAGGGCTTATTGGAATCCAGGAGCCCCCTTTAATAGGGGGGCCCCCAGATCCTTGCCCCCCACCCTATGTGAATGAGTATGGGGTACATTGTACCCCTACCCATTCACCTGGGGGAAAAAAGTGTCAATAAAAACACACTACACAGGTTTTTAAAGTAATTTAAATTCCGCTCAAGCTTGCCTTGCATACACACGGTCACACAAAAGTTCTCTGAACTTTCGACCGTCAAGAACGCGGTGATGTACAACACTACGATGAGCCGAGAAAATGAAGTTCAATGCTTCCGAGCATGTGACGAATTGTTTCCAAGCATGCGCAAGAATTTTGCGCAATGGAATTTGTACAGACGATCACATAGGAACTTTTCCCGACCGAAAAATAGAGGACCTGCTCTCAATCTTTTGCTGGCTGGAATTCCGCCAGCAAAAGACCGATGGAGCATACACACGGTCGCATTTTCCAACAAAAAGCTCTCATCGGAGTTTTGCTGGCGGAATTTCCGATCGTGTGTACACGGCATAAGGCATACCTCCCAACTTTTTGAGGTAAACTAAAACAGGGCTCAACTGCTTCATATGACGTCCACCCATATGAACGGGAGAGAGAGAGAAAGAAAGATTTACAGGAGCGAGAGAGTTATTACACTTAGACAGTGATTACTCCCTCTAATGGCTAATTTATAGTGATAGTCTCTGCACTCTTGTGAACAAAAAAAAAACAAACCTGCTGATCCAGCCAGGAATTGTGTGAGCTAATAATGTCCTGTGCTGTACTGAATTCTCAAACAGTGTTGTCATCCTTGCCCAGTTCAATTGTGTGGACTACAGAACACTTCTCACCTTTGTTATGAAGGTAAGGGGAGGGGTGGAGTGTTTTGTAGTACTAACTACCAGGGCCATCTTTAATATTGATTGGACCCTGGGCAAACATTTTCTTGAGCCCCCACCTTTGCAGTTAGGCCTAATGACCACAGTTGTAGGCAGGACTTTCAAGCATGCTCCTTTACCTCCCCAGTGGGCAGCATTCAGTATAGGTGATGGTGGATATGACCTCAGGGGGGCATGATATACATATGAATGCCGCCTTTTTTTTACATATGAATGCTGCCGGTCAGCCGTTATTTGCATATGAATGCAGTCGCTATTTACATATCAATGTCTGTATTTACATGTAAACACAAGGTCTGCAGGTGAGTTATCTGTACATAACACTAGGGCAGAGCTGGGCAGCATTAGTAACAGAACTTCACACTGAGATATCAGGACACAGCACGGGACCAAAACTTCAAGGGACAAGGGAATTTAAACTGGGACAGTTGTCAAGTATGAGGCAGCTGCTTTGGGCCCCACAACAATGACAGGGCCCTTTTGCCCTGCTTTAAAGATGGCCCTGCTAAATACTTCCTGTCCTTGGGTGAAAACTCCTTCAGGTCCTTCAGAGATACGGTACAATGAGTGAGCATTGTCACGCTAGACAGGAAGTGTGTTACTGGCTGAATCACTGGGTAAAAACAAAGGGAAAGAAGCCTGAAAAAAGAAAACGAATGCAGCTACTACATCTAAAGACCTGTAAGCTGTAATATGTACCCCGTTTCCCCGAAAATAAGACCTAGCGTGATTGTCAGTGATGGCTGCAATATAAGCCCTACCCCCCAAATAAGCCCTACCCTGTTTCCCCGAAAATAAGCCCTACCCTGAAAATAAGACCTACAAGGAATTTAACTAGGGCTTATTTGGGGGGTAGGGCTTATATTGCAGCCATCACCGACAATCACGCTAGGTCTTATTTTCGGGGAAACAGGGTACATTTTTTGTTTTGGGGTCTACATACACTTTAATAACCCATGCAGTCCGGTCATCCCCATTTCATCAGAAACGTTCATGACAAAAACATTAAGGGTGCAGGTTGGTAAAGAAGGGTTATCTGTTCTTGCAATCAGCAAACACCATTTTGTTTTTTGTTCACGGTTCAGGAACCTTTATAGATCCATGCAAACAGTTTTCCTTTAAAAGTACATTCACTTATATCGCCATATGCTAAGACATATGTTGGTTCCCATAAACTATTCATATAGTTTAATTAGTCAAGCCTCTTCATTTGAACGCGCAGGCCCACACAAAGAGGATAGGATGACAGAGATGTGATGAGTAAGCTCGGCCTAATAACAATATAATGCAGATCAGACGGGAATAAATAATTGCTTTTATTAAACGTCTGGATTTTCTGCAGCGTTATCCGCGTAGAACTGGGGCACACATCCATAACGCCATACGAGAGTTTATTGAGTCCTCAGGATGGCTCTGCTTTCTGGGAGTTTGACAGCTTAGCACAGCAAAACAGAGAAGTGAAGTTGTTTTTATTCGGAGATGTTCTCTGCTTCTTCCATCTTTAAAGGGAAACTATAATGCAGTTTGAAATATTATTGTAAAGTCTGTCTTAAAGTGAACTTGTGCAAAGACAATGTAAATTCAAGGGTGTAGATAAGAGGGGGGGGATACGGGGGTCCAAACCCCCACTAGAGTGTCAGTCTACAGCCCTGTCTGTTTGCGTCTTTAAGCCATGGGAGCCACAAAGCTCAGGCATTCTAAACACAGCTGCCTGTATTTCCTCCCCACTGCTGATGCAGTGATGCAGGACAGTGCAGCAGGGAGAGGAGAACTCTGATTGGCTACATAGGCAGCCAGATTTTGGCTCCAACCGCCAGCAGGTCTTCAAATAGGTGGGTAGAAGACATCACTGCTGGATGTCTTGTAGGTGGGGTGCAGTGTGTGGGGCAGCAATAATTCATACAGTCGGGTGCAATGTAAAGCCTGTTGTGGCAGACCTAGCCGGGACAGAGGCTTTTGGAGGGGATTGAATGCAAGCCTCTTGCCTTTTGACTATGGGCCCTGGATTTTAAGGGAACAATACTTTTTGTGAAGTGTGTAGCGGGCACCTACTTTTAGGTAGGTGACCTTTCCTGGTGATTTTCTATATCAGGTAAATTTAAACAGGCTTGTGCTATTACACCAGATTGGGCGATCTCCCCTTCCTTGCGCTGCTTAGATTTTATTTCAATTGTGATCACTTTTATCCATTTTTTGTATGGTATTTTTAGAAATAAAAATCCCTGGTTTACCTGCACTATGCAGAAGCTTTTTATTTTTTATTTGCATATTACCCCGATGCAAGATACTGCCTTCCAGTAGCCCTACTTCCATCACGGGGTCTGGATCAAATCTGTCCCCGGCTTCTCCTTGGAACACATCCTTGAGGTCTATTGGCTGATATCCAGTTGGCGTCCCTTCCTGATGTTTCTTCACCCCACCAGAGAAGTCGAGAAGTGCGACAGAGGTTCCACCGTTCCGGATATCGTTTTCCAGCCTAGGTTTGGCTCCATGCACCATTGACTCCATGTCATATGACAGTGGAGTCCACGTCATCTGGTAAGAGTACCCATCTTATCTTACTTCCTGATGTTTTCATTCTGATGCCCCATATCGAGATGTTGGTTTACATCTACGGAAGTTCTGTACCCCGTTGTTGACTCACAGTCACAGATCCACACCGTGCACCATTGACTTTATTTTCTAGTTTCACATAATTTTTTGGTCCATACCAGTTCCTCTTAATAATTTGAGTTTGGAATCATCCATTTACCATATGTGGACACTTTATACTGTGTTTGTTCATTTCATTTCACTTATGGTTTTTGCATATATGCTTTACTGTTCAGTAGGGATGAGCCGAACACCCCCCTGTTCGGTTCGCACCAGAACATGCGAACAGGAAAAAAATTCGTTCGAACACGCGAACACCGTTAAAGTCTATGGGACACGAACATGAATAATCAAAAGTGCTAATTTTAAAGGCTAATATGCAAGTTATTGTCAATAAAAGTGTTTGGGGACCTGGGTCCTGCCCCAGGGGACATGGATCAATGCAAAAAAAAGTTTTAAAAACGGCCGTTTTTTCAGGAGCAGTGATTTTAATAATGCTTAAAGTCAAACAATAAAAGTGTAATATCCCTTTAAATTTCATACCTGGGGGGTGTCTATAGTATGCCTGTAAAGGGGCGCATGTTTCCCGTGTTTAGAACAGTCTGACAGCAAAATGACATTTTGAAGGAAAAAACTCATTTAAAACTACCGCGGCTATTGCATTGCCGACAATACACATAGAAGTTCATTGATAAAAACGGTATGGGAATTCCCCACAGGGCAACCCCGAACCAAAATTAAAAAAAAAAAATGATGTGGGAGTCCCCCTAAATTCCATACAAGGCCCTTCAGGTCTGGTATGGATATTAAGGGGAACCCCAGCCAAAATTTAAAAAAAAAATTGACGTGGGGTTCCCCCTAAATTCCATACCAGACCCTTCAGGTCTGGTATGGATTTTAAGGGGAACCCCGCGCCAAAAAAAAAAAAAAAAAAACGGCGTGGGGTCCCCCTAAAAATCCATACCAGACCCTTATCCGAGCACGCAACCTGGCAGGCCGCAGGAAAAGAGGGGGGGACGAGAGTGCGGCCCCCCCCCCTCCTGAACCGTACCAGGCCACATGCCCTCAACATTGGGAGGGTGCTTTGGGGTAGCCCCCCAAAGCACCTTGTCCCCATGTTGATGAAGACAAGGGCCTCATCCCCACAACCGTGGCCGGTGGTTGTGGGGGTCTGCGGGCGGGGGGCTTATCGGAATCTGGAAGCCCCCTTTACCAAGGGGACCCCCAGATCCCGGCCCCCCCCCTGTGTGAAATGGTAAGGGGTTACTTACCCCTACCATTTCACTAAAAAACTGTCAAAAATGTTAAAAATGACAAGAGACAGTTTTTGACAATTCCTTTATTTAAATGCTTCTTCTTTCTTCCTTCATCTTCTTCTTCTTCTGGTTCTTCTGGCTCTTCTGGTTCTTCCTCCGGCGTTCTCGTCCAGCATCTCCTCCGCGGCGTCTTCTATCTTCTTCTCCTCGGGCCGCTCCGCACCCATGGCATGAGGGGGGAGGCTCCCGCTCTTCTCTTCATCTTCTTCTTCATCTTCATCTTCTTCTTCATCTTCTTCTTCTTCTTCTTCTTCTCTTCTTCATCTCTTCTTCCTTCTTCATTTCTTCTGCGGGCCGCTCCGCATCCATGCATGGAGGGAGGCTCCCGCTGTGTGACGGCGTCTCTTCGTCTGACGGTTCTTAAATAACGGGGGGCGGGGCCACCCGGTGACCCCGCCCCCCTCTGACGCACGGGACATGACGGGACTTCCCTGTGGCATTCCCCGTGACGTCACAGGGAAGTCCCGTCAATTCACCGTGCGTCAGAGGGGGGCGGGGTCACCGGATGGCCCCGCCCCCCGTTATTTAAGAACCGTCAGACGAAGAGACGCCGTCACACAGCGGGAGCCTCCCTCCATGCATGGATGCGGAGCGGCCCGCAGAAGAAATGAAGAAGGAAGAAGAGATGAAGAAGAGAAGAAGAAGAAGAAGAAGAAGAAGAAGAAGAAGATGAAGAAGAAGATGAAGATGAAGAAGAAGATGAAGAGAAGAGCGGGAGCCTCCCCCCTCATGCCATGGGTGCGGAGCGGCCCGAGGAGAAGAAGATAGAAGACGCCGCGGAGGAGATGCTGGACGAGAACGCCGGAGGAAGAACCAGAAGAGCCAGAAGAACCAGAAGAAGAAGAAGATGAAGGAAGAAAGAAGAAGCATTTAAATAAAGGAATTGTCAAAAACTGTCTCTTGTCATTTTTAACATTTTTGACAGTTTTTTAGTGAAATGGTAGGGGTAAGTAACCCCTTACCATTTCACACAGGGGGGGGGCCGGGATCTGGGGGTCCCCTTGGTAAAGGGGGCTTCCAGATTCCGATAAGCCCCCCGCCCGCAGACCCCCACAACCACCGGCCACGGTTGTGGGGATGAGGCCCTTGTCTTCATCAACATGGGGACAAGGTGTTTTGGGGGGCTACCCCAAAGCACCCTCCCAATGTTGAGGGCATGTGGCCTGGTACGGTTCAGGAGGGGGGGGGGGCCGCACTCTCGTCCCCCCCTCTTTTCCTGTGGCCTGCCAGGTTGCGTGCTCGGATAAGGGTCTGGTATGGATTTTTAGGGGGACCCCACGCCGTTTTTTTTTTTTTTTTTTTGGCGCGGGGTTCCCCTTAAAATCCATACCAGACCTGAAGGGTCTGGTATGGAATTTAGGGGGAACCCCACGTCAATTTTTTTTTTAAATTTTGGCTGGGGTTCCCCTTAATATCCATACCAGACCCGAAGGGCCTTGTATGGAATTTAGGGGGACCCCCACATCATTTTTTTTTTTTTATTTTGGTTCGGGGTTGCCCTGTGGGGAATTCCCATGCCGTTTTTATCAATGAACTTCTATGTGTATTGTCGGCAATGCAATAGCCGCGGGTAGTTTTAAATGAGTTTTTTCCTTCCAAATGTCATTTTGCTGTCAGACTGTTCTAAACACAGGAAACATGCGCCCCTTTACAGGCATACTATAGACACCCCCCAGGTACGAAATTTAAAGGGATATTACACTTTTATTGTTTGACTTTAAGCATTAATAAAATCACTGCTCCTGAAAAAACGTCCGTTTTTAAAACTTTTTTTTGCATTGATCCATGTCCCCTGGGGCAGGACCCGGGTCCCCAAACACTTTTTATGACAATAACTTGCATATAAGCCTTTAAAATTAGCACTTTTGATTTCTCCCATAGACTTTTAAAGGGTGTTCCGCGGCATTCGAATTTGCCGCGAACACCCCAAATTGTTCGCTGTTCGGCGAACTTGCGAACAGCCAATGTTCGAGTAGAACATGAGTTCGACTCGAACTCGAAGCTCATCCCTACTGTTCAGTACAGCATCTCTTACTTAATTGTTTCACTACACCCTAACTTCCTATTACTTCTTAGCGCTGCATTTTTTCCCAATTACACCAGGCCTGTTGTTGTTCAATTTTCATTTGAGTGGCAGGTAGTTTGTGTACTAGTCTCGGCCAATCATTAATTTGCATGGTAATGCCCGGGACTCTCATATAAAAAGCGGGGTCACATGGGAGAGTTGAGTTTCCGATCCTGTCCTGTAGGAGCGAGAGAAGCCAGCCTGGTTTCCCCCTCCGGGGAGCCAACGGTGCTTCCCCCCTTGTGAGAAGGGTGGGGAACGAGTCTCCATGGAGGAAGAGACGACATCTTACAGCATGTAATCGCTGGTGTCGTTGGCCGCCCCTGCGGGGAGGGGAGCGGGCCATAAAGGAGAAAAGGAACTAAGAATCATTGCAGGAGAAGTAGCAACAAAGCGGAAGGAAACTGGGCGATCGATCGCATATGAGTGGCACATGGACTATTGATCACATGAGTGAAAGCCCAAGGGAAGGGTACTACCAGAGGTTGAGGGTTGTTGGTACGCAAGTCAGTGAAATGGGCAGTGATGGCCTGTGACTTTGGGTTCAGCAATGCCCCGGGATTCCAATCAGACAAGCGGGAGAAGTTATTCAGAATGACTTTTCTTTAGCTCAACTTGGAAGTACCATGTAGATGGGAAGTTGTGGTAAAAAGGTAGCGGTGAAGCTGCAAGCACACATATAGAGATATGGACTGTTCTTGAAAATTCATGCAGATGAATAAGTTATTCAGAGTGACTCTTTCTCAATTATTCTCTATCAAATCTACTTCCATCTTCCCTGATTGAAGAAATCACACAGAGTGATTTCCCAACTATCCGCAATTGATTCTGTTTTTTTCCTGCAAGAGACATTAAAAGATGATTATGTAACAAAAGAGCATCTCAAAAGAAGTCCTTCTCCAATCCCAGTTCATGTTAATAAATAAAGCAAGCGAAAAAGCATTAAGGACTGTGTTTTATGAATCTATGGGCTGTGAGGGTTGGGTGGTAAACGTGAATTACGGATATAACAATTATTTAGCCGCTCCTTCAGGGGTAAGCACTACAAGTGTATGCCTGGGGACCCTGAACTAATGTTACTTTGGATTCAAGTCCATGTCCCCCTGAAGTAGGAGCGGGGGTCAGTTTATATGGCCATAGTTATGTGTGTAGTAAGACTGATTTAGAATTTCAGCTAAGAATCATATTTCTTGTATTTCATGTTGAAGCTACTTGTGACTCCCCATCACAGGAATCTGCTACATTCCTCTTTCTGTGCAAAAAGCTTGCTAGCTGACATCATTTAAGACAGATGAAGGAACCGCAAGAGCATACTGCAGAGAAACGAAAGTTTTGTATAAAGTTAAAAATATATATGGTTTGCAGAACTTGTCTGATTTTAGGATGCATAGGTTGATTTTTAAAAGGTTAGAATGTCTGGTATAACGGAAGTGTACCGCCTTTTCGCTTGTGACGCAATATGCTGAAAAATTATATGTACACTGTATTCACTGTATCTGACACTCTTGACATGTAGACACTAATCGGGTCAGGAGTGTCCATTCTTTTCCAGAAAGATGGAATAAATCTCCCATACCAGAGTTCTTTGTCCAATAATGTCATTACCAATATTCTGCTACTTTACCCCCAAAACACAAAACTCTGGGAACCCTGTATGTGCCATATTATAAATAGTGACTGCTTCACAATGTTGTGTATATATTGTGTGTTGTCTCACTGTGTTGTGTACTGTTTGCTGTGCTAGTTTGGGGTGGGGCTGTATTCCAATGTTCTATTGTGTCTGTCTGCCTTGGATCACAGGATGTGTATCTCTATGGAGGGAGGGGGGATTTCCTCCAGCAGCCCCCTGCTGATAAGACTGTGTACTGATGAGAAGTTTGAACACACCTGACCTGTGTGTCTATTGTCATTGGACAGTTTAACCCGCCCTCTTTTCCAAGGGTGGGGGTAAAGAGTCTCTGATTTATTTTATCTGTTGTGTCCATGTGTGAAAATAAATGAGTTGATTCCTGTTTGACTCTCAAGACAGAGCATCTTGTCTCGTACTTGGGGGAGAATTATTTGTATGGGTTCCTTGTTCGGCTGATGGAAGTGTTCGGTAGCTGCCTTTGTGTTTGGGAATGGAGTGTCCTAAACGACTTTAACCCCTTTCATACTCGGGGTGTCGTTACACCTGTATTGAAGTAACAGTTCACAACAAACCCACTAGGAAGGCTACCCAGCCGGGTGCACTTACAGTCTCCAACAACCTGTAGGAACAGATTTCTGTCAGACTGAGAGAGTCTGTTGAGAGGGGGCAGAATGAGAACTTGCCCCCTCATTCCCAATCGTGAAGGTGTCCAGAAGAGATGCAACCCTACACTTTCCCTCCTCTTCAGGAACCTTTCCCTAGTGCTAGTGTCCCTCACAGGCAGGGTACCTGTCCCTACTCTACCAATTTGCCAAAAGTGCCAAACCTGGGATCCAGGGCTTTAAAAAGGCTCTGCCTGACCCAAGATGGGCGCCAGAGTCATGTGGGGTGGCAGCGTCCAATCTGATCCCTTACCCAGTGACCCAGGAAAACAGAGCAACCATGTTCCTCCTGACTTCCTCTCCAACTGCAGTGCTGCTGCAAATAGTGGCACCGGCAGTGGAGACCATAAACTGCACATGCCTATAGTCTGCTTTGTGCTGATCCCCTCTGATGCCATCCTTGGGCCCTCTGCAACTGACCTACTTCTGCAGCCAAAAGCAACACCAACAGGCATTGTTTCTCTCTGTGATGTACTCCTGCAGCCAGAACCAGCTGTGGAGGACCCTTATATCAGGGTCCCTATCAGAGTTACCCCATACTTCTGGGTCTCCATCAGTGCCCCCCCCCCCCCCTTTGCACCAGAGTTCTCATCAGAAGAAGGGACCAATTACTCTAAATGCCCAGTCTGTGCATTAAAACTGTAAATAAACCCCTGACCCTGTGGGCCAAAAAAATCTGTGGGGGGGGGGGGTTGGGGTGGTTGGTCTGGGCGGTTGGTGATTTGGAGTTTCAGAAAATTATTACTCACAGAGCCAGGTACAAATTATTACTCACAGAGCCAGGTATAAATTATTACTCACAGAGCCAGGTAAAAATTATTACTCACAGAGCCAGGTACAAATTATTACTCACAGAGCCAGGTACAAATTATAATTTTCAGAGCCAGGTACAAATTATTACTCACAGAGCCAGGTATAAATTATTACTCACAGAGCCAGGTAAAAATTATTACTCACAGAGCCAGGTACAAATTATTACGTACAGAGGCAGGTACAAATTATTACTCACAGAGCCAGGTACAAATTATTATGTACAGAGGCAGGTACAAATTATTACGTACAAAGCCAGGTACAAATTATTACTCACAGAGCCAGTAATAAATTATTACTCACAGAGCCAGTAATAAATGATTACTTACAGAGCCAGGTATAAAAAAGATCATAGTTACCATTAAGGAAAGGAGGCGGGAAGAGGAGTGGGCTCGCACTGTGGCCGCAGCACCTCGTCGGCTTTCATGTGCAGGAGGCAGGTATTAAACCCACCTCCCACACTTGAAAGGCAGCAAGGTGCTGCGGCCGCATATAGGGAAGGTGGTGGCCTTGGCTTCTTTGTCCCTCCTCCTCTCCTTGCGTCCTGGTTGCCAGGTGACCGGTGGCTACGGGGCACATGCGCGAACTGTGGCTTTCAGTTGCCATAGTGGGTGGGGGAATGGAGAGACTTCCTGATCCTCCCACCATCACCAGGAATATGCATGCATATTGTCCCGCGGCAGGCCATGCCAGCTCTTTTTAAGACATGCGGCCTGAATAGTTACCAACTGTCCCGGATTTCCCGGGACATTCCCGGGATTTAGACTCTAGTCCCGATTTTATTGTTTCCCGGGAAATGTCCTGAGAAATCCGGTTCTTCACGGATTTTCGTCACCGCCTACCGCGGCCGGCGGAGACATTGGCCGCCATTTTAAAGAAGACCAGGAAGACGGCTGGGGGGCTAGACGGAGCTCCTGCGTTGCCGCCCACCCTCCGCCCCACTCCGCCTCGCCCCGCCTACCCCCCACCCCGCTGCCGCTCTGTTATGGAAAGGGGCGGGGGTTCTAATGTAACCATGCGGCCGGCGGAGGGAGACAGTATCCTCCTACTAGGACACCTGAGGTAAGGGGGAGGCACCACTGGGGGCATCTGATGTAAGGGGGGCTCCACTGGGGACACCTGATGTGAGGGGGGCTCCACTGAGGACTCCTGATGTGAGGGGGGCTCCACTGGGGACCCTGATGTGAGGTGGGCTCCACTGGGGACACCTAATGTGAGGGGGGCTCCACTGGGAATACCTGATGTGAGGGGGGGCTCCGCTGGGGACTCCTGATGTGAGGGGGGGCTCCACTGGGGACTCCTGATGTGAGGGGGGCTCCACTGGGGACTCCTGATGTGAGGGGGGCTCCACTGGGGACACCTGATGTGAGGGGGGCTCCACTGGGGACACCTGATGTGAGGGGGCTCCGCTGGGGACTCCTGATGTGAGGGGGGGCTCCACTGGGGACTCCTGATGTGAGGGGGGCTCCACTGGGGACACCTGATGTGAGGGGGCTCCACTGGGGACACCTGATGTGAGGGGGGCTCCGCTGGGGACTCCTGATGTGAGGGGGCTCCGCTGGGGACTCCTGATGTGAGAGGGATCCACTGGGGACTCCTGATGTGAGGGGGGCTCCGCTGGGGACACCTGATGTGAGGGGGGCTCCGCTGGGGACACCTGATGTGAGGGGGGCTCCGCTGGGGACACCTGATGTGAGGGGGGGCTCCGCTGGGGACTCCTGATGTGAGAGGGATCCACTGGGGACTCCTGATGTGAGGGGGGCTCCGCTGGGGACACCTGATGTGAGGGGGGCTCCGCTGGGGACACCTGATGTGAGGGGGGCTCCGCTGGGGACACCTGATGTGAGGGGGGCTCCGCTGGGGACACCTGATGTGAGGGGGGCTCCGCTGGGGACTCCTGGTGTGAGGGGGGGCTCCGCTGGGGACTCCTGATGTGAGGGGGGCTCCGCTGGGGACTCCTGATGTGAGGGGGGCTCCACTGGGGACTCCTGATGTGAGGGGGGGCTCCACTGGGGACTCCTGATGTGAGGGGGGCTACGCTGGGGACACCTGATGTGAGGGGGGCTCCGCTGGGGACTCCTGATGTGAGGGGGGGCTCCGCTGGGGACTCCTGATGTGAGGGGGGCTCCGCTGGGGACTCCTGATGTAAGGGGGGCTCCGCTGGGGACTCCTGATGTGAGGGGGGCTCCGCTGGGGACTCCTGATGTGAGGGGGGCTCCGCTGGGGACTCCTGATGTGAGGGGGCTCCGCTGGGGACTCCTGATGTGAGGGGGGCTCCGCTGGGGACAACTGATGTGAGGCGGGGCTCCGCTGGGGACACCTGATGTGAGGGGGGGCTCCGCTGGAGACTCCTGATGTGAGGGGGGCTCCGCCGGGGACTCCTGATGTGAGGGGGGGCTCCGCCGGGGACTCCTGATGTGAGGGGGGCTCCGCCGGGGACACCTGATGTGAGGGGGGCTCCGCTGGGGACAACTGATGTGAGGCGGGGCTCCGCTGGGGACTCCTGATGTGAGGGGGGCTCCGCTGGGGACTCCTGGTGTGAGGGGGGGCTCCGCTGGGGACTCCTGATGTGAGGGGGGCTCCACTGGGGACTCCTGATGTGAGGGGGGGCTCCACTGGGGACTCCTGATGTGAGGGGGGCTACGCTGGGGACACCTGATGTGAGGGGGGCTCCGCTGGGGACTCCTGATGTGAGGGGGGGCTCCGCTGGGGACTCCTGATGTGAGGGGGGCTCCGCTGGGGACTCCTGATGTAAGGGGGGCTCCGCTGGGGACTCCTGATGTGAGGGGGGCTCCGCTGGGGACTCCTGATGTGAGGGGGGCTCCGCTGGGGACTCCTGATGTGAGGGGGCTCCGCTGGGGACTCCTGATGTGAGGGGGGCTCCGCTGGGGACAACTGATGTGAGGCGGGGCTCCGCTGGGGACACCTGATGTGAGGGGGGGCTCTGCTGGAGACTCCTGATGTGAGGGGGGCTCCGCCGGGGACTCCTGATGTGAGGGGGGGCTCCGCCGGGGACTCCTGATGTGAGGGGGGCTCCGCCGGGGACACCTGATGTGAGGGGGGCTCCGCTGGGGACAACTGATGTGAGGCGGGGCTCCGCTGGGGACACCTGATGTGAGGGGGGCTCCGCTGGGGACATCTGATGTGAGGGGGGCTCCGCTGGGGACATCTGATGTCAGGGGGTGCTCCGCTGGGGACATCTGATGTAAGGGGGGCACTGCTGGGGGCACCTGATGCAAGGACGGACTCTGCTGGGGGCACCTGATGCAAGGACAGACTCTGCTGGGACACCTGATGCAAGGACGGACGGCTGGTGGCAGGCGACGTGGCAGGTGACACGCTCAGGAATCCCACTGATTCAGCATTATGGTGAGTTGAATGATTTAATTTTATATTACAATGTAATAATAGAAATAATGCACTTCAATCATCCTGACACCATAACAACCATGGTGCCGGGATGATTGAAGTGCTAACACCAGGTGTTTGGAGTATCTCTATCTGCTGATTGTTAAACTTTCTAGAATACACATATTTCCATTTTTTTGTAGGATCTGGGGCTGCTGTCCCACCATCCCTCTCCCCCTCCTTTCCCTCTCCATCCCTCATTCATCTCAGACTCTAACCTTACCCCCTTTGAGCCACGCCCATTTAAGACACGCCTACTATTTCACGCAAACCACGCCCATTCTTCGAAGCGGCTCGCTTCGCGCGCCGCATTTTTGTTTTTTCCCTGTGCCATGCCTACAAATGCATGCCCCGCCCCCTAATTATAACAAGACTCCACCTACAGCCAAAAAAGTGTCCCTAAAATGTTTTTTTTACAATGTTGGCAACTATGGGCCTGGCAGCCCAGCAGCCCTCGGCCCACCGGGCCAACTGCCTCTGACCTACATGATGGGTGGAGAATACATATTTAGGACCATATACTTTGCATAAAGTCTCCACAAGTATAGAATAGCATGCCTATAATGCACTATTTTCTCCATTCGCACATTCAATCTGCAGAGAATATAGCTTGAGAACATTCGATTTTGGCCCATTCGCAAAAAACAAAAATACATCCAGTGTCGATGGAAAAACAGCTATGCAATTTTTTTTTTTTTTTTTTTATAAATTTACCCCTAAGTATCATCTTTCAGCCTGCTGCATATCCTGCCTATGATAAATCAAAAATATATCAAATCCAAAAGCCTCTGAGCAGCGCAGCAGCTTATGAGAACTCCCGTCTCTCCCTCGAATGGTTTTTCACCGCTCCTTGTCTTGTGACATGTTTGACTTTCCCAAGGATGTTAAGTTAAATGAGAAAAACCAGCCAACCATTTATTTTTCCGTATTGCCGGACTAATCTTGTTCTCATTTCATCCCTCTTTGAAAAGAAACAAAGTATAAAAGACCTGTTTAAATTTCTGAAACTAAACGCTCCCAGGAAACTCGGATAAAGTATTTTATAGAAGGACTCTGATCTGGTTGGAGATCAGGGCATTTCTTTTTTTTTTTTTTAATTTGTTTTTAAATGAGGAGATGTCAAATTTAGCACAAGAGGTACACAAAAGAATGAGATCTGGGATCAAAAATAGATATAAAATATTGTTTTTAAATGTTAATTGTAATGTTATAGACAAATTAAATAAAAATCTTTTATAAGAAAATAATTATTAAATACCTCCCCAAAAATTAATTTGATCTAATTTCTTTGCAGTGGAGAAAATGTCCTCACTGATGAGGAACATTTGTGACCAACGCTTGTGATTCTTTTAAACGTTTGTAAGTACCTCTTTGGTTTTACCAATAAACTAGTATGGGTACAATATCGCACTATTGGAGCTTTCTTCTATATCTCATGCCCTTTGGTCTTGGCTGATCGAGATGCGAATTGAATATCTTGGAGGAACTTCCTGATAATCAGCAGGCTCTAGAGGCTTTCTTGCTTACTTTACCCTGTAGACCTTTACCTGTATTTGACCTTTCCAGAAATAAAAGGTCCACACCATCTGGTGATGCCGCGTACACACGAGCGGACTTTTCGACCGGACTGGTCCGACAGACCGAGTCCGGCGGACAATCCGACCGTGTGTGGGCTTCATCGGACCTGCAGCTGACTTTTTCGGTTGAAAATCTGACAGACTTTAGATTTGGAACATGTTTCAAATCTTTCCGACGGACTCGAGTCCGGTCGAAAAGTCAGCTCGTCTGTATGCTAGTCCGACGGACAAAAACTGACGCTAGGGCAGCTATTGGCTACTGGCTATCAACTTCCTTATTTTAGTCCGGTCGTACATCATCATGTACGAATCCATCGGACTTTGGTGTGATCGTGTGTAGCAAGTCTGTTCGTTGGGAAAGTCCGTCGGAAGTCCGCCGAAAGTCCGTCGGATAGACCGTCGGACCAGTCCGGTCGAAAAGTCAGCCCGTGTGTACGCTGCATAAGAGTCACCATTAACAGGGATTGGTGTCACAGGAGGATTTGCATATTCTTTGAAGGTGGGACCCACCTGACGGAATTTCCTGCTTGGAGGAGTCCACGTGTATATCACGTGGACTCACTTTTTATATATATTTCAGAACTGTATTTTTTCTTTTCCTTTTTTCTCACTCATATTGCATTTCACTTGATTGTGTTTTTTTTTTCACGCATATTTTTAAACCCTTTCGTAGCATCATTTTGTCTTGATATTTTTTATATTATCACTTTGGATAGCGCAGCTTTTTATTTATTTATATTATACATTTACCTCCTGAATTTTTGAGGTTCTTTTTGACACTTTAACCCCTTTGTGACGGAAGGTAAAACAGATGTTAATGCTTGAACACAATTTTGCAACTTTGACATGTGTTAATAAATCTGCACATATCATCGCAGCTACTTAGTGTATCCAGGTGGATTATACCTTGTATTTTTCAGGAAAAATTGGGCTTTCATTTGGTGGTAAACATTAATGGATATCTCCTGATTTATTTTTCTATTATTAAAGGAAAACTGGCCCAAAATAGTAACAAAAATAATTTATTTTAATGTAGCTGTATATTTCTTGCTATTACCATAACTTACCACAGAAGAACAACCAAAAATAAATTCTCCTGCTCCTGCCTATCACAGAGATACCACATATGTGTACGTTATTTGTTGTTTGTACCTGAAGTAGGGCCCAGAAACAATAGTGCACATTTATTTTTTATTTATTTTTAATCCTACCTAAAACACGCTGACACTAATGCCCTGTACACACGATCGGACTTTCCGACGGAAAATGTGCGATCGGAGCGTGTTGTCAGAAATTCCGACCATGTGTGGGCTCCGCCTGACTTTTTCCATCGGAATTTCCGACACACAAAGTTTGAGAGCTGGCTCTAAAATTTTCCGACAACAAAATCCGTTTGCGTGCAATTCCAATCGTGTGTAGAAAATTCTGGCACACAAAGCGCCACGCATGCTCGGAATCAAGCAGAAGAGTCGCATTGGCTATTGAACTTCATTTTTCTCGGCTCGTCGTACGTGTTGTATGTCACCGCGTTCTCGGCGTTCGGAAATTACGTGTGTATGCAAGACAAGTTTGAGCCAACGTCCGTCGAAAAAAATACATGGATTTTGATGTCGGAATGTCCGATCAATGTCCGATCATGTGTACTGGGCATTAGTCTGTAGGGTTCAATATTGAGTTGGTTCACGCTTCGCAGCTATAACAGTTTCAACCCTTCTTGGAAGGCTGTCCACAAGGTTTAGGAGTGTGTCTATGGGAATGTTCGACCATTCTTCCAGAAGCACATTTGTGAGGTCAGGCACTGATGTGGATGAGAAGGCCTGGCTCACAGTCTCCGCTCTAATTCATCCCAAAGGTGTTCTATCGGGTTGAGATCAGGACTCTGTTCAGGCCAATCAAGTTCCTCCACCCCAAACTCGCTCATCTATGTTTTTATGGACCTTGCTTTGTGCACTGTGCAGTCATGTTGAAACAAGAAGGGGCCATCCACAAACTGTTCCCACAAAGTTGGGAGAATGAAATTGTCCAAAATGTCTTTGTATGCTGACGCCTTAAGAGTTCCCTTCACTGGAACTAAGGGGCCAAGCCCAATCACTGAGAAACAACCCCAGGCCAGTAAAGTTCCTCCACCCCAAACTTGCTCATCTATGTCTTTGTGGACCTTGTCTTGTGTACTGGTCCAAATCATTTGGTGGAGGGGGGATTATGGTGTGGGGTTGTTTATCAGGGGTTGGGTTTGGCCCCTTAGTTCCAGAGAAGCGAACTCTTAAGGCGTCAGCATACCAAGACATTTTGGACAATTTCATGCTCCCAACTTTGTGGGCACAGTTTGGGGATGGTCCCTTCCTGTTCCAACATGACTGTGCACCAGTGCACAAAGCAAGGTCTATAAAGACATGGATGAGCGAGTTTGGGGTGAGGGAACTTGACTGGCCTGAACAGAGTCCTGACCTCACAAATGTACTTCTGCAAATTTTGCTCATCTCTACTCAGAAAGTTGCCAGACAACCATCGTGATAGTCAGACAATTAGCATTATAAGAAGCCTGCCAGCCACTTCTATTATGTCAGGCCCACTTCAATGGAACAAACCATTATTTACACTTTTTTTTTTTGTTTTAAACGATGCGCCTTCAGTATTAACGCTGGCGGCTCTTCGAACAAGAAAGGGAGCATAGCCGTTTGAAAAATAATATATATTTTTTTTTTATTATTTGACATCTAAAGGATTAGCTTTAGTTTTGACATATTTCAATTTTCAGACGCGGCGCTGTGTAATGGAAATTACAGACATATCTGGCAGAAAAACGCAGAAGATCATTGATAGCATTTAAGCCTTTCAAGATATTTCACAGCAATAATGCTGATTTTTATTTTTTTTTTTTTTGTTTGTCGGTGTACACGAGGAGAATAGCATACCTGCTGGCTCCTTAATACCTCCGAGCTGTGAATCTTTTCCCGTTATGTTGTTAACATAATTTGATTACCGCTCTACCGGCTATAATTTATCACATACAAATAGCAGGGTTGCCAGTGACCTGCCAGGTGCTGTTAGTGAGCCTGGCATTCAGTGTGATTGGCAGCTGACAGTCGGATCCCTAAAGAAAGAAATATTTTTGAAACTTGGAAATATTTGGCTTTGTGGATGTCCTAGGCTGGTGTGGGAGAGGCGATTTTGTAGCAGAGAATAATCATCAAGCATCTTCTAGTTCAAATGCTGCTTGTTGCATTGACATACCGCCTTAGACCCAGCCTTTCCAGACAGTATGTTCACCTGCTGACTTGGCAGCATCAGCAGGCAGCTTAACTCTTGAATAACCATATGTTTACCACCCTATAGCAGTTTTACTGGTACAGGGCGGCCGCCCTGTACCAGTATATACTGTACACGCAATTCTATACTTCCGGGTATTGGGTGCAAGTGTACGCCTCCAGCAGCACGCTCCCGCTGTGATTCTACACAGTAAATCCCGCCGACCCGGTGTCCGCCAGCACTCACCCGCTGATGGTTTGGTACACAGGCAGAACAGCGATCTTCCTATGTAAATAAGGCAGATCGCCATTCTGTGAGTAAGGAAGGCATGGATTCTGTGTTCCTGCAAAGCAGGAACACGGATCCATGTCTTCCTCTAGTAAAAGCACCTCCCACAATACAGTAAAACACTGGCTAGGCACACAATTAACCCTTTGATCACCCCTGATGTTAACCCCTTCCCAGCCAGGGTTATTAGTACAGTGACAGTGCATATTTTTAGCACTGATCACTGTAAAATGCCTCGTAAACACGTTCCGATTATCAGATGATAAATCGCTTTCAGATTGATCGTTCGATAATCTGATCGTTGAAGGCATATTTAGCTTAACTACATCCATTTTCAGGGCTTTTTTTCTCTGAGAATAGGTGCAGGAACTCCCCCCATGTGAGTCACCCCTTGTCTCTGCCCCCTACTCACCTCTGACCACCGTCTCTTGATTCCACCCCCTACCCACCTACCAGTACTGCCCCTTTTAGAGAATACAGAACCAAGTATCATATTGTGGTGCTAAATCATTTGTATGGAACATGTTAATGATAAAAAGAAAAGCAGTAAAATAGATCCCCTGCAGTCAGCAACAATAGAATCCGACCAATAGATCCCCACACAACAATAGACTCCCCAGCAACAATGGATTCCACCCCAACAACAATAGATTCCCTACAGCAACAGTGAACCACCCACAACAAAATATCACACTCAGTAACAAAATATCCACCCAAGCAACATTAGACCCCCCCCCCATCAGCAACAACAGATCTCCCAGAAGCCAGCATCAATAGATCCTCCAGCAGCCAGTAAAAATAGACCTCTCCCTCAACAGTAGATCCCTTCAAGCAACATAAGACCCCCCAGCAACAATAGATTCCCCATCAGCAACAATAGACCCTCACACAAAATCAGATCCCCACCAGTGACAATAGATCCCCCAGCAGCCAACATCAATAGACCCTCCAGCACACCCCCCCCATTCTATTACATACATTCAGTGCTGGAGGTGCCAGAACTGCGTTCCCCCACGTTCCCGCTGAAAAAAAGCCCTGTCCATTTTAGAATAATCAGTTTCCATTTTGTGTTTTATCCTGTTTTTTTCACTAACAGCTGTGTGCATATACGTTCATTGTTTTTGTTATCTTTTCTCTAGTTTTGTTTCTCATATGATACTTCCAATTTCTTGTAAAGCATTTGATTTCCTAGAAATAACGCTATGTATGATGATTTCTGTTGAGTTTCGGTTTTATCATAAAATGTTTCTGTTTGATTGGATAATATATATGATGTTCAGGGGGGCTGTACTTTCTCACAATACCCCTTTATATTCACAGAGGCAGAATAAAGATTTAGAATTTGCTCGGAGAGACTTTGTCATTGTTTTTTTTAAACATTGTCTCAATGGGCTGATCTCACAGGCCTGTGGGGATTGTAAGGTACACCTTATGCAGAGTTATCGAGGGTCTAAAAATACCCCTAGACAATCTACATTCCTAACAATCGTTAATACACAGCTTTCGACAGCCGATCACAACAGTCCGTCCAACAAAATCCGAAGGGACAAACACGAAAACTTTGCTCGGACGACAGCCCATCGTACGACAATCGTTTAATCAGTACAGTATGCGTCTGCTAAAAATCAATAGACGAACACCAGGAATGATCTGAAACAGGAAAATAAACCAGAAGGACACAGGGGGTCACGCGTATTTGACATCAGTTCAGATACGTGGCTACGCACACTGGAAGGTTTTTCCAGAATCGTACGACAAAAATCATACTTTTTGGTAGAGCACATTTTGCACTGTTGTATTTGATATTAGTTTTAGGCATGTGCAATTCGTTTCGTTCCGAATTCGTTTCCTAACGAATTTCGACAAATTCGTTAATTCGGAAATATCCGAATTAACGAAAACCCGTTTAATGAATTTTTCCGAATATTCGTAAATTCAAAAAATTTGTACATTCGTAAATTCATACATTCGTAAATTCGTACATTTGTAAATTCGTACATTAGTAAATTAGTTAATTTCGTAAATTTGTAAATTCAGAAATCTGAAATAATAATTAACTAATAATAACTTAACTATTACTAGTAACTATTAAATTATAGGTATTGTAATTTCCTTTCACATTTGGCTGTTAGTGAACGTAACACACAAATTTATCCGAAGTTATGAATGATCTGAAATAACAAATGCCGTATCCAAACGGATGGAACGTAATGAATTAATAATAATAAATAACAATAATAATAATAATAAAAACATTTTATTATTATTATTTTTTATTAATTTGTTTAGATGCAGCATTCGTTTTGGATAATTCGTAACTTCGGATAAATTCGTATTTGTTACGTTCACTGACGGTCAAATTTGAAAGAAAATTACAATACCTATAATTTAATAGTTAGTTACTATTTCAGATTTTTGAATTTTCAGGTTTTTGGATTTTCAAATTTCAAATTTACAAATTTCTGAATTTTCTAATTTACAAATGTACGATTTAACGAATTTACAAATGTATGAATGAGCGAATGTACAAATGTACGAATGAACACATTTACGAATGTACGAATTTACGAATGTACGAATTTACGAATTGTGATCATAACGAATTACCTGAAAAACGAAAAAAAAAAAATAAACGAATGAAACGAAAATGAACAAATTTTTTGGCTGTGCACATGTCTAATTAGTTTTATGCAACAAAATGCGAATGATACGTCGTACGATAATCGTAACGTGTGTACGAGGCATTAGTGTCACTGGTCCCCAAAAAAGTGTCAAAAGTGTCAGCTAGTCGTCCAATTTGTCCACCGCAATATCGCAGTCCTGCTATAAGTCGCTGATCGCCCCAATTACTAGTAAAAAAAAATAAAAATCCATAAATATATCCCATAGTTTATAGATGCTATAACGTTTGTGTAAACCAATCAATATCCGCTTATCGGGATTTTGTTTTTACCAAAAATATGTAGCAGAATACATATTGGCCTAAATTGATTGATGAAACAATTAGATTTTTTTTGGATATGTTTTATAGCAGAAAGTAAAAAATGTAGTTTTTTTTTTCAAAACTGTCTGGATTATTCTGTTTATAGTGCAAAAAATAAAAACCGCAGAGGTGATCAAATACCACCAAAGGAAAGCTCTATTTGTGGGAAAAAAAGGACAACATTTTTATTTGGGTGCAATGCCGCATGACTGTGCAATTGTCAGTAAAATTAAATTAAAATGAAAGTAACGCAGCGCCATATAGCAAAAAAACGGCCTGGACATGAAGGGGATATCTTCCAGAGCTGAAGTGGCTAAGACATAAAGGTTGAATGCAATAAAATTTTACTTCAGATAATTTCCGGTACAGAGGATGTTTTTCTAGTCTCCTTCTTTTTTAGTTTTGGATAGGGATTAGAAAGCTTGTCAGTTTTTATTGCTGTCTGTAACCCCCCCCCCCCCCCATTGTTATGTAGATTCACCCTCTCTATTTGTCCTGTTTACTATTATCATTAGTGAAAGTGTGGGGCAGGAAGAGAACAGAAATATCCGCAATGGGACACAGATGACGAAAAAAAAATCTGACAGGGGTTATAACCCTCCCTTGCTCCATCCAAATTTTTAAAAAAATTGCCTATAGTTCTACATTAAGTATAAGAAGACAATGACTGCGATTTTTATCGTGACTGCGACATTATGGCGGGCACATCAGACATTTTTGACACTATTTTGGGACCATTGTCATTTATACAGTGATCAGTGCTATATATCAAGAGGTTAAGTGTGTCCTAGGGAGTGATTCTAACTGTGGGGGGATGGGCTACCTAGGACATGACAGCGATCACTGCTCCCGATGACAGGGAGCAGTAGGTCTCTGTTTTGTCACTAGGCAGAACGGGGAAATGCCTTGTTTACATAGGCATCTCCCCGTGCTACCTCTCCACACCGCAATCGCGGGCCGCCGGCGAACATTGAGTTCCTGGGACCTGCAGGCACGCTCCCGTGGCCTGCGGCGGGCGCGCACCCGATAGGCGGCAAATTTAAAGGGATGTACCTGTACGCCCATTTGCCTGCCTGTACCATTCTGCAGACGTATATCTGTGTGCGGCGGTTGGCAAGCGGTTAAAGCACAACTAAAGGCAAAACTGTTTTTTTTTTTGGGGGGGGGGCAGTTTTTTGTTGTTGTTGCTGTCTGTGCCCCCCATTGGGTAGACTTCTCTTCACTTCCTGCTTTCCCTATTTATTGAACAGTAGGGATGAGCTTTGTGTTCGAGTCAAACCCATGTTCGACTCGAACATCGTCTGTTCGCCCATTCGCCGAATTGCGAACGATATGGGCCGTTCGCGCCAAATTCGTGTGGCGCGTCACGGCCCATAATTTACTGCGGCATCGCAGTGCATTGCTGGCTGATGATTGGCCAAGCATGCACTATGACCCGCATGCTTGGCCAATCACAGCGCTGCCTGAACAGAGAGCCGTAATTGGCCACAGCCAAGGAGGCTGTGGCCAATTATGGCTCAGGGGATTTAGTACACGCCCCACACTATATAAGGCCGCCTGCACTGCGGCCCTGTGTAGTGTGTGTTCCGGCGTTCATTGAGAGAGAGAGAGACACACAGTGACATTTGATTTGAGTTAGATAGATTAGGCAGAACAGTCAGTCAGTTAGCTGCACTTACAGTGTATTGTGTATATATATGCATCCCAGGTGTTGCATATATATATATACACTGTATTCAGTTTAGCTAGATCCGTTCTTGTTATCTTCCTACTGACAGGCAGGCTTGTCTTGTTACAGTATTTACAGCTACCTAAAGAAAATTACTGGTGTTCTTTTGATCCTATTAGTACCACAGTCAGGCAGCTAGACTATTTACAGTTAGTGCAGTGCGTCCTGCTCACAGTGTTCTGCTAGATCCGTTCCTGTTATCTTCTTACTGACAGGCAGGCTTGTCTTGTTACAGTATATACAGCAACCTGAAGAAAATTGCTGGTGTTCTTTTGATCCTATTAGTACCACAGTCAGGCAGCTAGACTATTTACAGTTAGTGCAGTGCGTCCTGCTCACAGTGTTCAGCTAAAACTACAAGTTAGTGGGGTGCGTCCTGCTCACAGTGTTCATCTAAACCTACAAGTTAGTGTGGTGCGTCCACCTCACAGTGTTCAGCTAAACCTACAAGTTAGTGGGGTGCGTCCTGCTCAGAGTGTTCAGCTAAACCTACAAGTTAGTGCAGTGCGTCCTGCTCACAGTGTTCAGCTAGATCCGTTCCTGTTATCTTCTTACTGACAGGCAGGCTTGTCCTGTTACAGTATATACAGCTACCTGAAGAAAATTGCTGGTGTTCTTTTGATCCTATTAGTACCACAGTCAGGCAGCTAGACTATTTACAGTTAGTGCAGTGCATCCTGCTCACAGTGTTCAGCTAAACCTACAAGTTAGTGGGGTGCGTCCTGCTCACAGTGTTCAGCTAGATCCGTTCCTGTTATCTTCTTACTGACAGGCAGGCTTGTCTTGTTACAGTATATACAGCTACCTGAAGAAAATTACTGGTGTTTTTTTGATCCTATTAGTACCACAGTCAGGCAGCTAGACTATTTACAGTTAGTGCAGTGCGTCCTGCTCACCGTGTTCAGCTAAACCTACAAGTTAGTGGAGTGCGTCCTGCTCACAGTGTTCAGCTAAACCTACAAGTTAGTGTGGTGCATCCACCTTACAGTGTTCAGCTAAACCTACAAGTTAGTGGGGTGCGTCCTGCTCACAGTGTTCAGCTAAACCTACAAGTTAGTGTGGTGCGTCCACCTTACAGTGTTCAGCTAAACCTACAAGTTAGTGGGGTGCGTCCTGCTCACAGTGTTCAGCTAAACCTACAAGTTAGTGGGGTGCGTCCTGTTCACAGTGTTCAGCTAAACCTGCAAGTTAGTGGGGTGCGTCCTGTTCACGGTGTTCAGCTAAACCTACAAGTTAGTGGGTTGCGTCCACCTCACAGTGTTCAGCTAAAGCTACCTGTAGAAGGTTGGTGGTGTTCTCATACTACAGGCAGGCAGTTGATTTTGCTAGCTGCAGTATCAGTACATATATATATATATATATATATATATATATATATATATATATATCCCAGCTTAGTGCAGCTACAGGCCATTAGTATGTCTGGAAGTCCAAGAAGGAGAGGTAGACAGTCACAAGCCAATAAGAGAGGGCAAGCAGGCTCTGTGTCTAGTGCTGGTCGTGGAGACGGTGCATCCTCATCAGCACGTGGCCGTGGGACATGCTTGGCCTTTTTTTCGGCAGCTGGCCGTGTTGAGCCGCAACATGCGGAAGACTTGGTCGAGTGGATGACCAAGCCGTCCTCATCCTCCTCATCCTCTCTCACCCATGCCCAGGGTACTTTGTCTGGCAAAGCAGCGGCCTCTTCCCTCGGCTCAATGTCATCAGTGACTCCTTCCCTAGCCCCACCATGTCCTCCTGAGGAGTCCCTCGAACTGTTTGACCACAGTGTTGGGTACATGCTCCAGGAGGATGCCCAGCGTTTGGACGGCTCTGATGATGATACTGAGCTCGATGAAGGCAGTAACATGAGCACGGACAGAGGGGGTGCCCAAGAAGGACAGCAGTCTGGCAGTCATGCTCCCGCTGCTGCAGCATACTGCCAGGTTTGCTCCAGGGATGAGGAGGGAGGGGATGATGAGGTCACTGACTCAACGTGGGTGCCTGATAGGAGAGAGGAGAAGGAGGAGGAGGAGGAGGTGGCACATCATAAGGGCAGCACATTGACTGCATCACACCCCAAAGCTCCACATGTGCAGGGCGCTGCAGTCTCTGCGCGTTATTCAAAAAGTTCTTTGGTGTGGGCCTTTTTTGAGACGAGTGCATCGGATCGCACCGCTGCTATTTGCAACATATGTCTCAAGCGTATCTCGCGTGGCCAAAACATCTCCCGCTTGGGTACCACATGCTTGACCAGACATATGTTGACCTGCCATGCAGTTCGTTGGCAAGCGTATCTAAAAGACCCACACCAAAGAACAAAGAGGACCTCTCCTTGCTCCTCATCAGCTGAGATTTCCAACCCCACTATACCTTCAGTCCTCTCTGAGACCTGCACTGAGAGGAATGAAGGTGTAGAATTAGGTGTGTCACAGCCAAGTACTTGTGGGCAATCTGCTTTTGGTACACCGACGTCAGATTGTACCAGGCAAATTTCCCTTCCCCCAGCTGCTGCACCGCCGAAAGAATTTTGCTCCCAGCCATCCACATGCCCAGCAGTTGAATGCTAGCTTGGCAAAATTGCTAGCACTTCAACTGCTGCCTTTTCAGTTGGTAGACTCTGCCCCCTTCCGTGAGTTTGTGGAATGTGCGGTTCCTCAGTGGCAGGTACCCAAACGTCACTTTTTCTCACGGAAGGCGATTCCGGCTCTCTACCGGCATGTGGAAGGCAATGTCCATGCCTCGCTGGACAGGGCGGTCAGCAGTAAGGTGCATATTACCGCTGACTCATGGTCCAGCAGGCATGGACAGGGACGTTACCTAAGTTTCACGGCGCATTGGGTGACTCTGCTGGCAGCTGGGAAGGTTGCAGGACAAGGTGCAGTAGTGTTGGAGGTTGTTCCGCCACCACGCCTCCAAAATGCTAATGATTGTGACACACCTCTCTCCTCCACCCCCTCCTCTTCTTCTTCCTCCATGGCCTCTTCCTGTGCTTTGTCCTTGGAACCAGCGGTGCTCCGTAGCCGTTCAAGGGGCTACGCAAGTACACAGGCCAAAAGATGCCATGCGGTGCTTGAGCTTGTGTGCTTGGGGGACAGGAGCCACACTGGGGCAGAGGTTCTGTCAGCTCTGCAGGGGCAGGTTCAGAGGTGGTTGACGCCACGCCAACTTAAGGCAGGAATGGTGGTTTGCGACAATGGCACCAACCTCCTCTCTGCCCTCCGACAGGGACAAATGAGCCCTGTTTGGCTCACGTCCTTAACTTGGTGGTGTAGCGGTTCTTGGGCAGGTACCCGGGCTTACAGGATGTCCTGAGGCAGGCCAGGAAAGTCTGTGTGCATTTCCGCCGGTCATATAATGCCAGTGCTCGGCTGACGGACCTCCAAAAGGAGTTTAACCTGCTCAAGAACCGCCTAATCTGTGACATGCCCACCAGGTGGAACTCAACGTTGGCCATGCTGTAGCGGCTGCACACGCAGCAGAGGGCCATCAATGAGTACCTTTGCGACTATGGCACCAGGACAGGGTCAGGGGAGCTTGTTTTTTTTCCCCACGCCAGTGGGCCATGATCAGGGATGCATGCACTGTCCTGTCACCATTTGAGGAGGCCACGAGGATGGTGAGCAGTGACAGTGCATGCACCAGTGACACTGTCCCCCTTGTCCACCTGTTGGAGCACACGCTGCGTGGAATAATGGACAGGGCACTTGAGGCAGAACAGAGGCAGGAAGAGGAGGACTTCCTTAGCTCTCAAGGCCCCCTTTATCCAGACAGTGTTCCTGCGTGCCCGCCGATCACACAGGAAGAGGAGGAGGAGGAGGAGGAAGATTGTGTCAGTATGGAGGTGGAGCCTGGCACTCAGCATCAGCAGCAGTCTTTAAGGGATCAGTCCCAAGAAACACATGGACTTGTACTTGGCTGGGAGGAGGTGGCTGCGGACCATGTTGTCCTTAGTGACCCAGAGGACTCCGGACCGAATGCCTCAGCAAACCTATGCTGCATGGCCTCCCTGATCCTGCAAAGCCTGCGTAAGGATCCTCGTATTCGTGGTATCAAGGAGAAGGACCAATACTGGCTGGCAACCCTCCTTGATCCACGTTACAAGGGTAAGGTTGCGGACCTTATCTTGCCATCGCAGAGGGAGCAGAGGATGAAACATCTTCGGGAGGCCTTGCAGAAAGGTCTGTGCAACGCGTTCCCAGAGACTGGGAGGTTACAAACTCCTGTTTCTGGACAACGTGTTGCTGAGGCTTCGGTCAGTCAAAGAAGGAGCGGTGGAGAAGGTGGCCGTCTGACCGATGCGTTCAGACAATTTTTTGGTCCGCAGCCCCAAGGTATGATCGGTTCTAGCAACCATCGCCAGTGTCTGTTTTACATGGTGCAGGAATACCTAGGGGCAAGATCAGACTTGGACACCTTTCCCACCGAAAATCCTCTGGGTTACTGGGTCTTGAGGATGGATCACTGGCCAGAGCTTGCACAGTATGCAGTTGAGCTACTGGCCTGTCCTGCGTCCAGCGTTCTTTCGGAACGCACATTCAGTGCTGCTGGAGGCATGGTAACCGATCACAGGGTGCGTCTGTCCACCGACTCAGTCGATCGACTGACCTTCATAAAAATGAATCAGTCTTGGATCACCACCACCTACCAAACACCTGATGCTGATGTAACCGAATAATTTTTTTTGAAATCTCAGATCCCTTCAAAGACTGCCTATGCTGATGCTGAGTGACTATCCCTGAGTAATTATCCTCTTCCTCCTCAATCATCACGCTGATAGCTTGTAAGAACATTTTTGGTTCTGGGCGCCACCACCAGTGCCTAAGGCACAATTTTTCTGCCCCTGTTTCACAGGGGCGTGTAATTACAATTTTTGATGCAATATTTTGCAGCAGGGCTCGTTCCTGCGTTCCAACTAGAGTGTCTGTGAGGGGTTGCAGTGTTGTGGCACCAGCACCAGTGCCTAAGGCCCAATTTTTCTGCCCCTGTTTAACAGGGGCGTGTAATTACAATTTTTGATGCAATACTTTGCAGCAGGGCTCATTCCTGCGTTCCAACTAAAGTGTCTGTGAGGGGTTGTAGTGTTGTGGCACCAGCACCACCACCACCACAGGCCCAATTTTTCTGCCCCTGTTCAACAGGGGCATGTAATTACAATTCTTGATCTAATATTTCACAGCAGGGCCCATTTCTGCACCCACCAAGAGCGAGTGAGGACTTACAGCGTTGTGGCACCAGCACCACCACCACCAAAGGCCCAGTTTTTCTGCCCCTGTTCAACAGGGGCATGTAATTACAATTCTTGATCTAATATTTCACAGCAGGGCCCTGTGAGGGCTTACGTTGTTGTGGCCACAACAACACCTAAGGCCCAAATTTCTGCTGAGTATATAGGGCAGGCCCCTACTTTCAAACATCTAACTTACAAATGACTCCTACTTGCAAACGGAAGGAGACAACAGGAAGTGAGATGAAATCTACCCCTAGGAAGGGAAATTCTCTCCTGTAAGAGTTAATATGGGAAAAACATTTCTCCTTTCCACTGATGCTTTCCAATCCTTGTTCCACAAAAAACCCCAAATTCTCAAAAAACATTTGTCATTGGGACAAAAAGTGAGGTGAAATCTTCTAAAGAGTAGGAAAGACAGCAAAACAAATGTCACAGGGGTGATAACCCTTCCCTATGTTTTCCAAAAAGCTTAAAAAAGATATTTTGGCTGGAGCTAAACACGTTAAAAATGTACCCGTTCAAAATGACAAACAGATTCTACTTAACAACAAACCTACAGTCCCTGTCTTGTTTGCACCGCCTGTATACTGCTGTTCAGAGTATATAGGGCCTGGTGGCCCCACACCTTTCCTTATTTTAATTTGGGTGCGGGGTTCCCCTTAATATCCATACAAGACCCAAAGGGCCTGGTAATGGACTGGGGGGTACCGTTTGTCTCACTGATTTTCATCCATATTGCCAGGACCCGACATTACATTAAACCCGCAAGCAGTTTTAAATGAGATTTTTTCCTTTAAAAATGACATTTTGTGCAGGGACTGTTCTAAACATGGGAAACACGCGCCACTTTACAGGCATACTATAGACACCCCCCAGGTACGATATTTAAAGGAATATTTCACTTTTTTTTTTTTTTACTTTAAGCATCATTAAAATCACTGCTCCCGAAAAAACGGCCGTTTTTAAAAGTTTTTTTTGCATTGATACATGTCCCCTGGGGCAGGACCCGGGTCCCCAAACCCTTTTTAGGACAATACCATGCAAATTAGCCTTTAAAATGAGCACTTTTGATTTCGAACGTTCGAGTCCCATAGACGTCAATGGGGTTCTAACGTTCGTGCGAACTTTCGGTCCGTTCGCAGGTTCTGGTGCGAACCGAACCGGGGGGTGTTCGGCTCATCTCTATTGAACAGGCATTTAGCTGCTGAAACCAAAATGGATTTGTAAAATGGATTTGATTGCAACTGGTCTGATGCCGATGGACCTTCTGGTTGGTATCTGTAGAGCAGAGTTTCATGTGTCTGCCAATGCCTGTAATTATTTTGATGAAGGAGGGATGTATACTTTTTCAATTAAAGAAAAAAAAAATCATAAAAGCAACAGAAAATAAACAAACAGCCTACCAGGTCCAACGTATTGGTTAGCAGAAAATTAGTAATCTTATTTTTTTTCACTATTTGCCTGGGGTTTCTCTGTCTGTTGACTGGCTTGTCAACATTGTGTGATGCATCGGTTATCTGATTGGCATGCCTGTAGGTTAACGGTGTGATGGAGAAACGTTGTATTGCATCGGCTAGGAGACTGACAAGGCGGGTCGTTAACTTGACATGGAGGAATGTGTAATGCATTGTTCATACAGCTGACAAGGGTTAACATGTCAGGTAGAACTCTGTGATGAATTAGTTATATCTCCATTAGCTTCTTATTCTGCTAGACCATGATTTCAAGCTTCAGTCTACAATCTGCTGCCCATGTTAAGCCCAACTCTGGAAAGTATCTTGCTTTTCCAAGATATAAGTCATTTTTAAACCCTGCGTTGGGGCCAGTTGGTTCCCACACTTGTGGTCACCGGTGGTGGAGTCATCAGGGGACCCTTATGGGGCACACACTACCATAGTGTAGATTTAGGGTTCTTTCACAAAGAGAGATTGTTGTATGGGAATAGCATTGGCTGACTGGACCATGATAGGGGAGCAGAGAACTCCCCTATCACTGCATCACTGAAATGTACCTAAACCCAAAACCAAAAATGTAATACATTGAATCTTACCAGTCCTTAGATGTCATGCTGCTTATAAAAAAATTACATTTACTACTTGAAGCCAGAATATGGTATCCAGTGTCAGAATGTAGGGCTCTGTATAGTATCACAGAGAGTAGATAGTGTTTTAACCACTTTAGCCCCAGAAGATTTTCCCCCTTAATGACCAGGCCATTTTTTGCGATACGGCATTGTGTCACTTTAACTGACAACTGCGTGGTCGTGCGATGTTGTACCCAAACAAAATGTATGTCCCCCTTATTTTTTGTGGATGGGGTAAGGAACACAGGACAGGGAGAGGATGGACAGATCAGACTGCAGGGCAGGGATGCAGGGTAACAGGTGGGACAGGATAAGGATCAGGACAGGGAGACAGGATCAAATACACGGGTCACAGGTTCTGGGCACAGGAACAGGTTCAGAGTCAGGATCAGATCACAAGCTAGCAGGTCAGGGCGCAAAGACGATACCAAGGCAAACATGTGACTGTTTGCCGGGTATTTATATGGCTGTAATTGGCCTCAAGTGACACCTGATTGCAGGAGGTGCTGTCTGCTCCACACTGCCAGGATCCATTCGCTGGTGGACACCAGTACTGCGGCCCAAAGATGACATAACAGCAAGGGAAAGTCCTCCCGACAGTTCCAAACTGCCAGAAGACACCTGCTGGTGGACCTCAGTACTGCACGCCAAATGACAGATATTACAAGCGGATTGAACCTTTCCTGACAGTACCCCCCCTCAAAGGAGCGGCCTCCTTACGCTCCAACTAGTATTTGGATTATTGTCCACGGTCTATGGCATCAAGCAGAACAATGGATGGGGGTACGTCAGGCTGGGCATCAGGCACTTCGGGCTGGGCATCAGGCACTTTGGGCTGGGCATCAGGCACTTCAAACTGGGCAACGGGCACATCAGGGCAGACAGCAGGCACATCAGGGCAGACCGTGGGCTCTGGGTCATCGAGCTGGGCAGCAGGCTCTGGGTCATCGAGCTGGACAGCAGGCTCTGGGTCATCGAGCTGGGAAGCAGGCTCCGGGTCATCGGGCTGGGCAGCAGGCTCCGGGTCATCGAGCTGGGCAGCAGGCTCCGGGTCATCGAGCTGGGCAGGAGGCTCCGGGTCATTGAGCTGGACAGAAGGCTCCGGGTCATCGATCTGGGCAGCAGGCTCCAGGTCATCAAGCTGGGCAGCAGGCTCCAGGTCATCGAGCTGGGCAGCAGGCTCTGGGTCATCCAGATGGGCAGCAGGCAGAGGCTCATCAGGCTGGGCAGCAGACAGGAACACATCAGGCTGGGCAGCAGACAGAGGCTCATCCGGCTGGGCAGCAGACAGAGGCTCATCACGCTAGGCAGCAGACAGAGGCTCATACGGCTGGGCAGCAGACAGAGGCTTATTGTGCTGGGCAGCAGACAGAGGCTCATCAGGCTGGGCAGCAGACAGGAATACATCAGGCTGGGCAGCAGACAGGAACACATCAGGCTGGGCATCAGACAGGAACACATCAGGCTGGGCAGCAGACAGGAACGCATCAGGCTGGGCAGTAGGCTTCGCAGGCCGGGAAACAGGCAACGGAATTTCAAACTGGGACATCGGATCTTCAAGTAGGGACACCGGCACCGGAACTTCAAGTGGGGACACAGGCACCGGAACTTCAAGCGGGACATCAGACTGGAAGGCAGGCACCAGGACATCAGACTGGAAGGCAGGAACCGGGACATCAGACTGGAAGGCAGGCACCGAGACATCAGGCTGGGATACTGGCATCGGGACTTCGGGCTGGCATACAGGCACAGGAACTTCTGGTTGGCATACAGGAGCTTCGGGCTGGCATACAGGAACTTTGGGCTGGCATACAGAAACTTTGGGCTGGCATACAGGAACTTTGGGCTGGCATACAGGAACTTCTGGCTGGCATACAGGAACTTCAGGCGGAGACACTGGCTGGATAGCAGGCAGAGGTTTGGCAGAATCAGGTGGGTTATCAGGTTCAGCTGGCATGCAAGCAGACTGGAGCAGGTTGGTTGGTGTGGAGGCAGGTTGGGTTACTGGCAGGATAGTGTGGGTTGAAAAGAACTTCCGTTTCTTATTTGGCTTAACTGCTGGAGAACTGTAGGTGACTGTAGGTAGGGGGTGAGGCGTACTGAAGAGAAGGGCTGGGATATGGCAAGCGAGAGGGAACAGCGGCCAGAGGAAGTTCTTGTGGGGAAGTTGTAGGTAGCAGAGAAGAGGCAGGTGGGTTAAAGGCAGGATAAGTGTAGCGGGTAGAGACAGGGTATTGATATTTGGTGGGAAGCAGGGTATATTGGGCTGAAACGGAGGTTGACATGGATGAAGGGGAAAAAAACTCTTGGGCAGGCAGGTGTCTGGCAGCAGAGATGGTTTGTTGTGGGCTAGCTGGGGCTGATTGCAAAATACTAAATTAAATTAAATACTAATGCTAAAAGTAGTGGTTGCACAAACTGCAGGTTACATACTGCCTGTCTGACAAGGGTTTGTACAGAATCAACACATTCTTTTATCATCTGTTGGGAACAGGCTGTGTAATGTTCAAAAAAGTAAGGGGAGTCATCTTCCAGAAGCCATGACCAGTGTAGTCAAAATGACCCCCATGAATTAACTGTTATGCACCTAAACTCCAACCCACTTTAATATCCATTTATAATAATTGAGTCCACACCTTGTTTTGGAGTATAAATGGCCATAACAGCTTTTATTAGACAAACCAACCAGATAACTCCACTATCAAATCAACATAAAACCCATACCATAACATTTTACCCCAGTCCGTTGGTCTCTGACGGCGACTCACCTTGTTTACCAAATATGTATACCAAAAATATATATACCACCACGCACTGCGGGTACCATTTTGAAAACCGTTAGGCCTCCCGCTGTAGCCGCTCGGAGACACCCCCTTTCCCGCAGTGCCACCATCTCCTTATTCCATCCACCATGATGGAATACACCGGAGGGGCTGATCTTGCCGATGAGCCCCCCACCCCTTTTGGATTACCAACTTCTTACTGCCACCGTCAGAGACCAACAAGCAACTCCGCCACCCTCTGTAAACACCCCTTATTTGCTGTTATGACGACCGTCTTCCACCTGGAATACAAAAAGAAAAATCACAACAAACACCCAACATAAATTGTATACACTTCTGATTTTATATATATCTATATATAGGGAGGGAGGGTGGGAAAACTGCCTCCTCCTGTGTCTTCTTTCTCTCCACTGCCCCTTCCTGGCTCCACCTCTCCCCTTAAGTAATGCCACTCCCCCTTTTACAAGTTCCTATCTTCCACCACCCTTCCTAGACACTCCCATTCCCTATTTCTAATTAACCCCTCTTGTGTCTCCTTCTCCACACTGTCATGCCCGGCCCTCCTTTATCATTCCTTCCTCATTTTCACTCCGGGCCTCCCTTGACCAGTGTAGTCAAAATGACCCCCATGAATTAACTGTTATGCACCTAAACTCCAACCCACTTTAATATCCATTTATAATAATTGAGTCCACACCTTGTTTTGGAGTATAAATGGCCATAACAGCTTTTATTAGACAAACCAACCAGATAACTCCACTATCAAATCAACATAAAACCCATACCATAACATTTTACCCCAGTCCGTTGGTCTCTGACGGCGACTCACCTTGTTTACCAAATATGTATACCAAAAATATATATACCACCACGCACTGCGGGTACCATTTTGAAAACCGTTAGGCCTCCCGCTGTAGCCGCTCGGAGACACCCCCTTTCCCGCAGTGCCACCATCTCCTTATTCCATCCACCATGATGGAATACACCGGAGGGGCTGATCTTGCCGATGAGCCCCCCACCCCTTTTGGATTACCAACTTCTTACTGCCACCGTCAGAGACCAACAAGCAACTCCGCCACAGCCTGAAAGAGTGACCAACTTACTCTTGAAGGCACCTCCACACCCACAGGGCCCTTTGAATCCCTTCCTGCAAGCCCAGACTAGAGGTCAATCCCCCATCTGAAAGATGAACTCCATCCTTTATCCAATAGAGCCCAACATTGGTCTCTAATTCTAGATGCCCAATGACTAAACCTCCATTATTAACCACAACCTCCCCACCATTTTGTTTATGCATATGCGTGTTTTCTGAATGCTAGTCACTAATCTAGCCCGTCTCCAAACTGTCCGGGCAAATATGTCCGACCATAGCCGCAGAGTACCCGGAAAATCAGCCTTTAACTGCAGAAAATCAGCCTTGATGTCTGTGATCAGCTCCCTGACCGGACGTACCCCCCAAACCACTAACCCCTGCATGGATTACCAAAACATCGGGAGGTCTGTCCAAATTTCATATCATACCACTTCCCGAACTACTCTCTCCCACCTCATACCAGGCGTACTCAACCACCGCAAATAAGCTTCTTTCCGCGAAATGCCCAATCCCAGCACACATAGAAATGACCGAGGATCCAAATGAGGCGTGTGGAACCTCCATCTGAAAATGAGGCGTGTGGAACCTCCATCTGAAATGAGACGACAAAACATCCAAGGTAGCAATACTCCAGCATATCCCCACATACTGACAACCTCATTTAAAACACCCCGTAAATCCGGTTTACCTCCCCCTGTTCTCTTTCTTTAAAATTGTATTTTATTTATTTATTTATTTTTTTTTTTTTAAATGCGGAATCTCCTTGATTCCCACCTCCCGTTCCTCCACACCGCCGCCTCATCCTACCCACACCTGGCAGCTTCAGTAGCCGCCCCTATGCGGAAGGAGTGTGAAGCGTATTGTTCCCCCTCCAAGCCTGCCCTGAAAAGGCATTTGCTGAACACCGACATAAATTGGAATTTTTGATAAATAGGACCCATCTTTATGCCTTAGTCATAAAATGCCAGCGAAGATACCGCAGTAAAACAGTAAGACCTCATAGCTTGAGATACATACTGAACACAACATCCCACATATGGCCCTCAGACTGGCAAACGTGACAGGCCGTCTCATAACCAATTTCATGTGACCCCTCCGGAAAACCCCCCCCCTTTTTTTTTTTTTTTTTTTTAAGCCTGTTTCACCCAAACTCTTTTGTTGCGTCCTCCTCCCCCATCAGTTGTAAAATCATGACAGGCCTGCCATCTTCCGCTCAATGGCAGAGACCAATCCCCCACGTTCCATGTTCCTAGACACAAAATACAAAACCCACAACCTTACCTCCGCCCTGTCCTTACCAATCCTGGCCTCCTGTACCATTAACAACCACTCCTTCCATACCTTAGTATAATGCGCCCGCGTGGCTACACTCACTGACTGCCGAATCCATCCCGCGGCGACTCCAATGCCAGCTCCCACATCCAATCTGTGTAAGGGACTCCCTCCTGCTCTGCGCCCGGGGTCAACTCTCTGAATCTGTCCCACTGAAAGCGAGACCGTGCATCAGCCAGTGTATTATACACTCCAGGTATGTGACCAGCATACAAGAAAATGTGCAATCCCAAGCACCTCAACACCAACCTACGCAATAGCCTTAGTACAGGTGGTGATGACGCCGACATGCGGTTGATCACCTGGACCACTCCCCTGTTGGCACAATTCAGTCCCGATTTCATATTCCTACAAGCCTCACCCCCAAAGTTCCAACGCCGGTACTACTGGAAAGAGTTCCAGTAACACCAGGTTACGCGAACCCTGCCTCCACCCATACTTGCGGCCAAGGACCCGCACTCCACTGCCCTTGAAAAAAACGCCCCCATAACCCTTAGCCCCTACCGCGTCTGTAGTTAAATCCATGTCACCGGGCCCGACATCCACAACGATCTGCCGTTGTACGACTCCAGAAACTCATACCATACCTTCAAGTCCTCCCGGTTTCCCTATTAAGCCTGACCAAATATGTAGGTGCCTTGACCCCTACCGTTGCTGCCGACAGCCGTCGACAGAACACCCTCCCCATTGGGATTATCCTACAAGCGAAAGTCAACTTACCTAGTAACCACTGCAAAGCCCTCAACTGGACTTACCACAGTCTGTGGATCCCTCAAATTACTTTGTATAAGTTCTCCAACTTACCTCTGGGCAGGCGACATTCCACTGTTTCCACATCTACCACTATCCCCCCAACAAACTGAGTTCCGTCGTCGGGGCTTCTGTTTATCCTCTGCTAAAGGCACTCCAAAAACCTGCCCGCGAAGTGCTGCAACGTGGCTAGCAGAATCGCACACACGTCGGAGGCAGTAATGTATGACCGAATCTAGGCCCGACACATCCCTAACCACCCACTCCCGAAATGAGCTAAATGCTTCAAACATGGCACCATAAATGAAGCAACCCATAGGTAAGCATTTGTCTACATAAAACTGTTCTTGCCAATAACAACCCAACGGCCGGAAACTATCCGGATGCCCCGGAAGCAAGCGGAAGGCGGATTCTATGTCCGACTTGCCATCAATGGCTCTTTTGCTATACTTCCTCACCCATCATACTGCCACGTTGAATGACGTGTAAGACCCAGTGCATGCTTCCGGATCGATAAAATCATTCACCAAACTCCCTTAGGAAATGACCAATGATGAATAAGTCGGAACTTGTTCGGTTCCTTCTTAGGCCCCACCCCCCAAGGTGAAACAACTAAATCCTGTATAGGTATTATCCACAAACGGCCCCCCATCCGACCCAAAGCCACTTCCTTCGCCAATTTTTTCCCCCCCACTAACCTTCTAATTTCTTGTCAGTGGTGGAACCACTGCCCATGAACATGGTATACGAAAACCTTCCCCAAACCCCGTGACCAATAGCCTCATCGCTACCTAGTCCGGATACCTACTTAGAAAAGGCTTCTTCCTTTTCACCTTTCCGGCGTCGTCCCTTTCATGTGCAGGCTCGCTGTGACGCCTCCCTTTTTTTTTTTTTTTTTTTTTTTTTTTTTTGAAGCACTCGTGCTTAAACTTACAGGACCCCCCAAATTTACAATTTGTAAATGTCCGCGGAATCAGCCTGTACCTCTTTTTTCTTCATCCCCCCTTCTTGGAATTATCCGGTTTTACCCTATCACCGGTTAAATTTTTCCAGCGGCAATAGGGAAAAATATCTCCACATATTCACCCTTGACAATATTATCCCGAACCTCCTGCTTTAAGTGTGTTCCCAGTGGACCCTCAAAGCACCCATATACCTCGCCCTTCGCCGCATCCGCAATACTCACCACCTCCACTCTGGCCGTTGTTGCCGCCCCCTCTGTAGCCCCCCTTTTTTCCTTGACCCGCTCCTTCTGCTGCCGCCCCCGAGGGGTCCGGCACCCTCTGCACCCTTACCCTAGTCGCCATAGCACCTCTTTCCCCCCCGGTTACCGTTCCCTTCCAAGGGCCACCTGCGGCAGCTGTTCCTGTCCCAGTTCAAATCTACCCACCAAATTCTGCAATCCTTTCGATAAATCCTTCAATTGCGCCCCTGATCCAGAACTGGCCGGCCTTGGAGCCGCCAATTGCTGATCAGGCGCCCCCCCCCCTTTATCCCCACTGTACCCGCTGTTACGACCCCTAATAAGTCATGTAATGCCTTAATCACAGATAAATCATTGCTGGACTCACCGGGCTGTCTGGGAGCACGCCCCCACCGCCTCCGATTGGTCTCTCCTGCTGGCACTTGTTGTTCTTCGCTGTCGGACACCTCACCTTCCGAGCGATCGTCCTGCTCCCTGACAGTTGGCGTTGTCAGCCCCCCGGGTGAAGAGGCCCCGGAAGCCGTGAAGATCTGATCATATAAGGGCCGACTCTCTCCTGCCGCTATACTTCTTCCTGAACCGCCACTGGGAGTCGCCCTGGCTGCACCGATCGGCCTGCTTGTGACCACCACCGCCATCCTTCTGTCCATGTGCCAGTCTGTTGGCTAAGCCCCGCCCACCCACAGCCTTGCTGACCACTCTAATCCCCCTCCGGTAGCCACTGTGTCCTCACTACTTCCCCCCTTAGCCCCCCTGCCTGTTCTGCCACCCCCCATGTGTTAAACCCTCACTCTGAGGCCTGTGAAACTCTGGCGGTGAAGCGGCGCCATAACGGCCCGTGGCCCCGCCCCCCGGAGTAGGCCTGCGGCGTGCAGACCGCCCGGGCCCTGAGTTATCCTGTCGCTGTGTCCGCTTCACTGGGGGCGCTGATCGGTCCCCCCGAGGGCTCCCTGTCTGCCGAGCAGGCCGCGATGGCGGCCCTGGTGAAAAACACGCCGGAGGCCGCGACCTCCGCACGTGATGGGTCTCTTCCACTGTCCACGATCCCTCCTCATCCAATATCAGTGCCCCGACTTGCCTCTTCAGCCAGTCCACTCCTCTCGTCGCCGTCGCAGCCCTCAGCCTCGCCAGGATGGTGTCCTGTCCTCCATGCTGATGCTGGAGGAGCAGTGAATAAAACTGCCTCCTCCTGTGTCTTCTTTCTCTCCACTGCCCCTTCCTGGCTCCACCTCTCCCCTTAAGTAATGCCACTCCCCCTTTTACAAGTTCCTATCTTCCACCACCCTTCCTAGACACTCCCATTCCCTATTTCTAATTAACCCCTCTTGTGTCTCCTTCTCCACACTGTCATGCCCGGCCCTCCTTTATCATTCCTTCCTCATTTTCACTCCGGGCCTCCCTTACCAGTGATGTGACCTGATTAATATTGAAAGGGGGAGAAAAATCATCATGGCTCTCTGGGATGCAGGGCAAAGCCAGCTCTGTGCAGATTTGAATTAAAGGCTGGACATCCCCAGACAGCATGCCCAGATCAACCTAGGAGTGAGTAAAACGAATGATCTTTAGCAGCTGATCACTGGTCCACTCCTTCAGTGTCTGGCGGAGATATTCACTACTCTCTGATGCCAGCAGAGCATAATAATGAATCACATCAGAATTCATTGCAGCAAGCAACCTGAACCAAGATGGTTCCTCTGTGTAGCCACTTCTGGTCAGGGATGGCCTTGGTATACTGTCATGTACCAGGTATGACCAGAACTGCGTGGTTAGCTACAGAGGAACACCAAACACATGTAAGTGAAAATATAATGATTTATTAACCACTTCGATACCGGGCCAATTCTGACATTTCTCTCCTACATGTAAAAATCATCATTTTTTTGCTAGAAAATTACATAGAACCCCCAAACATTATATATGTTTTTTTAGCAAAGACCCTAGAGAATACAATGGCGGTTGTTGCAACTTTTTATCTCACACAGTATTTGCGCAGGAATTTTTCGAACGCGTTTTTTTGGGGAAAAAAACTGTTTTGTGTTTAAAAAAAACAAAACAGTAAAGATAGCCCAATGTTTTTGCATTTTGTGAAAGATGAAGTTACGCCGAGTAAATCGATACCTAACATGTCACGCTTCAAAATTGCACACGCTCGTGGAATGGCGCCAATGTTCGGTACTTAAAAATCCCCATAGGCGACGCTTGAAATTTTTTTACTGGTTACATGTTTTGAGTTACAGAGGAGGTCTAGGGCCAAAATTATTGCTCTCGCTCCAACGTTCGCGGTGATACCTCACATGTATGGTTTGAACACCGTTTTCATATGTGGACAGGACTTACGTATGCGTTCGCTTCTGCGTGCGAGCACACGGAGACAGCGGCGCTTTAAAATTTTTTTTTTTTTTTATTGTTAATTATATTTTATTTTTTTTATTTTGACACTTTTCTGAAAAAAAAAAATTGATCACTTTTATTCCTATTACAAGGAATGTAAACATCCCTTGTAATAGCAATATGACATGTCAGGTGCTCTTAATAGTGAGATATGGGGTCAATAAGACCCCATATCTCACCACTAGGCTGGGAAGCCTGAAATAAAAAAATAAATAAAACGATCACCGCTTCCCAGCCGAAGCGGCGCCGTTTTTTGAATGGAGAGGCCGGGCGATACGTCATAACATCGCGCCCGGCCTCCGACGATCATAGAGACTCTATGATCTACATCCGGCACCGGCGGATCCACTCTCCGCCTCACCGATTGTAACGGTGAGTCAGAGCAAGCACCGGAGGGCGGCGGGAGGGGGGGACGTCCCCTCTCGCCTCCCATAGGAACGATGAAGCGGCGGAACGGCCGCTATGATCATTCCTATGGTGTAGAGATTCGCCGGCTGAAACCGGCAATATCTGAATGATGTCTGTAACTAAAGGCATCATTCAGATATACCCGCCCAAAGCCCAGGACGTCATATGACGTCCGTGGGCTGGAAGTGGTTAAAGTAAATGAATAATATAAGTACAACCACCTCCAATATGACACAGTGCAATAACCAACCAACTGACAGAGACCCACAAATAACAACAGACAGATAAGTACAATAAATGGAATTTTTTTTGAGGATGAGGAACCAACATTGAGAGACGTTGCTGTTAATGCCTGTTAAGTTTCGATTGTCAGTCTCGATAGTCAGCTAAACAGTATTAAAGAGGAACTACTCTCAATGAGTCAGGTATTGTGCAAGACTGTAGAGAGGACTACTGCCTTAGAAGAGAGACTAAGTACATTTGAGGATAATTTATACCCACTAAAGCAAGAAATCAAGGGGCTACAGGAACAAATGGCCGCACAGGCTACTAAACTCGATGAAATGGAAAACAGAGACTGTAGAAATAACGTGAGAGTGATAGGTCTTCCAGAGAGGTGCGAGGGTCCCGATCCCATAGCTTTTCTTGAGGGGTTGGCTTAGGGAAACGTTTGGCGCCACAACTTTTACACCTTTATTCGCGATTGAAAGAGCCCACCGAGTTCCTTTCAGGACCCGACAGTCGGGCGAATATAATAGGCCACTGCTCCTGAAACTTGTTAATTATAATGACAAGGTGATCCTACTACGGAAGGCCAGAGAGATGGAGTCATCATGTACAATGGGGTTAGGGTCTCGCTGTACCCAGACTTTTCACCGAATCTCCAGAAGCGTAGGGCGCAATTTACACCAATCAAGAGAACTTTGCAGTAATATAAGCTTGCATATGCTTTGCTGTACCCAGCCCATTTACGAGTGACAACATTGGGTGAAACGTTGTTCTTTGGCTCACTGTCTGAAGTGGAGCAGTGGTTGGAAAGAAATAAGAAGGACCTGTAGAAGATGTTGTGCATGGAAGTATTTTGTCTGTGGGGGGGAGGGGGGAAGGAGGATGGTCTAATTGAGGTTTGTTAAGCCTTTTTCGGGTTTGCTGGCCCCTCTCTCTCCCTCCCCCCCTCCCTTTTTATTTTTATTTTTTTATTTTTTTTATTTTTCTTTTTAAGATATTGATTGTATTATTTTGACACATCAGTGAGATATCATTGTTACATCATGGAAATTACTTTGATTGTCCAGATTGGAGGGAGTGGAGGAGGGGAGACACTTTTTTTGGGTGAATGTTTGCAAGTAGGGGAGTAAGAGAGTGCAAGGGGCTCCCATGGTTATGTTTTACATTAAAGTTACTGGTTCGGAATATGAGGAGGGTAAGTTGGGAGAGGTATGGCAAGGTCACAGGTGAAGCCCTTAGGGTTGGCCCTGATGGGCATGGGTGGGGGGAGGGGAGGGTAGTTGTGGGTGGTAGGGAGGGGAGCAGGGTGAGGGTTAAGAAACACACATCACTAACATTAGTATTTATTTTGGAAGGCACAAATTGCGAGAGGCGAAGATTATGGAGAGAGGGAGAAATACACAGATTGGAAAATTCACTTGAGTTTAAGACATGTGAGTGTGATTGCTAGGTTGATCACTTTTCCACTTTATTTTGTGTTGTTTTTTAGTGTTTACTTATATTTTTTTCCTTTTTTTTTCCTTTTACCATGCAAGAAAGGAGAGTCAGCATAACCTCATGGAATGTCCGGGGCCTAGGGGATCCAATTAAGAGAGCTACGGTCCTATCGGCACTAGAGGGGAGTGGGCCAGGACTACTTTGTCTGCAGGAGACGCATTTGACTGATAATAGTGCGTTACAACTTTGCAGTCGGAAGTTCCAAGTCCAATACCATTCGGTTTTTTCCTCCTATTCAAGGGGGGTAAGTATTCTGGTTGGGAGAGGAGTGGTGTTCTCCTGCAGGGAAAGTTGTATTGATGAACAGGACCGATGCATTCTTCTACTCTTGTCAGAAGAATGTTCCTTCCTGCCATTCTGGCTGTATTCTTGCGCGCATGCACGGCGGAACGGCGCTCCGGCGCATGCGCGTTCGCGCTCCGGCGCTACGGCACTTGCACATGCACACACCCAACGTGATCCTTTGGGCGGCCTATAAAAGGCGCTCAGAGGATCAAACAAATTGCTGGTTTGTCTCAGCTTCCTGTGTGATCTGATCCTGTTTCCTGTATTAGTGCCTGACTACCTGTTATTGTTATTGGATTGTTATTGGATTCCTCTGGTCTTCTCCTAACCTTGCCCTCGGCTTGTTTAAACGGATTTCCACCAGTCTCCTGTGTTTGACCCTCGGCCTGTCTCTTGGACTGTCTCCTGTCTCCTTGCCTGACCCTCTGCCTGTACCTGGACTATCCGTGTCTCCTAGACACTCTTCTTCAAGACCTGCAGTATAAAGTTATTGTTCCTGTGTTTGACCCCCAGCCTGCTTCTGGACTGTCTTCCCTTTTTGTTCCAGCCAGTACTCCTGCCCACCAGTATCTGCACAGCGGCTCTTATCTGCAAGGACCTTCACGCAAGATACCTACGGTCCATCGGGGTAGCCTGTGCCTCTTCGTGCCATTCACTCCCTGTATCACCTCCAGGGGGCGGACTGCGCTTAGTCGCAAGGGTGAACCGCTCTCGGCATCTTGGTCTCGGTGAGTACTATAACTGACAGTACAAACCAGCCATGTCAGAGGCCGACAGAGCGCGTTCCCTATTGGAAATCCTGTGTCAGCAAGTCTTGGCACTTACCGAAGCAGTCCAAAAGTTGCAGGATGGCTATGCACAAATTGACGGTCGCCTTCAGCAACTCTCCGGACCACCTCCTTCAGTGGCTGCTGTCTTTGCACCTCCTAGTGGGGTCTCCTCTCCTCAGATATCAGCCAGCCCTACAGTGATTATGGCCTCCCCGGAGCCTAGGGTTCCCACACCAGAGCGATTTTCTGGCAACCGTAAAAAGTTCAGAGCTTTTAAAAATGCTTGTTCCTTGTATTTAGCTCTGCAACCCAGGACTTTTTCTACCGAAGTGGTAAAGGTTGGCTTCATCATCTCCCTCCTGGCCGATGAACCCCAAGCTTGGGCTCATTGTTTAATGGAACAGAGGAACCCCATGCTGAATGCAGTAGATACCTTTTTCGAAGGTATGGCACAGTTATATGATGACCCTCAGTGCACAGCCACAGCCGAGGCTACGTTGCATAACTTATGCCAAGGGCGGAGGCCGGTAGAGGACTATAGTGTTGAGTTCCGGAAGTGCTCGGCTGATACTGGCTGGAATGAACCTGCCCTCAAGTACCAGTTCTGTCAGGGGCTGTCTGAAACTCTAAAGGACGAGCTGGCCAGGATTGAGACCCCTGATTCTCTGGAAGACCTAATCCAAGTAACAACCAAACTGGATCGTCGCATGCGTGAGCGGCGTTCAGAACGCTTCCAGGCCCCTCATCCTAGTTGGATGCTTCCAAAACCGACTCCCATCCATCCATCCTACTCGGCTCCTCCAGTCTCTACCACTCCTGAGGTTGAACCAATGCAACTCCGTGCTCCTCTCACCCCGGAAGAAAGACTACGTAGGCGTCAGGCCAATCTGTGCCTCTACTGTGGGGGCTCAGGGCATTTCCTCCGATCCTGCCCAGTGAGACCTAGTAAGTCCTACCCTCAACCTGCCATTAACTACCAAGTCTCCGGTTTTTCACAGACTTATGTTACTCTCTTTGTCTCCTTACAGCTACCGGAAAAGGAAGCTCGCCTACCCGCTATAGTTGATTCCGGAGCATGTAGCTGCTTCATGGATGCCTCACTAGCTGCCAGTTTACACACTCCTCTGACAACTAAAAGTCAAAGCCTTCAGGTACACCTAGCTGATGGGTCTCTTCCCCGTTCTGAACTAATTACTCAGGAAACCAGACCCATCATTACCACCACGGATTACGGCCATCAGGAGTACCTACGCTTCGACATAATCTCTTCTCCTCTGTTCCCCATCATCCTGGGGCTCCCCTGGCTGCAGGCTCAAATTGATTGGAACAGGAAAGAAGTCTTTTTTTCATCCCAATACTGTTCCCAACACTGCCTCCTTCCAGCTCCAGCCTCCTGCTCAACCATTACATCAATATCTGATAATCTTCAACATGTGCCCTCAGTTTACCTGGAGTTTAAAGATGTTTTTGACAAACAACAGGCAGACCTTCTACCACCTCATCGGCCCTATGACTGCCCTATATACCTTTTGCCTGGCTCTGAAATCCCTTTTGGCCGCATCTTTCCCTTGTCCGAAACAGAATTGAAGGCCCTCAAGTCATATATTGACGAAAATCTTGAGAAAGGGTTTATCCGTTCCTCCTCGTCACCGGCTGGAGCCGGTATTTTCTTTGTAGAGAAAAAGGATGGATCCCTCAGACCCTGCATTGATTACAGGGAATTAAACAAAATCACCATTAAAAAATGGTACCCACTTCCTCTCATTCTGGAACTATTCCAACGCTTCCAATCCGCCCGAATCTTTTCCAAGCTAGACCTTCGCGGGGCCTACAACCTTATCCGGATTCGAGCGGGCGATGAATGGAAGACCGCTTTCAGATCCAGGTTTGGGCATCACGAGTACCTGGTAATGCCGTTCGGGCTCTGTAACGCCCCGGCCACTTTCCAGCATCTAGTGAACGACATTTTTCCTGAATACCTCGACAACTTTCTAGTGGTTTACCTAGATGACATTCTCATTTTTTCAGCCACCATGGAACTTCACCGGGTACGCGTCAAGCTGGTCCTGTCAATTCTCAGGAGACACAAATTATACCTTAAAGACGAAAAGTGCGAATTCGAAAAAACAACTGTACAATTCCTGGGGTTCATTATTTCCACTGACGGTGTTGCAATGGTTCCGCAGAAGGCCAAGGCAATTCAGGAGTGGCCAGCTCCTGTGGATAGAAAAGGGGTACAACAATTCTTAGGATTTTCAAATTTCTACCAAAGGTTCATTGCCGGTTTTTCAGCTATCGTAACTCCCATCACCCAACTTACACGCCAGCATAATCATTTTCAATGGTCCTCAGAAGCCCAGGAAGCTTTCTTAAAATTAAAGGCACTATTCTCATCTGCACCAGTCTTACGACATCTGGACCCAGCTCTACCTTTCATACTAGAGGTTGATGCTCCAGAAACTGCTACTGGGGCCATCCTTTCTCAGAGACAGGGTCCCAAAGCACTCCTGCACCCTGTAGCTTTCGCATCCCGGAAATTAAGTTTACCTGAAAAGAATTACGACTTGGGCGATAGGGAGTTACTTGCCATCAAGTTTCCCTTTTTTAGGAGTGGAGATATTTACTCGAAGGGGCATCTCATCCTGTAATTGGCCTCAAGTGACACCTGATTGCAGGAGGTGCTGTCTGCTCCACACTGCCAAGATCCATCTGCTGGTGGACGCCAGTACTGCGGACCAAAGATGACATAACACCAGCAAGGGAAAGTTCTCTTGACAGTTCCAAACTGCCAGGAGACACCTGCTGGTGGACCTCAGTACTGCACGCCAAATGACAGATATTACAAGCGGATGGAACCTTTCCTGACAGTACAGCTACGACGGCTCGCACAGGGGAGCCAATCTGCCACAGTATAACTGCGGCGGCTGGTCGGGAAGGGGTTCAAATAGACCTGTAGAACAGGCACACGTTTTCCTGCAGAAGGCAAAGCTTTCTTAAAGCCCCTCTCCAGGATAATGTTAACCCTTATCCCAACCTTGTCTCCAGTTTTCTCTCTTTCTTTTTCTACTTCTGGTGCCAACTTCATTGTCTGCGTCCCATTGACATTTCCTATTTGCTGTCCAGCAGTGGGGTCCTCTGAAGATCCCAAAGAAGAGTGGGGTTGGTAGAGGGGACTGCAGGAGACCAGCAATCTCAGGTGCATACTAGTGGTCCTTGGAAATGGCAGTGTGAGGGAGCTAGACAGTGGACTTAGGTGAGTATATTTTACTCACCAGGTAAGAAAAACAAGGTCTTGCAGGATGGGTTAGAGGGGGTTGGAATTTATTCTTTTTTTTTTGCCTGGTATCAGGACAGAACTGGCAAATGTTGACCTCTGATACTGGGCTTGCTTATTAAAAAGCCCAGTATCCTGTTTAAACAAAACTTTACAGAAGCTCACTGTAAAAAAGGTTCAGTAGGTTAAGTACCTTAACCACTTCAATACCAGGCACTTAGACACCTTCCCGCCCAGGCCAATTTTCAACTTTCAGCGCTGTCGCAATTTGAATAACAATTGCGCAGTCATGCTACACTGTACTCAAACAAATTTTTTATCATTGTGTTCCCACAAACAGAGCTTTCTTTTGGTGGTATTTGATCACCTCTGCGGTTTTTATTTTTTGCGCAACAAATAAAAAAAGACCGAAAATTTTGGAAAAAAAAAGTTTTTCTTTGTTTCTGTTAAATTTTTTTGTAAATAAGTATGTTTTCTTCTTCAATGACGGGCACTGATATGGCTGCACTGACGGGCACTGATACAGCGGCACTGATGGGCACCGATGAGGTGGCACCAATGAGGTGGCACTGATGAGGTGGCACTGATGATGGGCACTGATAGGCGGCACTGATGAGCACTGATAGGTGGCACTAATAGGTGGCACTGGTATGCGGCACTGATGGGCACTCATAGGTGGCACCAATGGGCACTCATAGGCTGCACTGATGGGCACTCGTAGGTGGCATTGATGGGTACTTATGGGTAGCACTGATGGGTACTTATGGGTGGCACTCATAGGTGGCACGGATGGGCACTGATGGGCACTGATAGGTGGGCACTGATGGGCATGGATGGGCACTGACAGGTGGCACCGATGGACACTGATGGGTGGCACTGATGACACTGATTGGTGGCACTGATGCCCCTAAGGGTGGCATTGCTGGGCATCACTGCAATATAATGGTGCCAATCAGTGCCCATTTGTGGGCACTGATTGGCACTGACCTGGCACATTGGGCACATGTGGATGGTCATGGGGTAGATACCTGGCCATCCACATGTTGCCCCCTTCCCTGGTGGTCCTAGTGGCAATCCCTGGTGGTCCAGTGTGGTCATCTGAGGGGGAGCTGCACTGATAAACAATCAGCACAGACCCCCCCTGTCAGGAGAGCCGCCGATCGGCTTTCCTCTACTCGCGTCTGTCAGACGCGAGTGAGGAAAATCGATCAACGGCTCTTCCTATTGACATTGTGATCAGCCATGATTGGACACGGCTGATCACGTGGTAAAGAGCCTCCGCCGGAGGCTCTTTACCAAGATCGGTGGAGCGGTGTGTGAGACTCACACACCGCTCCACCGATCGCCGCGATGCGTGCCCCTGCAGGTGCGCAGCGGCATGTTATCCTGCTGGACATCATATGATGCCCAGTCAGGATAACTGAACCACCGCCCGGCCGTGGCGGGAAGTGGTCAAAGGCAAACCTTTTTCTTTAGTTTTAGACAGAGTGGAGATGGATTAGAACGCCTGTCCATGTTTTATTGCTGTCTGTGTCTCCATTAGGGAGATTCACCCTCTCTATATGTCCTGTTTACCATTAGCATTAAAAGTGAAACTAAAATAAAATACCAAATTTTGGGTTGTCCTGAGAAAACTAATAGAGGGGAAACCTCTACCCCCAATGGTGACACTAGTTCTAGTGGCCTGAGGGTCCCCAAGGGATTCCCTTAATTTGCAGGGATTTCCTCTCACTTCCTGAATTAAGACAAGAAATTAAGGTAAATTTCCTCAATAGGGCACAGATGGGAGAAAATGAGCCAAAGGGAGTAACCCTCCCTTACTCTATCCAAAATGAAAAAATATTGTGCCTATAGTTCTTCTTTAAACCCAGCCAAGTTTTCCCAATGTTTCATGTTGCTTTCCATGTTTCGAAGACTAATGTCAGGGAATGCCTATCAGACATTTGGCTCGCAGCATGTGTGCAGCATTCTTGGCAGAATGGTGATCAGGCACAAGTATGCGCGCTGGAATGCGCACGAGTGCTCAAACAGTGTATGTTGGCACCACACTGGTTATTTAACAATGCTTCTGCTCATGCTTAAGTGCTGAATGGACCTTCAGCTGTTTCCTGCATCCTGTGTTCTTCCTGTGTGTTTTCCTCGATGCTGACCCCCGCTTGCCCCTGACCTAATCTTGGATCCTTGATTTGTCGCTTAATTCCTGACCCCGGCTGTACCTGCTCTGCACTTCACTGACAGCTCTGACAAGCCATGCATCCTGAAGTTGCAGCGCAAGTGCAGTATCTCTTTAACCTTGTCTGTTTTCCTGAGCACAGCTTTTGTTCCTGTCCTGGTGGTCCACCAGTTCCCCAGGATATCTTTCCCCAGCTGCAAGTTCACCTATCAACATCTGCTGGCACTCATGTTCCTCCTGTCTAGGGTTGAAGATATTAGAGAGGCCAACCTCATCGTATCAGTCTCCTATTAGGTACGTGACAACCGCATACACCTAAAAATTTTAAATATACGTTTTTACATTAACTTAAAACTTTTCTTTAAAGAATCAGTCCTCCTAGATCTGATATTTCCATGCTTGGTAGATGCTAGAGACTTAAACCCCTTGACAGTCTCTTCTATCTCCTAGGGACTCTACTGCTGAGATCTCTACATTGAGTTTCCTGGTCTGCACACCAAATGTGCCTTTATGAGGGTCTTCCAACTCTTTCAATTGGGTCTTTATTAATTGTATATCATGGAGAATGTAACAGATGGCGCCTGAACACACAAAGGTGGGCCCAAAACTTCCAGGTGGACACAAACTGAGTTAGGGATTATATCAGGGGGATCTCCCTGTTGGAGTATCAAAGACACATAAAAAGCTATGCCACATCTAAAATACCACTTATGAATGAACCAATCCTCACAGTGTTAGGCCTCATTCACATGTCCTAAACTGGCCATGGTGTGGCAAGTAATGTGGCCAGGATCCCAGGTGTTCCAATCTCAAGTTGCCACTTAGCTTGTGCAACTCAAAGACAGGCTGAAAGGAGTTGGTCCTGGTCCACTCTAGGGGTCGGTCCCCTGCTGATCCTGATGGCAGGTATCTGCAGTATACTTGCCGAACCATGGCCGATCAGGTTTGAACGAGGTCTTAGGACTCATGTTGATGGGCTGCTTATGAGATTGTTTAGAGTTTATTGACAGGTGAACGTCACCTGCAGTTGACCTGCTTCTGATCTGCATTTCATCTCATTTGAACAAAATCCCATTGACGCCCTTATAAAGACAAATCAGACCTGCTTGTGAAAATCCAGGCATGGTTGCCCGTCTTTCATTTCATTTATAGTCACAGCATTTCTTCAGTTAAATTATTCATTTTATGTTTTCTGTTAAAAAATGACATATCATTCTCATGTGAATAGTAAAGGCCAGAACGGCTCACTCCATCAATTTGTCAAAGCCTCCTACATATTCTTTGAAAGCAGTGAAAAGAAGATGTGCGGGTCGGTGGCCTGTTGGTGAAGTGGGAATAGCGACAGTGACCCCTGAAATGCGCAACTTACTTCTACAAATTTCCTACAACTCTGAAGTGTCATCGGATTCCCCAAAGTGAACTTTTTTTTTTTCTACATCAAGTTCTTGCGGAAAATCTTTTGTCTAACAGAGCGTGGAAGATTCCCTGCTCATGAGCATTTATTGATTAAAGACTAGCGAGAGGTCTGTGTGATGATCTGGCTTTTCTATAAATTACTTTATGGCTTGGCCTTTACTGTGTCTCTCCATGAATTATGTACTTGTGGCAAAGATATATATTCCGCTTTGACTGACTGTGGCGTTTACTGATGCAAGCCAAAGATATATCGGGTGCATAAATAAATTGTTACTGCTTACAAAAATCATCCATGTGAAATATTAAAGGGGTGATGAAGGTAAAATAGAAAAAAAAATACTCTCATGAGATTGCTAATAGTTAAAGGGATACTGTATATTCGGTAAGTACACAGTTTCAAATTATCATTCTAACTTTATCTGGATAAAAATGTTTTTTTTATGTTTTATATGATTACACCTGCATGCTGTTGCATATTTTAAATATTTTATTTTATGTTCAGATTAATAAATGTTCCATCTAGTGGAGGTCTGCCATCATGGGATTAGCAACCTGCTCAAATGTTAAAGTGTTTGTTACCCCAACATTTCATATTCCTGATACACTATATTATCAAAAGTATTGGCATGCCTTCATTTACATGCACATGAACTTTAATGGCATCCCAGTCTTAGTCCATAGGGTTCAATATTGAGTTGGCCCACCCTTTACAGCTATAACAGCTTTAACTCTTCTGGGAAGGCTGTCCGCAAGGTTTAGGTGTGTGTCTATGGGAATGTTTGACCATTCTTCCAGAAGCACATTTGTGAGGTCAGGCACTGATGTTGGAGGAGAAGGCACGGCTCGCAGTCTTTGCTCTAATTTATTCCAAAGGTGTTCTATCAGGTTGAGGTCAGGACTCTGTGTAGACCAGTCAAGTTCCTCCACCCCAAACTCACTCATCCATGTCTTTATGGACTTTGCTTTGTGCACAGGTCCAAATCATTTAGTGGAGGGGGGATTATGATGTGGGGTTGTTTTTCAGGGGTTGGGCTTGGCCCCTTAGTTCGAGTTAAGGGAACTCTTAAAGTGGTTGGTTGTTAAGCCACTCTAACATCTTTATACTATCCACAATGTCTCTTTTACATAGCTAATCCTGTGTCCCCCTGTGTGTGTGAAAAAATGCAGTATATACCTCATTTCAGAGCGCCGTTCGGCACTGACGTGACTGGCCAGCTCTCTCCTTTCCCCCTCTGACAGCTGCAGCGGACGGGGTCAAGATTCCCCCACTGACGTCAGTTGGGAGGGGAGGGGGAGAGGAGGAGAGAGTTGGGCGGTGACGTGAGCACCCGCTGTTGCACAGGAAATTACGTCTAGACTGCACTTCCGGCTTCTTAGAAAGTAAACAACATGGCGTGCTTTCCAGACATCAGTCTGACCGCCATAACAACACCATTAGTGAGTCAAGTATTACACCTAATGGCTACACACTCTCAAGGCCTGAGATATTATCCACCCTGAACTTTAGATCACCCGATCAACACACTTGTGCGCAAGAGTATTTGTTTTGCTGCATCTAACATCAGTGCCTGACCTCACAAATGCGCTTCTGGAAGAATGGTTAAACGTTCCCATAGACACACTCCTCAACCTTGTGGACAGTCTTCCCAGAAGAGTTGAAGCTGTTATAGCTGCAAAGGGTGGGCCAACTCAATATTGAACCCTACAGACTAAGACTGGGAGTTCATTAAAGTTCATGTGTGTGCAGAGGCAGGCGTCCCAATACTTTTGGTAATATAGTGTATAAAAAAAGGGGGAAAAAGGGTATTTATAATGTTTTTTTTTATATCTATGCACAATGTTTTGCCTTTCATTTCTATTAAACTATTAACTGAATGGGTTGATTGTTTACAATCACTTGATGTTCACGTTTTTATTAAAATTTAGTATGCAATATAGAAACCCTGGTATTAAAAAACCCGTTGATTAGTGGAGAAAAAAATTAGCATACTTTACATCAGACTTTATCAACTTTTTTAGAGGAACCCCTAAAATATTTTTCAGGCCTCGGGGAACCCCTGCTTAAAAAAAAAAAATATTCAGGGGTCATTGAGAAAATGTCCCTTGCCTGCAAAGTGGTGTTGAACCTGGAACAAGGTCCATAAAGACATCGATGAGCGAGTTTAGGGTGGAGGAACTTGACTGGCCTGCACACAGTGCTGACCTCAACCCGATTGAACAACTTTGGGATGAATTAGAGCAAAGACTGCGAGCCAGGCCTTCTCGTCCACATCAGCGCCTGATCTCACAAATGCGCATCTGGAAGAATGGTCAAACTTTCCCATAGACATCACTGTATTCTACATGCCAGTCCCACCCCAAGCAATCAAGGAGAATTGAGGAAAACAAAACCTGACCTTGTGGACGGCCTTCCCAGAAGAGTTGAAGCTGTTATAGCTGCAAAGGGTGGACCAACTCAATATTGAACCCTACGGACTAAGACTGGGATGCTATTAAAGTTCATGTACGTGTAAAGGCAGGCGTCCCAGTACTTTTTACAATAAAGTGTATAACTGGATACTAATATTTATAGGCAAGGTTGATCCAGGGAATATCTGATTGCCTCTTGGCAGGTTGAACCCAAAGCATTTGGCAATCAGGGCAGATCCTATATCTGGCACCCGCCCCTTCACTGATCATACCTTTACGCACTCAGTCCCCCTCACACCTATACGCACTCAGTCCCCCTCACACCTCTATGCACTCAGTCCCCCTCACACCTCTACGCACTCAGTCCCCCTCACACCTCTACGCACTCAGTCCCCCTCACACCTCTACGCACTCAGTCCCCCTCACACCTCTACGCACTCAGTCCTCCTCACACCTCTACACAATCAGTCCCCCTCACACCTCTACGCACTCAGTCCCCCTCACACCTCTACGCACTCAGTCCCCCTCACACCTCTACGCACTCAGTCCCCCTCACACCTCTACGCACTCAGTCCTCCTCACACCTCTACGCACTCAGTCCTCCTCACACCTCTACGCAATCAGTCCCCCTCACACCTCTACGCACTCAGTCCTCCTCACACCTCTAAGCACTCAGTCCTCCTCACACCTCTAGGTGCACTCAGTCCCCCTCACACCTCTACGCACTCAGTCCTCCTCACACCTCTACGCACTCAGTCCTCCTCACACCTCTACGCACTCAGTCCCCCTCACACCTCTACGCACTCAATCCTCCTCACACCTCTACGCACTCGGTCCTCCTCACACCTCTACGCACTCGGTCCTCCTCACACCTCTACGCACTCAGTCCCCCTCACACCTCTACGCACTCAGTCCCCCTCACACCTCTACGCACTCAGTCCCCCTCACACCTCTACGCACTCAGTCCCCCTCACACCTCTACGCACTCAGTCCCCCTCACACCTCTACGCACTCAGTCCCCCTCACACCTCTACGCAATCAGTCCCCCTCACACCTCTACGCACTCAGTCCCCCTCACACCTCTACGCACTCAGTCCCCCTCACACCTCTACGCACTCAGTCCCCCTCACACCTCTACGCACTCAGTCCCCCTCACACCTCTACGCACTCAGTCCTCCTCACACCTCTACGCAATCAGTCCCCCTCACACCTCTACGCACTCAGTCCTCCTCACACCTCTAAGCACTCAGTCCTCCTCACACCTCTAGGTGCACTCAGTCCCCCTCACACCTCTACGCACTCAGTCCTCCTCACACCTCTACGCACTCAGTCCTCCTCACACCTCTACGCACTCAGTCCCCCTCACACCTCTACGCACTCAATCCTCCTCACACCTCTACGCACTCAGTCCCCCTCACACCTCTACACACTCAGTCCTCCTCACACCTCTATGCACTCAGTCCCCCTCACACCTCTAAGCACTCAGTCCTCCTCACACCTCTACGCACTCAGTCCCCCTCACACCTCTAAGCACTCAGTCCCCCTCACTTCCAGAAGAAGTCACGAGCAGTGACGTAACGCGTAGGGAGTGGCGGAGCACAGACGTAACCGGAAGTCTAGTAAGGAGGCACTCTGAATGCCGCTTTTGCTGTATTTGCTTGTTTTTAACATTTTAAATGTAAGAGACCACTTTTTATTTTTAATAAATTACTACTTTTAATGAACGTACTACACCACCGGAGCCCCTCTGTTTTTTCTTCTCCTCTCCCCCACCGGGCCGCTGTGCCCTGGAGATATATGCTTTATTAGGTGGATAGTTATATCAGTGGAGGAGAGAAACGGAATTACACCTTACCCAGTGGAGAAGAATAACCAGGAGGCTAGAGTGACGTAACCAACAGACACTATATCATGATGCTTATTTACCAAAATTATTAAGGTGAGAGTTCTGAGAGCCTTAAGTGATTACACAATTATACATGAAGTTTTACATGAAGTCTGACCCATCCAGTCATTACCATATTGAGACACCTTGAAAGGGCAGAACAAACCATCTGGTGTTCAACCTATGAACTTGCACTAGTTTTGCACCTAATCAGAACATTTCATTATTGGATTATTTTATTCATTTTTTGCAGTTTGATTTATTCACTAATTTATTTATTTATATATATTTTTTTGCTGCTTTTTTGATTTACTACATTTCCAATACCTCACATTGTTGTATTCACTAGATACATATCTTTTTGTACACTAATTATTTTTATATGTGTGATTAGATTTGAACGCGCAAGATCACTTTTATTTTAATATTTGATTTGAGGTGTTATGTGAACACTTTTTGGTTTTGCTGCTATCATTTAGATATCACCACACATATTTTGTTTTTTCTTTAGTTTTTTCTTGTGTTGTGTGTATTTCACACATTTTTACTATTACTCATTTTAGCGCAAAGGACACTTTTACTCCATGTAACTATACTTGCTTTAGTTCAACCTGGCAATTTTGAGAATAACGCACATCCTGTCCCTTCATGGCTCCACTCACTATTCCACTCCATAGGGGCGGTCATGATTGTCACACAGGCTGGACTTGTCTTTCTTTGTCCATCTCCATTACATGGTGGCTGACGGATGTTGTACATGGTGGTTAATGAAATTAGTAGTTTACACAAAATAAAAAATTGCTTTATGCTCACAGGAAGTAACTAGAACACTGCATTTCTGACAGGATCAACGTGTATTTTCTGTACTTGCTGCAAATGTTCTTAGCCTGAAAAAAAGAAAACCAATGCAGCCACCATCTCTAAGGACTAGTAAGTTACAATAATAAATCCCCCTAAATCCATCCCTTTCACCCCCCCTCTCAATCATTAACAAACTAAAGAAGAAAACAAAAACCTTCTAACGCCTTCACACCATTACACGAACCTAATGCCCTGTACACACGATAGGATTTTCCGACAACAAAATCCATGTTTTTTTTTCCGACGGATGTTGGCTCAAACTTGTCTTGCATACACACGGTCACACAAATCCTGTCGGAAATTCCGAACGTCAAGAACGCGGTGACGTACAACACGTACGACCAGCCGAGAAAAATGAAGTTGTCATGATGCCTCCTTTCATGTACCTGGTAGCAGAGCCTGATACGATGAGGAAGGCCTCTCTTACACCTCTGACTCGGGGCCCCAATAGTGTAGACAGGAGGCACAGGAGTACAGGGTGGCACAAGTGTCTGTAATAAAAAATATATATATTGATGCGCTCTAATTAACTTTCCAATCAGTGCACAGCTCCCCTATATTTAAATAATTAATGCTAGATAAAGTCTGTACATAACAAACTTAAAAACATCAAATTTGCATGTGATAAAACTCATTCACAAAAGTGTGTAAAATAAATGTGCATAAGTAGCTATCGGGACTCATAGGCTATTATATTCACAGGGACTGCATAGTGAAAAAAAATTTATAAAACATCCTCAAACACAAACAATACTAATCACCAACAAGTCCATAAATCATTCATAGGGATTGGTTTGTGTTTTGATTGTTAGCCTTTATTCATCTATGCCTCCACAATATTCAGTGTCAGATGTATCTTAATTTTCCAGGTCATGGATAGATAATGACTTGCGCTTTAAATTACTCTCAGCAAGTGGATGAATCATGTAAAGAAACATTAAAAAATCATTGCGCAATGATCAGAACGAAGCCAAAAGGAATATGCAAAGTGATACACTCACACAGACCCAGTTGTATATTAGGCATAAGAAAGCAATCAGCCGCTGCAAGCGTGACTCCTCAAAAGCCGCTGCTGCCATAGTGGTATCTCGTAACAGCAGTGCTCGTCACTAACTCCTCCCACGCGTTACGTCACAGACCACGTGACTTTCTCACGTGACTTTCCTTTCTCATTTATCATAATGTCATTCATGCGGGTTTTTAACAACCTAAAAGCTAAGTGCAGGAGTCTTCCATGCCCTAGCAATTGTCAATTTAGTCGCAACAAACAGATGTTGGGCCAGTTGCCTTTCCGGGCGAAGTAGTTCAACAATTGGCTTGCCTAGTAGGGCTTCATAGGGATCTCTTTTAATTCAATCTTATTTTATTGATAGGCAAATTAGCATTGAAAAATTGTACAGTATACAAATATGTCGTTCAATAACACATAAACAAAGATATACATTCGTGCAACACTGGTGTTGTACCGTCTCATGGTTTAGATAATTTGTGAGCTTTGGTTGATTGGTATGGTATACAAGCCTGTATACCTACAGCGTCTAACCTGGATTAGTAAGGTTAGGTGAGCACCACTATCTACTCAACGAGCGGTGCCCACTCGTTACAAGTAGGCTAGGGCTTTTACGTCTGCGCTGAGCACGTTTTCACTGAGGGGGAAGCTCTGTGTGTGCCACCGTTCCGGTCTAATGAGACTAGAGATTATGATTTAGGTAAGCGTGTAACATTTAAAGGGAAAGGAGAAGAAAACAAAAGAGAGAGTGGGGATAGAAGGGTCAAGGCAGTAAGGGATGTAGAAATTAGGAGAGAGATTTTCCACTGTGGCTATACAGGTGCATCGGTGGAGTCCTCTGAGGCCCATGGAATAAATTCTGAGGAGTAGCGAAACATAGACCATGAGGTCCAGGTCTTGGAGAATTGCTACTCCTTACCCGTTTCCTGCGACAACATTCGTTCCAATCTATTAATTTGGTCCACTTCAATTGACCAATCCCCCAGGGAAAGCATGCTTGTCGACTTCCAATGTCTCGGCAGAACTGTTCTAGCAGCCGCCAGAAAGTGATGCAAAACGTCTTTTTTGACCGATTTAATCGGTCCAGGGAGCAAATATAGCAGAACTACCTCAGGAGAGGGTGTGATTGAGGTCGTCATGAGTCTGCAGTACAAGTCGAGGATCTTCTGCCAGAACCTCCACACAGGGGGGCATTCCCACCAAATGTGGAGTAAGGTTCCCTTGGATGACAAGCAACGCCAGCAGGTATCCGGGAGTGCCGGGTTTATCCAGTGCAAAGTCGAGGGGCACCTGTACCAACGGGTCAACAACTTAAATCCTTTTTCTTGGGCTTTGGAGGCTAAGGATATTTTGTGAGTCAGAATGAAGCACTTTTGCCAGTCTACAGGTGAAATGGGGTGACCCAAATCTTCCTTCCAGGTCTGTGTGTATGGGGGGAGGTCAGGATTATAAACTATATGTATGAGAGTATATAGTTGAGAGACCACATGTGTAGGGGGGGCGGTCTGGAGCAGCATGCTCTCCAAGTCTGTTAAGTCAGCAAGTATATCAGGCAGGGATGGGAAGGTGCGAATGAAGGATATCAACTGTTCCCTCTGCAGCCAATGCGTCGAGGTATGGGAAGATGGGCCGGAGGGGATGTCATGAGTCAGGGAAGAGTCTGATCGCAGGACTTGGGCAAGTCGTCTGTGGTCCTCCTTACACCAAGGTCCAAAACTTGCTCCCTGTAGGGCCGGAGGAAAAGCCGGGGTCCCAAACAGTGGAGTCATGGGTCCTTTCAGAGGAGATAGGGTCTTGGAGGAATTCATTCGGGTCCAAATTTGTATGGTTTGTCGTGTGAGGTCGCTCAGGGGTATCCCTCCTTTCAGGAATTCGGTAGGCGTCCACGGTAAGGCGCGGAGATCTATCGAATTGATATGGCTCTCTATTTGTACCCATAATTTGGTGTAGGAATGATGGAACCAGTTAAGTATACGCGTGAGTACTGCTGCCCTATAGTATATAGAGGCATCTGGAGCTTCAGCTCCACCACGAATCTTGGGGAGCGAGAGAGTCTCATAGCGTATCCGAGGACGAGCCCCTCCCCATATAAAGGAGGAGAATAATTGGCGGAGCTTCTTAAAGAACCAGGAGGGTATGGAAATGGGAATTGTCTGAAACAAATAGAGAAACCGAGGGAGAACGTCCATTTTTAGGGCATTCACCCTGCCTAGCCACGAAAGGCACTTCTTCGTGTAGTTTGAGAGATCCGTCTTGGTTCTAAGCAGAAGGGCAGCATAGTTCAGAGAGAATAATTGGGATTCTTCTGTGGGTATTTGGATTCCGAGGTAACGGATGGAAGTGGAACCTGTTTTAAAAGGATACTTAGTGGAGACTTGGCGGAGGGCCTCCTGGGACAGTGAGATGTTCAGGATTTCTGACTTAGTATCATAGGGATCTCTTTTGAGGTCAAAATGAAATAGATTACGTAGAAGAGTATAGGTTCTGACCCACAACCTGCATGCCCTTGGGAAAGACCGCCAAATATGTGCCATTTTCCCTTCTTGTGAACACCCCCGAAAGCAGAGAGGAGAGTAGGATGGGATAAACTAGGCCAATCTAGCCGGCGTGTAGTACCACCTATATAGAACTTTATAGGCATTCTCTAAGATAAGGACATTGTGGGAACACTGAAAGAGTTATAGTCATTATTTGCCAGTCCTCTAATTGCCTCCCTAGTTCTTTTTCCCACTGGAGTTGGTATGGCCTCAACGGGGTTTTCTCACCAAAACTATAGAGGAGTATTCCAGGGCTATAATGCCCGGGGAGTGGGGTCTGCAGGTGGAGTTCAAAGAGTAGTTAAGACAAGCCAAAGCAGCAACTGGAATCAGGATACCGAATCACAGGCTCACAGGATACACAGGAGACTGAAGACAAAGTAGCACCGATCCTGAGCACTGGCTGAGTTTTCAAAAAAGGGTTAAAATCCTGAGCTTATCCTACTCTCCTGGTGAAGGGAAGTGTGACTATTGAAATGGAGAGATCAAACACATAAATAAATGAATTAAAATATATAGATAAAGAAAGCTGCAACCTAAAAGTTCCGAACCACTACCATAAGCATAGATAAAATAAAAGAAACAGGAGCGCTAATCTATAAGAATATTCACAGTGTAAAAATACACATGACAAAAATTTAAGAGCATAAAGTCCACTCCTACAAAAACATATGATTCAGTTCATAAAAGCTGCAAAAAAAATGTGCATAAAAAGAAGTGCATGAAACTGGCTGAGTTTAAATAGCCCGTTTGGTGCCAACATCTATCACAGGTGCATGCAAGCAATACCAGCGTGCACAAGAATAAACAAGGGCATGTGCATTAGCCAGTGCCCAATTCCAGTGAGCATGAAAGGGAACATGTATTAAATGCCTTTGCACAGAAGTCAATCCAGAGGAGTCATCTCATCTATTGGCAAACCTTTCCTTACAGCTCCACTGGAAGCCTTCAAGATCCTGCCCTTGGGCTCTTTTTACAGACAATGAGAAGGGTGGGTCCAAGGACCCTCCCACACTACTACAGACCAAGCAAAAAATTCAAGATCCGGTCAATCACATGACTGTGGATTTAGATAAGAATTTGTGGTGGTAATGCACATAAAAAGTGGGTTTATTTCCAGTAGATAACATCTCTAAAAGGTTCACAACACTTAATTTTCTTCATCCTATTGGGGGGCCAAAATGACTATAGCTAAATCGTGGAAGTGACCTGTTTCCCTCATACAAGCTAAAAAGGAAACCTTGTGCTTCGTGAAAACATTGTTAGCATTTTACAAAATAATGTTGGGAGATTTGAGAAGATCTGGGAACCATGGGCTAGAAGATTTACAAACATTTCACTTGAAACTTAGTGGATATTTCTGGCTTAGGGAATGGGTGTCTCTACCTTGATAAGGCCGGTTATTCTCTCTCTTCCTTTTAATTTTATTTGCTTTTCTTTTCACTTTCTTTCTATGCAGGCCTTTTTCTGTAAGGGCTTAGGCAGCACACAGGGTACAATTTGTCTCCTGTTATTATTGAAAAAGCTACTTTGATGCTTGCTTTTGCTAACAGGTGGTGGACTATATGGTCGTTTTTGTTGTTAGTGAAGGTTATTAACCTCAAGACCCCTCTTGCTGTACCATGTCAGTCTATGATGTATGATTTGAGATACTTTTTTGTTTTCTTTCTTCTTTTTTTTTTAATTCTATAGATACATGAGCAATATTGTTCTGTCTTTTTGTTTGGACAAAAAAAAATATTGAAAGTAAAAAAAAAGTGGGTTTATTTCATTATTTTTTTTTTTTTTTTTTTGGAATATACTTGTACTCCTGGGTACTTCCATGACACACCATTTGAAAAAGAATACTATAAAAAAAATAATAATGATAATAAAATTGACCCAAATCTATTATAATTTCTTTTCAGACTGCTGGTTTACTTCCACAATAGAAGACATTTTGGTCCTTTTGATACATTTACAGTTTAAACAATTCCTTTAATGGATTTCTCCCCCCCCCCTCCTAAACTGAGATGCACTCATGTGTCTCTATTAATATGCATTCAGAATGCCTAACCATTGAAATTGTATTGACAAAGCATCTCCCACTGTTTCCATACGCGGTCTTCACTTGATCTGGTTACTCCGAGTTTTATTACCTTGACATCAAAGGCTCTTATCAGAACAAACGCTTTCTTTCTGCTTTCTTCTAATAATGTTATTTGAAGTCTGCTAATGTCACAATTGAGAAAGGATTAAACTTCAAATTAATTTGACTCTGGCTCATTTTCTGCAATTACATATCTTAAAATAATCAGTTAAAAACCGTAAAGGGAGGATATGTTCGTCGCTCCTGTTTGAAATAGCATTTAAAAAAAAACATTGATAAGAATTGCTTCTTTATTTTGGCATAAAATATGGAATTTTAGCTAGTTTAAAGGGATAATATACTTTATTTCCTTTTCTTGTACTCTCCAGTTTCTCCTTACCCCCGTTAAGAAGTCTGTTTTTTTACAGAGCTCAGTAACTCAGGCTAAAATTCACACACACACACATGTGAGTCAGAGAAGTGACTATTTCCCTATCTTCATACAAGTTGAATCTGAGGTTCCAATTACACAGAGCTATCCTAAAGTTAGGCAGTTTCTGCTGTGATGTTTCTTTAGATAGCCCATAGTTCTCTGGCAATCCTTTGACATATGCTAAAAGCTAAGGCCACCTTTCTTTTTATGTTTCAGGTTACACCAATATTTAGGGCATCCTTAAATAAAGTGATACTAAAGTTTTTTTTTTGTTAAAATAAAAAGAGGTTATTGCGACAAACATAGTGCCAGACCCCGGCCACCTTCACCAACATGTGACAAACGACTGGTCAAAATTACATTGCGCTGTCGCCGATACATGATGATGGCACCCCCAGCCTCATCCTGCACAAAAATTTTCAGCAGGATCACAATCTAGGTGCCAGCAGACTGAGAGTGATTGTTGGGTTTATTGCAACAGAAAAACAGAGTGAAAATACTTAACAAAGCCCTGGGTTCTGTGAGTTCAGCAAAGTCAGGTTATTAATCATCAGATGTATCAGTATTGGTCCTCATAAAATAAATTGTGACCGTTGTTCTTTTTTTGATGGTAAAGAAGAGCTCCAGGCTGCTAAGGCATCTGTCTTTTCTGGTCCCTTAAAAGGGTGTTGACATAAATGATCTGACCAATCAAGAGTTATGAGGGGTGGTTGATGGAATGTCACAGTGTTTATGACCATGCAGCTGTTACTCTCTCAGATACTGTTTTCTACATGACGGCGTCCATTGGTGATAAAACGCGTAGGGTGGAGTCACGGTGTGTGACATCATCGTACACCATCGCGGACCATGTATGTATATTGTATTGTATATTATTACCCAGCATGGGATTACCTTTAAAATGAATACAAATATGGGTGTCAGATGCCTATTTGAACTAAATACCATAAATATAGTATGTTACACCCGTGCTAAATCAAGAATTGTGCCAAAGGATAAATTAAAACATAAACACAACAAAAAACAAGAAAAAAAGCTCCCATCAATAAGACATATAGGGGTTACATAGTTACATAGTTACATAGTAGGTGAGGTTGAAAAAAAGACACAAGTCCATCAAGTCCAACCTATGTGTGTGATTATGTCTCAGTATTACATTACATATCCCTGTATATTGCGGTCATTCAGGTGATTATCTAATAGTTTCTTGAAGCTATCAATGCTCCCCGCTGAGACCACCGCCTGTGGAAGGGAATTCCACATCCTTGCCGCTCTTACAGTAAAGAACCCTCTACGTAGTTTAAGGTTAAACCTCTTTTCTTCTAATTGTAATGAGTGGCCACGAGTCTTATTAAACTCTCTTCTGCGAAAAAGTTTTATCCCTATTGTGGGGTCACCAGTACAGTATTTGTAAATTGAAATCATATCCCCTCTCAAGCGTCTCTTCTCCAGAGAGAATAAGTTCAGTGCTCGCAACCTTTCCTCATAACTAAGATCCTCCAGACCCTTTATTAGCTTTGTTGCCCTTCTTTGTACTCGCTCCATTTCCAGTACGTCCCTCCTGAGGACTGGTGCCCAGAACTGGACAGCATACTCCAGGTGCGGCCGTACCAGAGTCTTGTAGAGCGGGAGAATTATCGTTTTATCTCTGCAGTTGATCCCCCTTTTAATGCATGCCAATATTCTGTTTGCTTTATTAGCAGCAGCTTGGCATTGCATGCCATTGCTGAGCCTATCATCCACTAGGACCCCCAAGTCCTTTTCCATCCTAGATTCCCCCAGAGGTTCTCCCCCCAGTGTATAGATTGCATTCATATTTTTGCCACCCAAATGCATTATTTTACATTTTTCTACATTGAACCTCATTTGCCATGTAGTCGCCCACCCCATTAATTTGTTCAGGTCTTTTTGCAAGATTTCCACATCCTGCGGAGAAGTTATTGCCCTGCTTAGCTTAGTATCGTTTGCAAATACAGAGATGGAACTGTTTATCCCATCCTCCAGGTCGTTTATGAACAAATTAAATAGGATTGATCCCAGCACAGAACCCTGGGGGACCCCACTGCCCACCCCTGACCATTCTGAGTACTCCCCATTTATCACCACCCTCAGAACACGCCCTTGTAGCCAGTTTTCAATCCATGTACTCACCCTATGGTCCATGCCAACGCACCTTATTTTGTACAGTAAACGTTTATGGGGAACTGTGTCAAATGCTTTTGCAAAATCCAGATACACCACGTCTACGGGCCTTCCTTTATCTAGATGGCAACTCACCTCCTCATAGAAGGTTAATAGATTGGTTTGGCAAGAACGATTCTTCATGAATCCATGCTGATTACTGCTAATGATATCATTCTTATTACTAAATTCTTGTATATAGTCCCTTATCATCCCCTCCAAGAGTTTACATACTATTGATGTTAGGCTAACTGGTCTGTAATTCCCAGGGATGTTTTTTGGGCCCTTTTTAAATATTGGTGCTACATTGGCTTTTCTCCAATCAGCTGGTACCATTCCAGTCAATAGACTGTCTGTAAAAATTAGGAACAACGGTCTGGCAATCACCTGACTGAGTTCCCTAAGTACCCTCGGATGCAAGCCATCTGGTCCCGGTGATTTATTAATGTTAAGTTTCTCAAGTCTAATTTTAATTCCGTCCTCTGTTAACCATGTAGGTGCTTCCTGTGTTGTGTCATGAGGATAAACACTGCAGTTTTGGTTACTGAAGCCCCCCGATTCACTCGTGAAGACTGAGGAGAAGAATAAATTCAATACCTCTGCCATCTCCCCATCCTTTGTAACCAGATGTCCTTCCTCATTCTTTATGGGGCCAATATGGTCTGTCCTCCCTTTTTTACTGTTTACATACTTAAAGAATTTCTTGGGATTTTTTTTGCTCTCCTCCGCTATGTGTCTTTCATGTTCTATCTTAGCCATCCTAATTGCACCCTTACATTTCTTATTGCATTCTTTATAAATTCTGAATGCTGTGGATGATCCCTCAACCTTGTATTTTTTGAAGGCCTTCTCCTTTGCTTTTATATGCATTTTTACATTGGAGTTAAGCCATCCAGGATGTTTGTTCGCTCTTTTAAATTTATTACCCAATGGGATACATTGGCTAATGCCCTTATTTAATATGCTCTTAAAGCAAACCCATCTCTCCTCTGTATTCTTTGTTCCTAATATTTTATCCCAATTTATGCCTTTTAGCAAGGTTTGTAGTTTAGGGAAGTTGGCTCTTTTGAAATTCAGTGTCTTTGTGTTCCCTTCATGTCTCCTATTTGTGTGATTTATACTGAAACTAATTGGCCTGTGATCGCTGTTACCTAAACTGCCCCGTATTTCCACATCTGTTATCAGGTCTGTATTGTTGGTAATCAGTAGATCTAGTAATGTTTTATTTCTAGTTGGTGCGTCTACCATCTGACCCATAAAATTGTCCTGCAAGACATTAAGGAACTGGCGAGCCTTAAATGAATGCGCGGTTCCCTCCGCCCAGTCTATGTCTGGATAATTAAAATCCCCCATTATGATTACACTTCCCATCCTTGCTGCTAATCCAATTTGTGATAGGAGATCCGTCTCCACTTCCTCCCTCAGGTTAGGGGGCCTATAGCATACTCCCAGTATTATTTTCCCCTTAGCTTCATCCCTTTGGAGCTCTACCCATAAAGATTCCACCTCCTCCCTAGCCCCCTCAGTGATGTCATCTCTCACATTCCATTGTACATTATTCTTGATATATAGGCATACCCCTCCCCCTTTTTTACCCTCTCTATCCTTGCGGTATAGGGTATACCCTTGAATGTTTGCCAGCCAATCATGAGAGCTGTTGAACCAGGTCTCTGAAATTCCCACAAAATCCAAATCCTCCTTGTACAACAGTATCTCTAGTTCACCCATCTTGTCCGCCAGGCTCCTGGCATTGGTGAACATGCCACATAGTTTAGACCGGTCGCATATTGTCCTCGTATTGGGTGTTTCAAGATTGCAACTTGGACTTGCTACTATACTCACCTTGTGTTTTTGTGCTTTGGTTAACCTACCACTAATGCCCCCAATACTACCCTCTGGAATATCTTCCGCGCTGGCTATCACTGTCTCTGGACCCTCCCCCCCATCGCCTAGTTTAAAAACCCCTCTAACTTTTTGGCCATCTTCATTCCCAGCAGATCTGCACCCTCCTCATTTAGGTGCAGTCCGTCCCTTCTATAGTACCGGTTACCGACTGAGAAGTCGGCCCAGTCCTCCAGGAACCCAAACCCCTCCTTACTACACCAGCTCTTCAGCCACTTGTTTACTTCCCTAATCTCCCTCTGCCTCTCTGGTGTGGCTCGATGTACCGGTAGTATTCCTGAGAACACTACCTTGGAGGTCCTTTTCCTCAATTTAGCTCCTAAGTCCCTAAAATCGTTCTTTAGGACACTCCATCTGCCTCTGACTTTGTCATTGGTGCCAACGTGCACCATGACAGCCGGGTCTTCCCCAGCCCCTCCCAGTAATCTGTCCACAAGATCCGTGATGTGCCGAACCCGAGCGCCCGGTAGACAACATACTGTTCGGCGCTTTAGGTCTTGGTTACAGATTGCCCTCTCTGTCCTTCTAAGAATTGAGTCCCCTACCACCAGAATCTGTCTTTCCTTTCCCTTTGCTGCCCCCCCACTCTCACTAGAGGAGTTCTTCCCCTGGCAGCTAGGAGAGTCCCTCATCTCCAGCAGTGCTGGTCCCCGACTGGTTACACCAATGTCACTCAATGGAGCGTACTTATTGGGATGCTCCAGTCCTGGATCGGCCTCCCTGGCACTTCCCCCTCTACCCCTCCTGACTGTCACCCATCTACTCTTTGCTAGTGCCTGCACCTCTTTGTCTCCACCCGCCTCTGTGCTGGCCCCTGCCGGCACCTGCCGTGTACATTCCTGGCTCACCTTTAGTATGGAGGGACTTCTCAGTGCTGACAGTTGCTTCCCCAGATTCAGAACCTGGGCTTCCAGGGAAACAATGTGCTTACATTTTGCACAGCAGTATTCGCCCTCGATCGGATGATCAAGGAACGCATACATGCGGCAAGATGTACAAAGAGTTGCCTCTCCACACCCGCCGGGCATCGTACCTATTAAATTTAGTGAGGATTTGGGGATTTTACCCTGTCCAAATTACCTAACAACTAGCTTCCTGGCACTAATACTCAAGACAATACACAGGTACACGACAAGACAATACACAGGTACACAATACACAAGCACTAACGATCCACACACACTACTCAGACAACACTCAGATACTCACACTACACAGGTACTATGACCCCTGTTATAACCTCCTGTTTTAAACTCTTGTTTTTAACTCCCACTTAATCCAGCTCCACTTACACCAAGCTCCACCGCTTCAAACTGAGCACACTCAGACTGAGTCCTACAACAAGTTAAATAGGCACCTGGGCACCTGTGAGCAATTAACCACACCCCTTAATTGATAGACTGATGAAACAGAAAAAAAAAAAAAAAAGCTATTTAAAAAGTGACAGCAAAAGGCAAATTAAAAACTAAAAGGAAAAGTCCCCAAAATGCAACCCAGCAAACACCAACAGACAGCAGCAATACACACACCAACAGACAGCAGCAATGCACACACCATTAATTAATTAAAAAGGAGATTTAATCATATTGATTAATTTACTAAAACTGGTAAGTGCAAAATCATGTACAGCTGTGCATGGTAGCCAATCTGCTTCTAACTTCAGCTTGTTGAATTAAGCTTTGACAAAAAAAATGGAATCTGATTGGTTTCTATGCAGAGCTGCACCAGATTTTGCACTCTCCAGTTTTAGTAAATCAATCAATATGATTAAATCTCCTTTTTACGATTAAAGGCATCACTCTCATAATAGCATACATTACATTAAATATATAATATTATTAATAATATACATATATATATTTTTTTCTTCAGATAAATGCTGATATAATAGTAGACTGGCATCTTCTGAAGAAGTGGAGTATTCCATGAAACGCGTTGGTCCACAAAAGACCAGCATATATATACTTCATGTTTTCAATATGTTTTGGTGAAACCAATAAATAAGATTGTATTATGGATCTATTATATGGAATATTGTATGGTATATTAATATGTTTTATAGTTAATTGAGTAAGGAAAGTATATATTTTATTACATATTAAATCCCATCTTTTTGCAGTATATACAAAATTTTTACCATATAGGGGTGTGGCACTTTTATCATTCATTTCGGATCATACAATGAATATAATATATTAATAAATCTGCAATTTAATCCACGTGAGAAAAGTGCTCTTGTGCATGAAAAGTCAATACAATTAACAAACGTGTACTATGACCAAGCAAAGTGTGCTCTCTCCTCCATGCCTCTAAATATACCCACCACACTCACCAGTTGTTGATGTCTTATTAAGAAAATAAGTAAAATAGTACCTTTCCAGAGGTGTGCCATGCATATAAAAGTTGGTGGTCCTTGGTCCCTTTAAAATTCAGCCACTGGGTCCCTTTAAAAGTACTCCGTGATGTCCAGCATCCCAAGTATTGAGAAAGAATGGGAAAGCCTCTTATAGTGTAGTATTTTATTAAAAACATATATTGAAAAGGATTACACTTACATTAACATTAAAAAGCTTAGGCCACAAAAATGATACTAGGAGCGCCGGTTTGAGTTCCAGGAAGTGGAAGTGACGTTACCGGAAGCCCCGTACTACACTATAAGAGGCTTTTATTTTCCTTAGGGCCTTCTTTGCAAAGTAAAACATCACCACATTCACTAAGCTCTGAGAAAAAATCCCATGCAAATTGCAACTCTCCTTGTAAAGTAAATTCTTAGATATGTACTTAGGACTCTCTGGTATAAAAGGTCATCTTGCTTGAAGGACTTTTTGGAGCATTTTATGGTTAAACATATCAAATACAGCCATACATAGGCAGTATTTGATACTTTTACCCATTAAATGTTCTAAAAGGTCCTCCAAGCATGATTAACTTTTGTACTTTAGGTCTTCCTCATTGGAGCCACAAACCTCATAACCACATAACTGAGACCTTTCCACCAAGACTGTGTAAAGGTCAGCGACTATGTGTTACTTTTTTCCCTACAGCAGGGGTCTCCAAACATTTTAAACAAAGGGCCAGTTTACTGTCCTTAAGACTTTAGGTGGTTGAACTGTGGTCAGTGAGAGTATAAAAAATACTTAGCGCCTATGGTCAGTAGGAGGAGGAATTGTGCCCCATAATTGGTATTAGTTATAGGAATAATGCCTTATTATTGGTGTCAGTGGGAGGGAATAATGCCCCATCATTGGTATCAGTGGGAGGAAAAGCGGCCCATCATTGGTGTCAGTGGGAGGAATAGTGCCCCATTGTCGGTATCAGTGGAAGGAATAGTGCCTCATCATTGGTGTTTAGGGAAGGAATAGTGCCCCATCATTGGTGTTTAGGGAAGGAATAGTGCCCCATCATTGGTGGTTAGGAAAGGAATAGTGCCCCATCATTGGTGGTTGGGAAAGGAATAGTGCCCCATCATTGGTGTTTGGGGAAGGAATAGTGCTCCATTGTCTGTATCAGAGGGATGAATAGTGGCACATTATTGGTGTTTGGGGAAGGAATAGTGCCCCATCATTGGTGTTTGGGGAAGGAATAGTGCTCCATTGTCTGTATCAGAGAGATGAATAGTGCCTCATCATTGGTGTTTGGGGAAGGAATAGTGCCCCATTGTCCATATCAGTGGGAGGAATAGCACTTCATATCTATAGGAGGACTTCCCAAGGGCCGGATGAAGGCATGCAAAGAGCCTCATGCGGCCCACGGGCCACAGTTTGGAGGTCATTGCTCTACAGAGATAATCTATTGTACATAGTTCCTGTCCATTATCAGGACTGTAACGATGGACTTACTAGAAGCATTGTTCACAATCAAGTTATATAACAAATGGTCTTCTTTATCAGGCAAATGATCCCTTATGGGTAACTTCCAGCAGCATTCAGCAAAAGCTATCAAATATAACATTATGTCTTTATCCTTCTTCATGGGGTTGGTCAGACAATCAGGAACCAGCAACAGAGAAGATATAGTTTGCTGCTCTATATCCCCTAATTATATTTTATACCATTACATAGCCAATGACTCAAGATAAGCCCAATGACTGAATAAAAAAGATGAACTCTTTTATAAAAATGATAACCAACAACTGAGCAATTACAGCCTATATCTAGAATTTGTAACCGAGCAGATAACTGTTAAAATAAAAAATAACTTCCAGGTAAAATTTATGTAGGTACGCCTTGCCCGGTTCCTTAAATAATTAAATTCATTTGATTAAAACTATCTTTGCAGTTGTGATAGTCAAAATTTTAATTAGAACATTTCTGAGTTCCCGGTGACTGATCTCCAAAGAATTAATTCAGTTTCTTGGTTTCTCTTCTCCTTATCGTCCCTATTATATAATGTTCCTTTTTTTACCATTTGAATGTGGTAACAGTCACATTTTAATTAAATTATCCCTCGTGTCTTGACAGGGTGAGGCAGACAGGGCGTGAAGCTGCAGGTTAATACCCTCACATAGGGATTTAAAGCTGTAGCTTCTTAGTCTGTGCTGAAACTATGACGTTTGATGCTGATTTTGTCTAGTTGGTATTCAGTTCAGGTGCGTGCAGGGTGCCTAACAAGAACATACAAATGTTCTGCATTCCATCTGCTGTGCTGCTAGGCTGCTTCCCTTCTGGAGTCTGAAATATAGAATCCTGGCCTAATTAATTCCATAAAATAAAGCAGTCCGTTCCCATGAACGAATTAAATTTTACCTATTGCAAAATCACATTGTACAGAGGACGGATCATTTTAGAACCTGGGACAAACCCAGAGTGAGGTAAGAACCTGTACTAAGGGAAGCAGATGTTGCTGACTAACAAGTATGATGATTAGGTGTTGACTCACTAGTGGTATGAAGTGACTTTAAAAATATTGAAGGGGCTGAATTCCTCTGTTAAAAGATCACTGGTATTCCAATTCCTCAAAACATACCACCCACAAATATGCATACTACAAGAGACCCATCTGATGGGAAGTAAACTGATGAGTCTAAGACGACCCTGGGTGGGACACCAATACCACTCCACGTATACTAACTACTCCAGGGGGGTTAGCATTTTAGTGCACAAGTCCACACCGTTTAGATTGCTGGCGCTGGAGCTTGACCCTGACGGTCGATTTGTAATCTTACATGCCATTGTGGACAGATTAGAGTTGGTGGTGGTGGGACTATACCTACCCCCCCCGGCCTCTGTACGGGTACTTAACCAAATTATCTCTAAAATAGCTGCCTTTGGTACGGATAATGTGGCAATACTGGGCGATTTTAATCTGGTCCCGGACCCTACAATGGACAGGCTCACATCGGGGACGGGCTCACCATCAGAGCTGTCCTCATGGGCTGAGGCGTCTAACTTGACTGATGTGTGGAGGTGGCGCCATCCTTCTCGACGCGCCTACACTTGTCACTCAGCTTCCTACAAGACCCTGTCACGGATAGAACTTGCCTATGTGGGGGGGTCTGGAGAGACTTAGACCAATCAGTGACTATGACCACATCCTGGGACGCATTTAAGGCCTTCATTAGGGGCAGCTTTCAAGCACATATTCGAAAGATCCGGAAGGATCTGAGGAAAGAAACACAGACAGCCGAGGGGAGGGTAGCAGCATTGGAGGCGGCATATTCCACAACGGGAATCCTCTGAGACATATTCCGATTTTCAGGCAGCGTTGAGAGACGTTCTTTTACTACGCACGGAGGCCACAAAAACCAAATTCTTACGCCAGTCACAACGAATTTTCGAACATGGAGAAAAAACAGGCAGTGTGCTGGCATGGCTGGCGAGGGAAAGCTCCTCCCCGGTGACCATCTCAACTATTTCCGATTCAGACGGGACGATCCTGACTGATCCCACGGATATTAACAATAAATTTGCTTCATTCTATCGGGACCTCTACGGTTCTCGGATGGAATGTTCGGATGAGGAACTGAATGGGTACCTCGATGGGGTGGAGCTCCCTTGCCTGACATCCACGTTTAGGGAGGCATTAGATGGCCCGATCCAATTAGAAGAAATCCAACGAGCAGTAGCCTCCTTGCAAAATGGTAAGACCCCAGGTCCTGACGGAATTCCAGACGAATTCTACAAAACATACGCTGAAGAAATTCTCCCATCGTTTCGGTTAATGCTCCAGAAAGCCATGGAGAGGGGCTCATTACCCCCGACTATGGCTGAAGCGGTCATTGTGGTCATTCTTAAGCCTGACAAGCCCATTGATCAGTGCGCCTCATATCGGCCAATATCACTCCTCAACGTTGACGCCAAGCTACTGGCAAAAGTGCTGGCTAGACGGTTGAACACGGTGATCACGGCACTGGTCCATCCAGACCAGTCTGGATTTATGCCAGGCAGGGGGACCGATATAAATATCAGACGTCTTCTTACACATCTCTCTAGGGCGGACGGGGACGGTTCGGAGGTGGTGGCCTCTCTTGATGCCGAGAAGGCTTTTGACTCGGTGAAGTGGCGCTACCTCTGGGCTGTCCTGCGCAAATTTGGATTTGGCCCTCGCTTCATTAGCTGGGTGCAGATGCTATACCATAATCCCTCAGCACGCATACGAACAAACAACTCACTGTCCTCATCCTTTCCTTTATCTAGGGGTACCAGGCAGGGCTGTCCGCTTTCTCCTGGACTGTTTGCATTGGCTGTGGAACCCATGGCTGCTCGTGTTAGAGCCTCCCCCTTGGTACAGGGCATTCAGGTGGGAGTAGTGATAGACAAAATATCCCTTTATGCTGATGATACCTTACTTTTTCTTAAAGACATATCCTCCCTCTCACCAGCACTTCAAATAATTGATGAGTTCGGCATTTTCTCGGGCATTAGGATAAATTGGGGAAAATCGATCATTTTCTCATTAAATCTATCCAATCAAAACCCACCGACAGGTACCCCCCTAAACTGGACACCTGAATTTAAATACTTGGGGGTAAGGGTTAGAGCTCCACTGTCCACATATTTTGAATTGAATCTTCAGCCATTACTAAAAAATCTTTCCCAAAAATGTATAACATGGAAAACCCTCCCCCTCTCTCCAGTGGGAAGGGTAAATTTAATTAAAATGATATACTTGCCCAAATTTTTATACTTTTTTTGAAATTCTCCCCTGATTCCCCCAGCTTCATTTTTTGTTAAGTTGAAAGGTATAATGTCTTCCTTTATTTGGAACGGAAGGCCCCCCAGATTGGCCATGTCTACCCTCCAGCTGCCCATTACTCAAGGGGGTCTGTCCTTACCGGACTTCCAGGTATACTTCTGGGCGGCCGTCCTGGTGACGGTCAGGTGGTGGTTCTCTCAACGACGCGATAACCCGGCAGTGACCCTGGAAGCCGCCATCATGGGGTCCTACTCATCTCTTAGCAATGTGGTGTTCAGAGGGATAAAATCCCACCCTGGCATTACGGATCTGATGAACACCACCATTATAGTTTGGAACAGGGCCAGGCATAGTTTTAACAATCCAGAGAGGTTCTCCCCACACATTCCCTTGTGGGGCAACCCTAGATTGCCACATTTGAAGTCGGTCCCAGACCCTCAAGTCTGGGCAAAAAAGGGAATTGTTAAGCTAAAACACATTGTGCTGGGGGGTAAATTAAGAACTTTCTCTGATCTCAAAAACGCTTATTCACTACCAGGTTGGATGCTGTTTAGATATTATCAACTCCGACATGCCTACAGGAAGCAGTTCCCATCTCTCCTCCAGTTAGAATCAGACCCTGTGGAGGGATTACTTACATCTAAAATCATAGATAGACCACTATCTACTCTGTACTTTCATTTGTCCATACCCCCTGCAAAGAAACTTGAAAAAACTCTGGTCAAGTGAAAGGCAGATATTCCTGACTTATCAGAGGAGGAATGGGAATCGTGTGTATCCTCCTTTGTGATAAACACGATATCGGCCAGAGAGAGATTTATGCAGGTCAAGTTTCTCCACAGGGCCTATTACACCCCAAAACGTCTGACAATTATGACACCTGACAGTCCAGTGGCCTGCGCCAGGTGTGGTCTGGAGTCTGCCTCCTTTCTTCATATGGTGTGGTCTTGTCCTTGCCTCGGAGACTATTGGACAGAAATAGCTAACACTCTCAGCCAGGTTACCTCCTTAGATGTGGTAGCTCATCCCAAGGCAATGCTATTGAATATTTTCAGCCACAATATTAGAGGTAAACATACCAAATTATTTTTGAGTTATGCTACGTTCTATGCCCGAAAAGAAATATTTCTCCATTGGAAGGATGCATTACCCCCTAGAGTATCTTCATGGCGCCTAGCAATGAATTCTATACTCCCACTATATAAACTCACGTATCTTAATCGTAACTGCCCCAAGAAATTTGATAAGATATGGTCGGGATGGATAGATGCATGGGGTGCTGAGGTTGTGAATGATGTCCAGGTTGACGCAGAGATACCAGCCATTTGATTATACAACATGATTGAGTTCTCTTTAAACTTCACCTAGTGTACATGTTCAGTTAAGATATTGAGGTATTGTGATTCCTTCCTTGCCTCCCCCTCCTGCCCTCCCCCCCCCCCTCATCTTCTCGGTATCCTTAATCTGCCCCCCCCCCCTCCCCCTTCCCCTTCCCCCAGTCCTTCCCACAGTACCTCCTTGATTGATTGTTTTAATATGTCACCTCTACACCAATACTTTGCTGCAATGTCATGTATTGCTCTCATACTTCTTTATGTTGTCTATATGAGGAAATTAATCATCTATCTTGTGACTATATGTATACTGATATCATATTTAAATGTGCCTATGCATCACTTGTAATGTTTAAATCTTGAATAAAAAATGTTTTCTTGTAAAAAAAAAAAAAATATTGAAGGGGCAAGGAGACTTTGAGATTGCTACACCAAAAACATCGGTGTTCATGGATATACAACTAGCAGCCATAACAGGATATATTAGGTAGAAAATAAACATGTTGTCCATGAAGTCAATGGGGTTTATTTACTAAAGGCAAATCCAATTTGTACTACAAGTGCACTTGGAAGTGCAGTCGCTCTAGATCTGAGGGGTGACATGCAAGGAAAATAAAAAACAGCAAAATAAAAATCAGCAAAACTTCCTCTCATTTCAGATCTTCCCCTCAGATCTAAAGCGACTGCACTTCCAAGCACACTTGTAGTGCAAAGTGGATTTGCCTTTAGTAAATCAACCCCAATGTGTTGAAAGCAGAAAAAATCGGCAAGCATAAGGATTTGAGCGACTTTGACAAGGGCCAAATTGTAATGGCTAGACTTCGGTTCACCGATTTTCCTTTCTTGGACCACTTTTTGTTCGGTCCTGAGTCCTGACTACTATAGACTGGGAACATCCCACAAGACCTGCAGCAACTCAAAACTGCAGGTCTTGTGGGTTGTTCCCGGTCTGCAGTTCCCATAAGAGGGGGACAGGCTGAAAAGAGAAAAAAAAAATATTACAGTAATCAGTAGCCAGTGCATATTCCCAAAACTCAGTCCTAAGGATCAACTTAGGGTCACTACTCATAAGTTCTGAGAACAGCTGCAGCTTCCAGCTTTCTCCAGACACAACCCACTTAGAGATATGGAGCCTCTCAGGACCAAATCCCTGGTGATGTGGTTCTGTGGTCAATAATTCTGATGCCCTTTAGATTAGCTGCATTGTCCATGGACTGCTTGGTAGCAGTAGCCCTGCACCCCTGGGAAGAAGGAACCCTGCTCTAGTGTCTCAGACTATTTATCTCTTTTCCAGCCCCCTGCTGGACACTCTCCAGGGATTGGCTGGAACCCAATAAGTATTCAGTCTGGCTGATTTCAATTTCTTGCTCTAAACTCCGGATGCTTCTTCCAGAGACAGAATGAAGCAATCAAACTCCAAGCCTGTGAGATCCTGATCAGACCAGAACAAACAATCATTGCTCCCTCGACATTAGTAGGAGCCAGAAACTAAATTTCCCTAGCATCCTACTCTAACAGGGTGCTACACTTGATGTAATTCCTCACATTTTGAAGGAATCTGAAAGTAAAGAGGAGACTTACTTTTTTTTTTGGCTGATCCTTAGTCCTTGAAAGTTCTTAGGGGAGAGGAAGAAAAAGGCAAAAGGTTACATTTTCTTACTTGCATCATGTTCCTGAATATATTAAAGATGTTAATGTTTTAAAAGTGCACTTTAAAGAACCAAAGTAATATTAAAATGTATTCTGAAATTAAATTCTATTTTTTTTTTTTTTTTTTTTTAGTTTATAAACAAGATTTAATTGAATGAATATAAACGATCTTTTATTTATGGTGGTTTCCTGCTAATCCTATACTGGGAGATCTGCGAAAAGGCTTTAAATAAGATTCATTACTTGAAAACGGCCTGTGTTTGTGGGGGAGTTATCACTCCATAAGGTGTTTCAGTGATTAAATGTATTAATGAAGCATCATAAGAAGAGCCATTTAATGAGACATGAATTTCATTCCTTTGATTAAATTAATGACACAGCGGTAAAACACAAGTAATCCAGGATAGGTAAACATTAACTCGATTTCCTCTGTCCATCTCATTTCACCAAGTCTTTATCAATTACATGGGTCATGGTGACATTTGGAGCCTTCATTTATATTCTTCACTTGTGCATTGGTCAATTACTCTAAACAGTGAAAAAAAATATAGGAGCAAATTACATAAACCAGCATTATTCTTTATATATCTCTAATGATGTGCCTGTAATGAGGAGCGAACAAATAGCTTGGTAATTTAAAACATTAAAAGGATAAAGGCATTCTGAAGGTCAGACTCAGAAGAGGACTAGTTAAATGGACACCCAACCTTTAAAGGTTTACGGTTCAGCTATCTTTAATTTTCATTCTTGCATTTGTTGCAGTTGGCTGCCGTGCTAACTACAGCCCTATGGGTGCCGTTTCTTTATTGTTTGAATGGCCCAGAATCTGAGTTTGTACTCAAGTTCTGAGGTCAACACATAGGATGAATAGCAACCAAGTAGCTTTTCGGCAAAAATCTTTGGTCAAATCTTTTGCCCAGTGCTGGAGACGTGTGGGTTACATCATCAATGGACACCAAAAGCTGAAGATGCCCTAAGATGAAGCTGTGGGAGGCCAAGGCACTTAAAAAAAAAAAAAAAAAGATATTAACGAAAGTGGAAAAATTACAAGTAGCTTTTTGGAAAAAACTTTTGGTCAAACCTTTTGCCCAGGTGGCGGAGACATGTGGGTTACCTTGTCAAGGGCCGCCAAAAGCCAAAGATGACCTAGGAAGAAGCTGTGGGAGATAGCCAAGGCTTCACACTTAAAACAAAATAAGATATCATCCAAAGTGGAAACATTACAAGTAGCTTTTTGGAAAAAACCTTTGGCCAAATCTTTTGATCAGGTGCCAGAGACGTGTGGGTTACTTCGTCAATGCCCACCAAAAGCCAATGATGACATAGGAAGAAGCTGTGGGAGATTACCAAGGCTTCGCACTTAAGACAGAAAAAAATATCAGCCAAAGTAGAAAAAGTGCAAGTAGCTTTTTGGCAAACACCTTTGGCCAAATATTCCCCCAGGTGCCATTACTTTCTCAACGATGACCTAGGAAGAAGCATAGCCACGGCTATGCATGGAGTGGTGAGTAGAGCCTGGGCCTGTCACCAATAGAGGTGGCAATACTGAGAAGAAATACCAAAATTTGCCCCTCTATTCAAAAGTTGAGATACCAGATAATCTAATATGACTAGTATATGAACAGAGGTGGTAAATCTAGACATAGCATAAGTAGATACACTAAATTTAATGTTAGTGCTGTCATCCCAATTTGTATGCGATAAACTAGGGAAATTTTTTGAAGGACTTTAAAGTACAGCACTTTGAAACAATAGCAAACTCAAACAAGATTACAGAAATATATAATTTATTGGTATAAAAGTAATCACATATCTTCACAAATGGAAATAGTTAAGATACCTGGCACATATAGGCATACACATATCCTATTTTATCCAAAAAGTTATTAAGTCTAAAATAAATATTTTTTTATTCGTTATCTCGCCCAAAAATAAAAGCCAATGCACTTTGCAAATAGATATGCTTTACCAGGACCAAGGGTGAAATACATGGTAGAAGATACCTATAATCATCACAGGTATTCTTGTGTTCAGGCTTGTGGTAAAGAAAAGAAGCATACAGATAAAGGAAACATTAAGCTCCAGGCCAGCTGCTCCAAAGAGGAGTTCCTGTGAGTATAACTCTATACAAGCTAGATAATGGAGACATCCAGGACCACACCAGGTATTGTCACAAGACGGTAACCGGTTGAAACAAACCCCTATATGTTTCCATTGCTGGAAACTATTTTGGGGTTAAATAATGATAAAAAGAAGATATAGATCAAAATGGCTTGTGGTTTGGAAAAAATAGGATGTGTGTATGCCTATATGCACCAAGCATGTTTTAGCCATTGCCTTTTGTGAAGATACTGTATGTGTATATTTTTGTACTATTGAATTGTATACTTTTCTAATCTTTGTATGAGTTTGTCTGTGGTTCCAGAGTGTTGTACTTTAAAGTCCCACAAAATCTCCAGTTTATTGCACACAAATTGGGATGACAGCACTCTAGAAAACTGAGTGTCTCTACTTATCCCAAATGTCTAGATTTACTCCCTCTTCATTTACTTGCCACATTGAATTATCTATGTGTGAGTGCATTAATATTTTACAGTATAATAATATTTCTCTTTATATAAAAGTGTACTTTGGTTTATGCACAGTGCTGGTGAACTTTTTTCTTTCAGATGTTAGCACCGTTCTCAGTGGAAGCTAGGAGGACACCATCATTGGCTTCACAGAGCTCCTGCAGGTCACATTGCTTAACTTGCCAGAGCCAGAGTGCTGCTGGACTTGCTTTCTATAACCTGTAGGTAAGTTTCTACTTCTCTTCCCCTAGCATTTCTCTCTAATGCTTGCCTTTCCCAATAAAACCGTTCTCAGTCAAGAAATGTAGTTCACTTTAAATGGTTAGAATAGTGTTTGTCAACCAGGGTTCCATGGAAGGCTATGGTTCACAGCTCTTCGCAGTTCCTCACATATAGGAACCCCTCTTCCTGGCTACCCATGTCCCTTGGCACTGTATGTGTATGGTGAACTTTGCAGTTTAGGACAGCGGCGTCCACTGCCCCAGCAACAAGCTGTTAAACAACCAGTTCCCCTTGTCTCTCATACAGAGGACGTTATTCCCCCGTGGCTGTTTAACCATCCATATCCTCCCCACACCTCACCAGCTGCAACGCTGCTATTTATTGGGTCTGTTGACTATATGCCTAATGACTCCATGAGATAAAACATGCAATATCCACTTGTGAGGAGGCGTGTATGGTTTATGTTTGTGGTGGCCATCTGTGTCCTGTCTATGACAACGTTGTCAATTTTAAACATTGGTGGCGGTACCTGGTTTTTAACCATATATTTTTTTGATTGGTGTTACAGTGAATTTTCAATAAACATCATTTATATAATTTTGGTAATTGCCTGTTCCTCCCTGATGGATTCTTTTTTCTCCCCTCTGTTTTTGAAGGGTTCCATGGAAGCCTGGGATTCCTCCTGAGGTTGCTGGGGTTCCTTGAGCAATGAGTGATTTTTGCCTCTCAGATAAGTTCCCACTGACGCCACTGATATTTTTCTCTAAGGGGGTATATCTTCCACATGTGTAAGGAGCATTCTTCCCACTGACCATCATTCTAATGTATCATGAGTTGTAGATATAGTAATTATTATCAGGGGTTCCCTGGCACCTGAAAGGTAATTCCAGGGTTCTTCTGTGTTGAAAAGGTTCAGAAATGCTGGATTAGATGGAGCAATTCCAGCAGTTTATGATTTTTAAAACCATATTCTACTTTTTAATCATACTGTTTCTGAACCCAAAATTGAGGTTATCCAAAGTGCAAAAAAATACTGTAAAATTAAATATGCTCAAAAAATACTTTTACTACCTTTGTTGTGTGATTGTTTAACATTTTACATTTTGTATTAATGGTAAAAGTCTTTCTGAAGCCCACAGAAATATGAGAAAATATCAGGATGCAAAAATGTTTCAGGAATAAATAATTACAGTTTGTGACCTGTTTCATTAATCAGGCTGCCTTTGTTCTTCGCACACCAGTTTGCCGTATTATTGCTGGAGACTGAAAACACTCTTTGTGTTTGAAGAGAGCATGTTATAAGGACTAAGCATTATGTTAGATGCTTTTATTTCTGTTTACCTACACTTAAAAGTTTTCTACGGTAAATTTGCAGCCATAGTGAATGGTTACAATAATTTAGCAGAAGGATATTTGTATATTTGTAGCCTTGACAACTGAATTATCAGATTTAAGTGCTTGGGGTACATCTGAGGTAAAGGTTGAAGAACCACTTCTGTTCATTATAACTTTAAAGTTTAAAGTTTTAGTAAGCAGTATGTGACACATCATTCAAATTTGAGTGCTGTTGGCAATTTTATTCTATAAGAGCTCATTTGAAAAACACAATTAGTGAGCACACATACCAAGGGTACCCATGCCAAAGGCAAACAAACCACTCAAGGGGGCACTTAGTGTAACCATAGGGTTACATCATTGATTAACTCTTTTCTAGTTAGTGGCTACCCTAAAAAAAACACAAGGTAGACCCAGGTTCAACAAAGACTACAACAGCCTTTCTTAACCAGGGTTCCATGAAACACTAGGGCAGCCTTATTTAGCCAGGGTTTCTTCATGAGTGCCTTGGCAAATGCCTAAAAATTGCCCAAAAATTGATGCAAGCCAGCAGGTGGATTAAGCCTGCCTTTTAGTTACACAAAGCCACAGGTTTTTATTGTGCACTATTTCAACCTTCCAGGTTCCAGCCCCTGGCATCCTTACAACCAGTGATGTCAACAGTGTTAATAAGAAGTGTTGATTGCCTGCACAGCATCCTTGTTTGACCCTCCCCTGTCCCTCTCCGTCAACACTGGGGTCACATTCATTGAGTGATGAGAGCAACTGAGGGAGAGGAGAAACACTGGAATACTAGTCGGTTTCAGTATGCAAAAGTGTATTTGCTTTGTAAGAATAAATCATCTCTAATTTTGGGTGTCCTATGTGTATTGATGCTGCTTTATGTAAAATTATTAGAATAGTTTTTTTACATTTTAAAATAGGGTGCCTTGAGACTGTCCATAATTTTAAAGGCTGCCTTGACAGAAAAAAGGTTGAGAAACACTGCACTTGGGTTCCTCCAGAGGTTGCAAAGAGTTCCTTGAGCAATAAGCAAATATTGTTAGGGTGCAATAGAATAGGGTGCCTTGAGACTGTCCATAATTTTAAAGGGTGCCTTGACTGAAAAAAGGTTGAGAAACACTGCACTAGGGTTCCTCCAGAGGTTGCAAGGCGTTCCTTGAGCAATACGCAAATATTGTAATGGGGATTCTTTCCAATGACCGCAAATGTAATGAACATTTTTTCCAGCAAACGTCACGCTAATGTACCATAAACTGTAGCTACGGTAATTATTAGAATTGGTTCACTTAAACTAGAAAGTTATTTCAAGGTTTCCTCCATGTTAAAAAGTTTGCAAAAGGCTGGCCTGGAGTATTGCTATCAGGTACCATTTGATCAGAATAGGGTGCCTTGAGACGTTCCATAATTTTAAAGGGTGCCTTGACTGAAAAAAGGTTGAGAAATAATGCACTAGGGTTCCTCCAGAGGTTGCAAGGCGTTCCATGAGCGAAAAGCAAATATTGTTAGGGTGCAACAGAATAGGGTGCCTTGAGACTGTCCACATAATTTTAAAGGGTGCCTTGAGACTGTCCATAATTTTAAAGGGTGCCTTGACTGAAAAAAGGTTGAGAAACACTGCACTAGGGTTCCTCCAGAGGTTGCAAGGAGTTCCTTGAGCAATATCAAATATTGTAATGGGGATTCTTTCCAATGATCACAAATGTAATGAACGTTTTTTTCCAGCAAACGTCACGCTAATGTACCATAAACTGTAGCTACGGTAACTATTAGAATTGGTTCACTTAGACTAGAAAGTTATTTCAAGGTTTCCTCCATGTTAAAAAGTTTGCAAAAGGCTGGCCTGGAGTATTGCTATGAGGTACCATTTGATCAGAATAGGGTGCCTTGAGACGTTCCATAATTTTAAAGGGTGCCTTGAGACTGTCCATAATTTTAAAGGGTGCCTTGACTGAAAAAAGGTTGAGAAACACTGCACTAGGGTTCCTCCAGAGGTTGCAAGGAGTTCCTTGAGCAATCAGAAAATATTGTAATGGGGATTCTTCCCAATGACCAAAAAATGTAATGAACATTTTTTCCAGCAAACGTCACGCTAATGTTCCGTAAACTGTAGCTACAGTATTTATTAGAATTTGTTAACTTAGACTAGAAAGTTATTTCAAGGTTTTTTCCATGTTGAAATGTTTGCAAAAAGCTGGCCTGGAGTATTGCTATCAGGTACCATTTGATCAGAGCCAAAGATGACAAAGCTGAGTAAGGTCAGTAACAAAGGTCAGGTGAAATGCAGTACAAACTGATCTGAAGGACCTTACCGAAGACCTAATTTTATAGCTGTGTTCACACTAAAGATCGCAGCGGCTCACAGCAGGAGTTCGGTGCGTCTCCATTCACCATTTCAGGTCCGATTTCATCCCAAATTTTTGTCTGAATTCGGACCTGAAACTAACCAAAAGACGCACATGGCTACTGTGCAATTCGCACCGGAGTCGCTGCGGAGATGTGTGAACCGGCTCCATAGAGAGCCGGTCACAATCTCCTGCTATGCGAATTGGATGCTGAGAAATCTGCATCTGAGAAATCTGCATCCAATTCGCATAGGTGTGAACCCAGCCTAAGGCCTGATCAGTGGTGCTGCGATAACGGTTTTGGTTGTATTTTATTGTATTTTGTATGTATTTCAAAAGGGATGGTGGAAAAACCTGTGAGGGCAACCATTTATTTTGTTTGACTTTCTTTGCATTATTAAATAAAAGTGGGCCACCAAGCTCTAAAACGGATTTCCTGACTGGTGTGGACTGAGGTCAGTTGGTTTGAACGATGGAGCTAAGAAGGACAACAGGAAACAGAACATAGAAGAGCAAGCAGCAAAGGCTACTAAAACAAATAACGATATTAAAAGCACGATCCGGGAACTGCCAGGAATTGCTACACAGTGGCAAATACTGTGACAGCGCAATACCCCTGTAGGGGTGAAGCTACTCGGTGAGTGTATGCACATTAGGAGCACGAATAAGCAGCACTATCACTAAGCCGGCACTGGAATAAGAAGATCCACTTTAACAATATTGTTTTACCAGAGGAACAATTCTTTCTAAGTACAAAGCCATTTGTGCAAACAAGACTTTTTAAAGCAATATTGTTTTTCCAGCAAGCAGAGGTTGTAACACCGATCAAATGCTATTTACATGGGACAAATCACTCATTGAAAAATTAGTCCCTCTATATATTGGCACTATTTTTTAATTTCCAGAGGTTGTAACACCGATCAAATGGTATTTACATGCTATTTACATGGGACAAATCACTCATTGAAAAATTAGCCCCTCTATATATTGGCACTACCTTTTAATTACCAAAGGTTGTAACACCATCCAGACACTACAACACACTGCTAGTTCATCACCAATTAGCCATCAGAACAGCGCCGCACCTACACCCAATTTTCTCTCTATTCCAGCATTTTCCACTTTGGTGGAGATTGCACCTGTAGAGGCAGCAGTTCTACATCACACTCCTACCTATTTTCATTGCGCAGATTCATTTTTCATTTTTTTCACTAAAAATGGTACTAAGCTTTACCAATACCCTCTTATATATCACAATATACACCCATCGACCACTTTATTAGGTACGCCTGTTCAATTGCTTGGTAACACAAATTTGCTAATCGGCCAATCGCATGGCAGCAACTCAATGTATTTAGGCATCTAGACGTGGTGATGACTTGCTGAAGTTCAAACCAAGCATCAAAATGGGAAAGAAAGGGGATTTAAGTGACTTTGAACATGACTGTCAGGTCACCTTGAGGCTAGGTGACAGATGCACTCTGTAGGGGTCAGAAGTGCACCGCTAAGGTAGTGGACCCTAGGACTGACTGCTGCGGATTGAACCCTGGGAGGTTCAGGAAGCAGGTCTACCGGATCACTGACACAGATCCCACTGGGTGCTAGAGCATAGATTCCCCAGAGCGCGGAGTCTAAGAGCCAGCAGGTGTTCACCAGAGCCTCTAGTGGTGAGGATGGACTGCGCTGCAGTCTGGCTCCAGGTCGCGGCCCTCAGGGTCTCACAGCTCACGGTAGACTACAGGAGAAGAGGAAGGAGGCAGCAGGCTGGAACAACAAGGAAAGTAAGGGACAAGCCAGGGTCGGGGCCACAAGCAGACAAGGACAACAGAGTTCACGCCAAGGTTCAGGGTCACAGGCAAACAGGGATGGTCGGGGACACGCCAAGGGTCAGGGTCACGAGCAGACAGGAATAGTTAAGAACAGGCCAAAGTCGGTAACTGGAATCAGACGTAGGAAACACAGCAAGTACACACGAACGCTAACACACAATGGTTGATCAGCACTGCTGGCTTGCAGTGCACAGGTTAATATAGGGTTCCCTGATAGGGCCTGGGGTGGGGCCATGCTTAGAGGAGAGGTTATAAAACCAGTCAGGTGAGAGGCAGCTGGTCTTTAGAGATGAACACATGGAGACAGGTAAGCTGACAGAGAAACTCTATTGCATAACCATGACAATGACATGGTTGTTGGTGCCAGACAGGCCGGTCTGAGTATTTCAAAAGCTGCTGATCTACTGGGATTTTCATGCACAACCATCTTTCGGGTTTACAGAGAATGGTCCGAAAAATAGAAAATAACCAGCGGCAGTTGTGTGGATAAAAATGCCTTGTTGATGTCAGAGGTCAGAGGAGAATGAGCAGACTGGTTTGAGATGATAGAACGGCAACAGTAACCCAAATAACCTCTCATTACAACCAAGGTATGCAGAATACCATCTCTGAATGCACAACACATCGAACCTTGAAGCAGATGAGCTACAGCAGCAGAAGACCACACTGGGTGCCACTCCTGTCCACTAAGAGCAGGAAACTGAGGCTACAATTCGCACAGGATCACCAAAATTGGACAATAGAAGATTGGAAAAACGTTGCCTTGTCTGATGAGTCTGGATTTAAGCTGCGGAATTCAGATGGTAGGTTCAGAATTTGATGTAAACAACATGAAAGCATGGATCCATCCTGTCTTGTATTAATAGTTCAGGCTGGTGGTGGGGGTGTAATGGTGTGGGGGATATTTTCTTGGCACACTTTGGGCCCCTTAGTACCGATTGAGCATTGTTTATCTCCACGGCCTACCTGAGTATTGTTGCTGACCATGTCCATCCCTTTATGACTACAGTGTACCCATCTTCTGATGGCTCCTTCCAGCAGGATAATGCACCATGTCACAAAGCTCAAATCGTCACACCACTGGTTTCTTGAACATGACAATGAGGTCACTGTATCCCAATGCCCTCCACACTCACCAGATCTCAATCAAATAGAGCACCTTTGGGGTGTGGTGGAAGGGGAGATCATGGATGTGAAGCCAACAAATCTGCAGCAACTGCGTGATGCTATCATGTCAATATGGACCAAAAACTTTGAGGAATGTTTCACCTTGTTGAATCTATGGCACAAAGAATTAAAACTCTGAAGGCAAAAGGGGGTCCAACCTAGTAATTGCAAGGTGAACCTAATAAAGTGGCTGGTGAGTGTATATATACAATATATACAGTATATATAATGTCAGTGTATCACCATGAAAGTTAGAGGAACCTAGCAACTCAGTCAGGAGATGAAAATTTGGCACCGTGTTCCAAAGGAACTAGGTAAGCCACGGAACCCTCTGGCAGCTTCCCAGACTTGATGTAACAGTATTGCGTAAATTGATGCCTTTATGAGCCCTGAAATTGTATATGTCTAGCAAATAAACACATTTCTTCAAGTGCTCACCATCCATCTATACCAGTGGTCTCCAAACTGCGGCCCTGGGGCCAGATGTGGCCCTTTACTTGCCTCTATCCGGCCCTTGGAGCACTAGTCCATCAACAACTGACACTAATGATGGGGCACCATTCCTTCCATTGACACCAGTGGTGGAGCACTATTCCTCCCACAGATACCAATGATGGGGTGCTATTCTGTCCACTGATATCAACAATAGGGGCACTATTCCCTTCACTGATACGTTACCAAAAATTGGGCATTTTTACTTCCACTGACGCTGGGGCATTTTCTACTCCCACTAGCCGCAGTCCGCCCCCCCCCCCCCCTAAACTTTGAAGGATAGTCAACTGGCCCCTTGTTTAGAAAGTTTGGAGACCCCTGATCTATACCACACAGCACTATAAAATAAAGACATCGATGAGATCCACTTTTTTTGCTTTGGCACTGTAATGGTATTCGTAGCTATGAAACTATTATTGGTCTGCAATGAATTAGGAATCGTAACATATATTTCACAATTTCTGTCCATCTGTTAGAAAGCCCCATCTCTGTGGCCTCATCTATGTTATCTTGCATTTTCAAAGACAGTGCTTTGATTCTGCCGCTTTTAAAGAAGTGGAAGCCAGAGGTGTAAAAAGGAGCAGCTCAATCTACTGGAGCTATATCGATCCCTTCATTGTCGAGGATGACGAATCTGAAATGTCCATAGTCTGTTCTCTAGTATAGAAAAGGTATCTTCTTTATGCTTCCATTTCTGCTTTATTATGGCAAAGTATTTCTAATAGAGAGAGCAAAAAGAGACAGAGGGAGAGGCCTGCTAACAATCAGTAGCAAAACTATTCTTTTTCATTTGACCCTACTCATCCTATTTCATTTTTTTTTTTTTAACTAGAGAAACTATAGTAGATTTGGGTCCATTTTTTAAAATTTGTTTAAGTTTATACATGTTTATAGGATAAGTATAAAACATGTTATGTCCTTCCTTCCCTCCTGCTTTTTCCTTCCTTCCTTCTACACTTCAGTCATCCCAGCGAGGATTGCACACTCATCGTTACTAAAAAAAAAAACATGATATATTTACCTGCTCTGTGCAATGATATTGCAAAGAGCATTCCCTTACCTCTTCTTTGGTGGTTCCCTGCGCTCCACTTCTCCCCTCTTCCAAGTGCCTTTATAGCAGGCTATGGGGGCACCCATTGGGGGAGCGGACTCCAGAAATGGGCTGTGCAGCTGCAGCACCCCCCCTCACCTCCGCCTCCCCTGGTCTCAGCATTCAGCAGCTTTCTCCAGCCCTCTTCAGATCCTCCTCCAGACTCTGCACTTTCTGCTTCCCAGCTCCACCCCCAGCTTCTTCCCGACAGGAGCACAAGGTAAGGGCAGAGCTCCCAACTGTCCCTGATTTTAAGGGACTGTCCCTGATTTCAAGCAATGTCCCTCTGTCCCTCATTCATCCTCATTTGTCCCTCATTTTGGTCTGATCTATATAGAGGTATATAAAATGCACTTTTTATCTATCAAAAAGTGTTTCCCAGTGCTAAACCTTTCATTTGATTTCTAAATTGCTGCATTTGTAAATTCCAAAAGCCAATATAAAGGAATAGTAGTGATATAAAAAAGCACTTGTGGGTTTAACCAATCTTGTTTTTTTGTACAATTCTCCTTTAAGGGGGCGTGGCAAGGGGTGTGTCCTATGCCTGCATACTTTTGCTGATAGGTGTCCCTCATTCCCATCTCAAAATGTTGGGAGGTATGGGTAAGGGGGATGCACTGTGATGTAAGGGGGTGGGGGAAATTTGTCTTCTGATGGTGGGGGAGGGTTTGGGGGTGCTTGACATCTGATGTAAGGAGGGTAGGGTGCTCTGGACATCTGCTTATAGTTATTATGAGAATAATACAATTCTATGCCAGTTAAAAAGGTGGGTTGCACACCTCTGGTATCAAGAGTAGATACATTTATATAGTCTTACAGATATAGCCAGCCCTCTGAGGGCAACCATAAAGCTGATTCGACCCAAGATGAGATTGCGTTTGACACTCCTGACCTAGACTTTAGAACCACAACAAGCAGAGATCCAAGTCATGGACAGTCAACACTGGGCACCCCTTTGAGGAGGTGCCCCAGTGTGGCCATGCAAAGAAGCAGTGTTGCTTAGGGTTGCCACCTCATCTCTTTAAAACTGAACACATACTAATTACACGGGTTCTGTGGCTGATTAAGGTGGTAATTAAACTCACTTGGTGCCTTATCTGCAGGGTTAAAGTCTGCTAATGTCCACCAATTTTGGTCGGGGGGGAGAGGAAAGGGTTATTACAGATTTTCACTGATTACTAATGTTGGGGAGCTTATTTTTACAGTCAAATACTGCTTATCAATGCTGGAGTGGGGGGTTACCTTTACAGTCACTGACCACCAATGCTAGGGAGGGGGGGGGGGGGGTTATTGTTACAGCCCCTGACAATCAATGCTAGGGGTTGTTATTTTTACAGCCATTGACCACTAATGCCGAGGGTTAACATTACTACCATTGAACACCAATGAAGGGGGGGGGGGGATTATTGCAAGCATTTACACCAACTGATTGGACTTTTTTTTACTCCCACACTAGAAGCCATACACTATGAAGCAACAGCAACTTTATTGACCAGGTCTGCTCGGTACACGTTACATTTTTTCTTCAAGGCCCCTTAGGTCCCTCCTAACTGTGCATGCATATCTTTGTTCCCTGTAAAAAAAAAAAAAAAAGATGTGTATTTTGTCTTTATAGCTCGTGTTCTAAAAATCTGTGACAAATTTCTGACTGCTAAAATAGGGGTGTGATTGTGTGGGTGTGGCTAAAACTGGGGCATGAGTTATTTGGGGTGTGTCGTTAAAAGTGACATGGCCAGTAAGGTGTCCCTGGATTTTACTTTAAAAAACTGATAACCATAACTTACTTTTCTTGCATGAAAATGCATTGACGATGTATCAATGATTATAGCGTGGCACTAAAAGAGAAGTTTTTTTTTTTTTAATTTTAGAAATCATACTTACCTAGGTGGATTCAGCATCTGCCCCCTGTCTGGCTCTAAGACTGAGAACTGAGTGATGAAACACTGCTGATCGTTCAGTTCTCAGTGCTTCATAAGTAGAAAGCTGGTCACTGTCAGTCACTGGCTCTCTACTCTCTCTCCCCTCCGCTCTCACTGCAGTGCTGGGCTGGCTCAGGCTCTTAGTGGCTTGCTGAGAGGCTGAGCCAGGTGCTGCTCCAGGCATCTGGGGCGTTCCGGACCATAGGGTTGCAATCTTTCCCCAGCCCGGACCGGCTCTGTGACATCAGCTGACAGCAGCTGAAAACAGGTCACAGGAGTGCAGAACGAACTGCACACCTGTGATCCACTGAGGAGAAGTACAGCCAAATGAGCTTTGGCTGCACTTCTCCTTTAATCTGTGTCTTATATCTGCCTGGGGTTCAGCATTAAAGGAGAAGTATGGCTAAAGTTTGCTGTCAGTTGATGATACAGAACTGGTCCAGGCCCTGCAGGTATCCCAACAATAATGTCAGGATCCACCCAGATGCCTGACACTAAAAGCCTGAGCCAGTTGCTCCTGCCCCCTCCAGTGCTCCAGTGACAGTCACCGCTCTGTGCTCAGGGAGCACCAATGAACTGTACAATCAGCAGTCTTTGATTGCTTAGTTCTTTGTGAAGAGCTGGCAAAGGACAGCTGCAGAACTGGATCGATGCTGTAGCCGTCTAAGTGAGTATGTACGTTTTTTTTTTTCTTTCCTGCAATTCTCTTTTAATGCCTGCTTTAGCTTGAATGAATGAGCATGAAACAAACCCAATAGTCCCTTTTACATGCCAATGTTACTTACATGACTAATGTGATCCGGATTTGCAAGCCTTAATTTGCTTAGATATATCACAATTAATCTTTCAGCTGAGAAAGTATAGTCAATACATTTGTTAATTTCCTTAATGTCCATTGATTGGGCCGTTAGGGGAATGTCAGGTGGGTCTTACTCTGTTGAGGGGTCACAGAACCCAATCTATATTCAGTAATTTTCCATAAAGCTTTCACCAGATTTTATTTATTTTCCTACACTATACTGACAAAGCTTTAATTCTTGCTATTTAATACTGGTATATAGTTAGACTCTTTGGGGTTGATTTACTAAAACTTGAGAATGCAAAATCTGGTGCAGTTGTGCATGGTAGCCAATCAGCTTCTAACTTCAGCTTGTTCAATTGTTGTTGTTCAGTTGCTTAGTCATGTCCGACTCTTCGTGACCTCATGGACCATAGCACGCCAAGCTTTTCTGTCCCCCACTGCCCCCCGGAGCTTGCTTAACTTCATTGTTTCGATGATGCTATCTATCCATCTTGTTTTCTGTCACCCTCTTCTCCTTTTTTCTTCCATGTTTACCAGCATCAGGGTCTTTTCCAACGTGTCCTCTCTTCGCATTAGGTGGCCAAAGTATTTGAGTTTCAGCTTCAGGATCTGTCCTTCCAGTGAATATTCAGGGTTGATTTCCTTCAAGATTGACTGGTTTGATCTTCTTGCCGTCCAAGGGACTTTCAAGAGTCTTCTCCAACACCATAGTTCAAAAACTTCAATTCTTCAGCGTTCAACCTTCCTTATGGTCCAACTTCACAACCATAGGTTATTATTGGGAATACCATAGCTTTGACTGTATGGCACTTAGTTGGTAGGGTGATGTCTCTGTTTTTATAATGTTGTCTAGGTTTGCCATTGCTTTCCACCCAAGAAGCAAGCATCTCTTAATTTCAGGGCTACAGCCACCGCCTGCTGAGATCTTGTAGCCTAGGAAGATAAAATCTGTCACTGTTTCCATTTCTTCTCCTTCTATTTGCCAAGGAGTGATGGGACCGGTTGCCATGATCTTAGTTTTCTTAATGTTCAATTTCAGGCCAGCTTTTGTGCTCTCCTCTTTCACCTTCATTAAGAGACTCTTTAGTTCTTCTTCACTTTCTGCCATTAGTGTGGTATCGTCTGCATATCTCAGGTTATTGATATTTCTCCTGGCGATCTTAATTCCATCTTGTGATTCGCCGATCCTAGCATTTCACATAATGAACTCTGCATATAAGTTAAATAAGTAGGGTGAAAATATGCATCCTTGCCAATGAAATAATTAATTAATTAATTGTTCAATTAAGCTTTGACAAAAAAAAAAAAATTAAAAAAAGGAAGCTGGTTTCTAGGCAGAGCTGCACTAGATCTTATACTCTCCAGTTTTAGTAAATCAACCTCTTTGCAGAATTGATAGCTAATGCTGAATTTTTGTGGTCCCATCTGTATCATGATACAGGTTATCTTGGATGATAACAGAAGATTGTGTGAATGTTTTATGTGTGGCTTGGACATCCTGTAGAAAGGCTGCAATGTTATTTTGTTCCTGATGCTTCGGTTCATGTCTGGTATGACATCCTTCCCATGACAAGCTGTACTGATTAAATATACTAACAATTCTAACAAATTATAATCACATTTAACTAATAATGTACTCCTAGTTGTGCTCCTATGCTATCAACCTGTTACATCCGTCTTGCTGAGAGCTCTTGCTCCCAACTACAGAAAACAGCCATAGCAACACACATTACATAAGTCCAAGGAGAGTTGGAGGTGAAACACTGGACTCAGCTCTTTACCCTTCAAAAGAAGTAATTGGTTGAGCCCTATGGTTTGAATTTGGCTGCTATTCAAACCAGTGAGGACCCCCTTCCCTCCCCAAAACAAAGGGGTCATTCAAATTATTAAATTCCCCAAAAAGGACACCAAACAAATCCAAAAGCCTTTAATAATATCACAATGTAGCACCCTCCTAGTTAATGTAGGTAGTGCTAGGTAAATTTAGTTTAGCTCCTCTGTAGTAATTGGAGCAGAGGTTGATTGCTTTAGTCTGCTGATTTGATTTATTTTTAAGCTGCTGATTTGATTATTTTCCCCTGCATTCTGGAGGATTCTAGAATAACAGTGGGAGAAAGAATGGAAAGGCAGTCTTTATATTTATGAGAATTCAAGCCAATCCCTGAGGAGATGTGTCCAGAAGGTGGCTAGAGAACCCATAAATAAGCATGGAGTGGGTGGATTCTGGGTCCTGTCTTACCAGAAGAGTTCCTTGTCTGAGGGCTCTGCCCCTTAGGGCAGTCTACTGGAGAGCTTAAAAGTAATCAAGGTTCTAGCGATAGTCTAAGCTGGAGGCCTATTCTATTGGTGGAAGTTGGGGGGGAAGAGTGTCCAGCTGTCCTGTGTTATTGTTACGTGAGTCTGTGTCTCCCTAACTGAAGAGTGCCTGGTGTAAGGAGGAAGCTGATGATACTGTGGAATTGTGAGTACTGACCTATATCCTGTGTCATAGTGACTGCTTGCAGTGCTCAGTCCTACAGAAGGAAGTCTTGGACATTTCCCAGCCACTAGTGAACTTTGAGGGAGCTCCCATAACTAAACTCCGGGGGGGGGGGCGGAGGGAAACTCGTTGGGGGCGTGGCCTGGTTGGAGTCCTGGCTGAGGTTGTCACTCCACCCATTCACTACAGCAGGACACCATAGATGTGGGGCTTCCAGGGGTCACCCTTCCTTTCTTTAACTAGTGAACTTTGAGGGAGCTCTCGGACAGAATACCATGAAGAGAAGTGACCTCAGTCAATCCAGTTCTTTTGGGGTATTCCATGTTTCCCTCTCACCCAACTAAGTTTAATCCAGCAATAAAAGCAAAAAAAACCACACCCGGGCCTAGACTGATAAATTGTGTGTGCCTGGCTGTGTTTGTACTAAATTTGGGGAAAAGGGACAATAAAAACTAGCGGCTCCTTTGGGGGTGCGCTACAACAAGTATGACAGGAACACAAAGATAAACCAATGCGCCTTGAGGGCAAAAAAATCACTCCATTAGGGCTTAAGCAAGGTATCAAAAGGGATATATTTGACTCAAAGCATAACTTCCAGGATACAAATGTCTGACAGAAGTGGAAGCCATGGTGATCCCATATTTACTTCCACTCCGGTAAGAGTTTTGTATCTTGGAGCTTTTGTTTTGGCTTGAATAAATATCTTTCGCTACATTGCTTAAGCCCTGATGAAGAGAGATCTTTGGCTTTCAAAGCAAGATGACTGCCTTTTCTGTAACTGTTGTATTTGTGATATTACTAAAGGACATTTAAACCTTTGAGATGACCATTTGACACTGTTTTTGACTCAATAACACACCTGACATAAGCAAGGTCAACCTTTGTTAAGGAAGCCGGTCATGAGCAATGATGTGCAACTAGCACTGGATGTATGGTGGCACATTTAGACAGGAAGGGACTGAAAGAGGCTGAGTGAGAAAAAAAAGGTGAAAATGATATTTTATGGAATATAAAATGTCAATTGATTGTGACGCTGAACGATTTAGTAAACTAAATGTCATCCAGTTAGGGTTTAGATCTATTTTAATATTGAAATTATACATTCTCTGCTAATGGTTCTGGAATATTATGTAGTTTATGCCCTTTTGAATTAATTTGTTAAAGCTGATCCCCAGGCTCTACTATCATTTTAATAGCTTTAGAGGCTTAGTGTTTATCTCTGCCAGTGCCGCCGGTGTGATAGATACCTGCCCTGGTCTTGTCTACGATTGGCCACACAGTCTCAGCATCATGACTGGCTTAGATCCAGATCTGATCTATGAGGATATTTTAAAACTAGCAGATATGTTAACTTGAATGGGGGATTTTCTATTCCAATGAAAATAACCACCCTTCAGCGTATCTAAACCTAAAAACAAAACTTAAATTTATTGCAGCTTACCATTTCATACAAGCATATGTAGTTCTTTTTTCATCTCAGCAAGTAGTTGATCGCACACATTGTATAGCCAGGCAGACCAGTTTTTATCAAATTTGGCCAAGGACCTTTGCTCATGTATGTCAATTGATACAATAGTAGTGCTGTATGTGATAGATGCTAGCATACCAGTCCCAATAGGACAGGTGGAAAGAGAGTTTCTATTTAAGGAGAATTTCAAATCTAGCATAGTACACTGCATAGAAGATGAGGAATTTTTGGTGTTTAGATATGGAAGGATCAGTGTGAATAACCAGTAAAAGGATATGCCGGTCCAAACCCAAGGAAGTTGCAACTTAGCGATCATTCATTTCCATTAGGATTGAAAAATAGGGCAGCTCTAAACAATTTGTATGAACTCAAAATTACACTTTTTACTAGTATCTGAAACTCTTTCAATAGGGTCCTGCTGTATGGATGGAGTTTGGGGGAAATGGGATCTAACAGCATGCGTAACCTGAATGTAAAGATCAAGTTAGGCAGGTTATATTTATCTTTTGTAAATCAAAAGTGTGCAGATTTCCCATTAGGAAAAGTTGGTAGAGGGTGGTGTGGAGTAGGGTTGTCCCAGAAGCGGGTAAGGGGGGACCAGAAGTTAGGGAGGACCACTTAGTTTCCACCTTACATGTACTTAAGGTGGTTTTCATAGGAGTTGAGAGTTAAGGGTCTTATATTCAATATACTACAAAGCCTTGAGGTCCTGGTAGGAGTCAGGTAGTCGCCTCAAAATCCACTGCTGGACTGACCATAGCCAGGGTGAACCACCAACTTATAATGACAACAAGTGAGGCTAAAAAGTAACATAGTATATTATGTAGGGCCAACCTACTTTATTTGTGGGCAGTTGTAAGGTAGTGAGCCCTATTTGGGAGTTTTTTTACCAAGATAATGGAGGCACCCCTACTGTCTAATTTGCAGAAGGTGTTTTAGGTGTCCAGATGCCAGGGCTCCATTCAGAGCAAAGGTGGGAAAATGCTGAGAAGGAGACGTCAGAACAAAAAGGTGCATGTGCTATGAAGAAGACATGGCATAGTTGCCAGTAATATATATAGCCTTGCTTTTTTCACGAAATGCATGCAGGCTCATTTCAATGCGTGTTGGCGTATATGTTCACGCACAACTGCTGCCGGAACTGGCACCAAATACCCTATATAAGGACTGTGGACTGTGGCAGTGGCCAGAGATTGCTGGATGATCTTCAGACACCAGTACTCTTGCTCCTTTGTATCCTATATTCCTTGGACTTCCCGTTACCGACCCAGCTTGCCTCTGGACCATCCTGCTGCCTGATTCTTGATTTGACCCCAGCTTGCACAAAGGACTCTGCCTCTCTTGACTAACCGTGTATGACCCTGGCTTGTTCCTCTGACTATCCTCCTGCCTGCTCTGCCTGATTCCTGTGTATGACCTCAGTTTTGTTCCTGACTACGTTCCCACCTACCCCCTGGCTAGCCTCTCCTTGTATGACCTTGGCTTCCATCCTGACTACACTTCTTCAGTACAGTTCTGCCAGTCTGACCTCTCTTCTGCCACAGGTGCCATTTTGCTTGTGGTCGCCGCCTTGGTGCTGCAGGGCAACACTGGTCCTGCCATCAGTCCTGACAAATCAGCTGACCACTATCCAATGGACACCTCTGCAAGCAACCTCTAGCAGATCTACCTAAATGTTACCCCTGCTTCTTTGAGCCGTGCACTCCCTGTTCTCACCACCAGGGTCGCTCGGAGCTCAGCCGCATGGGAAGCCCTCTTGTCAATTTGGCCTCCAACCAGGTACATGACACCAGATAGTGGAGTGTCTAACTATGTAAATGAATTCTGTTTAGACATTTTTTTAATGAACAAGAATTATTCTGTCAACCTTTGAAAGGGATAGAGAAGACCGCCCTTCACACTTGGCAGGGAGTTGCTGGATAATAGGGTTGAGTTTAAGATTCACATGAGATGCCTAAGATCCTTGTTAATGTGTATACCCACTGGAGGGGAGGTATGGTCTGCCAGTTACTGGGTCAGGTGATTCAAAGGAACATACTAGTAATAATGATATAGTTCCCACTATACTGTCTTATTACTATTGGCCTTGACTTCTTAATAGCATGGGGACAATCATAGAACCAATGCTAGGATGAGCATAAATAACACACATTTTGTTTTTATAGTGTGATCATTGTCACAGCTTTACAATCTATATTTTTAACCAAAAGGTATGCTTAAAAAACAGCTTCAGGCAAAAACACAAATACTTTTGTGACCAGAGGTAAATGATATCTAAAAGCTCATGTCAAGTTTAGCAGTTTAAATGTATGATTTATCATAACATATGATTATTTCACGTACCTTAATATTTTCTATGCATAGTTTAAGGTCATATAAGTTTTTATTTGGTTCACTGTTGTAATAAAGACATTTTTTTTTTAAAAGTCTGACAAACTTACAAAAAAAAAAAAAAAAAAAAAAATTTAAAACCTAACTACAGCCAAGACAAAACAACAAAAAACAAAATCAGCACAAGGGCATAACTTGCAGTCAGTAGGACTTGTCCCTTGTGCTGATGTCCCTTTTTTCATAATCTGCTGGTGCAGCAGGGGTTAATACAACTAAGGGGCTGCCACAGGCTCTCAACCAGAGCCAGACTATGCCTGCCCTTGTTGCTCATCTGCCTTATTCATAGAAGTTGCACTGCAGCTTCTAGGAATGAAAATAGGATATATGAATTGAGGGAGCAATCATCCGCTTATCCTCCATTTATAGATCCTGTTTCATTTGTAGAAGCTGAAGTACGGCTTCTATGAATGGTTGATCTGGGCAGGCATAGTCGGGTCCTATGCATGAGAGTCTGTGATTGCCCTTTAGTTGTATTAACCCCCACTATACCTAAAGTGATGGTGGGCATGGACAGAGGAGAATTTCAGCTAATAGAAGAGGCATCAGCACAAGGGACAGATCCTACTGATTGTAAGTTATGTCCCTTCTGCTGATTTTTCTGTTTTTTTTTTTCATGTTTTGCTTGCACTTAGGCTTTTATTAATTTATTGTTTTGAATAGTGCAGCTGACAGTAACATACAGTATCTTACAAAAGTGAGTACACCCCTCACAATTTTGTAAATATTTTATTATATCTTTACATGTGACAACACTGAAGGAATGACACTTTTCTACAACGTAAAGTAGTGAGTGTACAGCTTGTATAACAGTGTAAATTTGCTGTCCCCTCAAAATAACTCAACACGCAGCCATTAATGTCTAAACCGCTGGCAACAAAAGTGAGTACACCCCTAAGTGAAAATGTCCAACTTGGGCCCGAAGTGTCAATATTTTGTGTGGCCACCATTATTTTCCAGCACTACCTTAACCCTCTTGAGCATGGAGTTCACCAGAGCTTCACAGGTTGCCACTGGAGTCCTCTTCCCCTCCTCCATGACGACATCATGAAGCTGGTGGATGTTAGAGACCTTGCGCTCTTCCACTGTCAGGAACTGGTGTGACCAGAACCGTGTGATCTGCGACAGAGGACACCCAAACGTATATAAGTGAATATATATATTAATTTATTAAGGAAAGTGAGTAATAAATAACAACCAACTCCAATATGACACAGTGCAATAACCAACCACAGACAGAGACCTACAAATAACAATAGACAGATAAATGCAATAAATGGGAAATACCAGGTTCATAAACAATAGCCAGGCCAGGGTCATACACAGCAGATCAGCAGGGAATGTTCCAGAGACGTAAACATAAGCCAGGCCAAGGTCATACACAGGGAAGTCAGTAGATGGGGTATGGAACACAGGACAGGGAGAGGATGGATGGGTCAGACTGCAGGCAGGGATCCAAGGTAACAGGTGGGACAGGATAGGGTCCCAGACAGGGAGACAGGGACAGGATCAGGGCTCAGGGCTCAGGGCTCAGGGCTCAGGGCTCAGGGCTCAGGGCTCAGGGCTCAGGGCTCAGGATCAGGATCAGGATCAGGATCAGATAGCTAGCAGGTCAGGAGGCAATGACGAAATCAAGGCAAACATGTGAATGTTTGCCAGGTATTTATAGGCCTGTGATTGGCCTCAAGTGACACCTGATTGTAGGAGGTACTGTCTGCTCCACACTGCCAGGATCCATCCGCTGGTGGACGCCAGTACTGCGGCCCAAAGATGATATACTATTAACAGGGAAAAGCTCTCCTGACAGTTCCAAACTGCCAGGAGACACCTGCTGGTGGACCTCAGTACTGCATGCGAAATAACAGGTCTTACCAGCGGATGGAACATTTCCTGACAGTACCCCCCCTCAAAGGAGCGGCCTCCGGACGCTCCAATTGGTTGTAATTGTCCATAGTCTATGGTATTAAGCAGAACAACAGATGGTGGCACAACAGGCAGAACAGGTGGTGGCACAACAGGCATGGGCACTTCAAGCTGGGCAGCAGGCTCATCAAGCTGGAGGGCAGTCACCGAGACATCAGGCTGGAGGGCAGACACCGGGACATCAGGCTGGAGGGCAGACACCGGGACATCAGGCTGGAGGGCAGACACCGGGACATCAGGCTGGAGGGCAGACACCGGGACATCAGGCTGGAGGGCAGACACCGGGACATCAGGCTGGAGGGCAGACACCGGGACATCAGGCTGGAGGGCAGACACCGGGACATCAGGCTGGGCGGCAGCAGGCACCCGGACATCGAGCTGGGCAGCAGCAGGCACCGGGTCATCGAGCTGGGCAGCAGGCTCCGGGTCATCGAGCTGGGCAGCAGGCTCCGGGTCATCGAGCTGGGCAGCAGGCTCCGGGTCATCGAGCTGGGCAGCAGGCTCCGGGTCATCGAGCTGGGCAGCAGGCTCCGGGTCATCGAGCTGGGCAGCAGGCTCCGGGTCATCGAGCTGGGCAGCAGGCTCCGGGTCATCGAGCTGGGCAGCAGGCTCCGGGTCATCGGGCTGGGCAGCAGGCTCCGGGTCATCGGGCTGGGCAGCAGGCTCCGGGTCATCGGGCTGGGCAGCAGGCTCCGGGTCATCGGGCTGGGCAGCAGGCTCCGGGTCATCGAGCTGGGCAGCAGGCTCCGGGTCATCGAGCTGGGCAGCAGGCTCCGGGTCATCGAGCTGGGCAGCAGGCTCCGGGTCATCGAGCTGGGCAGCAGGCTCCGGGTCATCGAGCTGGGCAGCAGGCTCCGGGTCATCGAGCTGGGCAGCAGGCTCCGGGTCATCGAGCTGGGCAGCAGGCTCCGGGTCATCGAGCTGGGCAGCAGGCTCCGGGTCATCGGGCTGGGCAGCAGGCTCCGGGTCATCGGGCTGGGCAGCAGGCTCTGGAACATTGGGCCGAACAGCGAGCACCGTAAGGGCAGGCCGGATTACAGGCACCGGCTCAGCAAGCTGGATAACGGACCCCGGCCCAGTGGGCTGGGTAACAGGCCCTGACTCAGCGAGCTGGACACCAGGCACCGGTTCGGCAAGCCGGATAACGGATACTGGCTTGACAGGCAAAGTGATGGACTTCGGTTTAGCAGACTGGGTAATGGGCACCAGTTCAGCAGACCGGGTAACGGGCACCGATTCAACAGACTGGGTAACGGGCACCGATTCAGCAGGCCGAGACACGGGCACCGAAACCTCAGGCTGGGATACCAACATCACGACATCAGGCTGGAAGACAGATACCAGGATATCAGGCTGGAGGATGGACACATCAAACCGGAATGCAGGCTCATCAGGCTGAACAGTGGGCACATCAGGCAGAACAGCAGGTACATCGGACTGGTCAATAGTCGCTGGAGCGTCAGACTGGAACATGGACACTGGGGTTTCGGGCTGGAAGGCAGGCATACCAGACTGGAAGGTGGGCACACCAGACTGGAAGGTGGGCACACCAGACTGGAAGGTGGGCACACCAGACTGGAAGGTGGGCACACCAGACTGGAAGGTTGGAACGTCAGACTGGAAAGCTGGAACGTCAGACTGGAAAGCTGGAACGTCAGACTGGAAAGCTGGAACGTCAGACTGGAAAGCTGGAACGTCAGACTGGAAAGCTGGAACGTCAGACTGGAAAGCTGGAACGTCAGACTGGAAAGCTGGAACGTCAGACTGGAAAGCTGGAACGTCAGACTGGAAGGCTGGAACGTCAGACTGGAAGGCTGGAACGTCAGACTGCAAAGCTGGAACGTCAGACTGCAAAGCTGGAACGTCAGACTGCAAAGCTGGAACGTCAGACTGCAAAGCTGGAACGTCAGACTGCAAAGCTGGAACGTCAGACTGCAAAGCTGGAACGTCAGACTGCAAAGCTGGAACGTCAGACTGCAAAGCTGGAACACCAGACTGCAAAGCTGGAACACCAGACTGGAAGGCTGGAAAACCAGACTGGAAGGCTGGAAAACCAGACTGGAAGGCTGGAACATCAGACTGGACGGCTGGAACATCAGACTGGACGGCTGGAACATCAGACTGCAAGGCTAGAACATCAGACTGCAAAGCTGGAACATCAGACTGCAAAGCTGGAACATCAGACTGCAAAGCTGGAACATCAGACTCTAAAGCTTGAACTTCAGACTGCAAAGCTTGAACTTTAGACTGCAAAGCTTGAACTTCAGACTGCAAGGCTGGAACATCAGACTGCAAGGCTGGAACATCAGACTGCAAGGCTGGAACATCAGACTGCAAAGCTAGAACATCAGGCTGGAAGGCTGGAACAGCAGACTGGAAGGCTGGAACAGCAGACTGCAAAGCTGGAACAGCAGACTGGAAGGCTGGAACAGCAGACTGGAAGGCTGGAACAGCAGACTGCAAAGCTGGAACAGCAGACTGCAAGGCTGGAACAGCAGACTGGAAGGCTGGAACAGCAGACTGCAAAGCTGGAACAGCAGACTGCAAAGCTTGAACAGCAGACTGCAAAGCCTGAACTTCAGACTGCAAAGCCGGAACATCAGACTGCAAAGCCGGAACATCAGACTGCAAAGCCGGAACATCAGACTGCAAAGCTGGAACATCAGTCTGGAAGGCTGGAACATCAGACTGCAAAGCTTGAACTTCAGACTGCAAAGCTTGAACTTCAGACTGCAAAGCTTGAACTTCAGACTGCAAAGCTTGAACTTCAGACTGCAAAGCTTGAACTTCAGACTGCAAGGCTGGAACATCAGACTGCAAGGCTGGAACATCAGGCTGGAAGGCTGGAACAGCAGACTGGAAGGCTGGGACATCAGACTGGAAGGCTGGAACGTCAGACTGCAAAGCTGGAACATCAGACTGCAAAGCTGGAACATCAGACTGCAAAGCTGGAACATCAGACTGCAAAGCTGGAACATCAGACTGGAAATTGGGAGCAGGTTGGGTTACTGGCAGGATTGTATGAGTAGGGAAGAACTTCCGTTTCTTCTTTGGCTTAACTGCTGGAGATCTGTAGGTGGCTGTAGGACTGTAGACAGGAGGTGAGGCATACTGAAAGGAAGGGCTGGGATATGGCAAGGAAGGGGGAACAGCAGCCAGAGGGAGTTCTTGTGGGAAAGTTGCAGGTATTAGAGAAGAGGCAGGTGGGTTAAAGGCAGGATAGGTACAGGAAGGAGAAACAGGGCATTGATACTTGGTGGGGAGCAGGGTATATTGGGCTGTAGCTGAGGTTGCCATGAGCGATGGGGGAATAGATTCTTGGGAAGGCAGGTGATTAATGGCAGGGCTGGGTTGTTGTGGCTTGGCTAAATTAAAGAGATCTGACCATGCCTGTAGCACAGGATGAACAAACATTGATTTACACACAGCCTGACTAACCAGAGATTGCACTGAATGGATGCAATCAGACAACACCTGCGGGGAACAAGAGGCATAATGTTCCTTGAAAAAGGCTGGGTCATCCTCTAATAACCACACCAGAGACTCAACCTGATCAAAACTGAAGGGGGGAGAAAAATCATCCCTGCCCTCTGGAGTACTGGACAAGGCTAGCTCTGCACACAGCTGGATCAGAGGCTGAACATTTTCAAATAGCAATCTACCCTGATCAACCAGAGAATGGGCCAGATGGATACACTCCAGGAGCTGATCCCTGGCCCACTCTTTCAATACCAGACGACAGTAATTGTTATCCTCCAACACCAGTGAGGCAAGGAGAACAACTGTTTCTGATTGCATTTTCATAGCACTACAATGGTTCCTTTGCGCAGTCACTTCTGGTCAGAGATGGCCTTGATTTACTGTCAGGAACTGGTGTGACCAGAACCGTGTGATCTGCGACAGAGGACACCCAAACGTATATAAGTGAATATATATATTAATTTATTAAGGAAAGTGAGTAATAAATAACAACCAACTCCAATATGACACAGTGCAATAACCAACCACAGACAGAGACCTACAAATAACAATAGACAGATAAATGCAATAAATGGGAAATACCAGGTTCATAAACAATAGCCAGGCCAGGGTCATACACAGCAGATCAGCAGGGAATGTTCCAGAGACGTAAACATAAGCCAGGCCAAGGTCATACACAGGGAAGTCAGTAGATGGGGTATGGAACACAGGACAGGGAGAGGATGGATGGGTCAGACTGCAGGCAGGGATCCAAGGTAACAGGTGGGACAGGATAGGGTCCCAGACAGGGAGACAGGGACAGGATCAGGGCTCAGGGCTCAGGGCTCAGGGCTCAGGGCTCAGGGCTCAGGGCTCAGGGCTCAGGATCAGGATCAGGATCAGGATCAGGATCAGGATCAGGATCAGGATCAGGATCAGATAGCTAGCAGGTCAGGAGGCAATGACGAAATCAAGGCAAACATGTGAATGTTTGCCAGGTATTTATAGGCCTGTGATTGGCCTCAAGTGACACCTGATTGTAGGAAGTACTGTCTGCTCCACACTGCCAGGATCCATCCGCTGGTGGACGCCAGTACTGCGGCCCAAAGATGATATACTATTAACAGGGAAAAGCTCTCCTGACAGTTCCAAACTGCCAGGAGACACCTGCTGGTGGACCTCAGTACTGCATGCGAAATAACAGGTCTTACCAGCGGATGGAACATTTCCTGACATCCACCTTCCATTTGAGGATGCCCCACAGATGTTCAATAGGGTTTAGGTCTGCAGACATGCTTGGCCAGTCCATCACCTTTACCCTCAGCTTCTTTAGCAAGGCAGTGGTCATCTTGGAGGTGTGTTTGGGGTTGTTATGTTGGAATACTGCCCTGCGGCCCAGTCTCTGAAGGGAGGGGATCATGCTCTGCTTCAGTATGTCACAGTACATGTTGGCATTCATGGTTCCCTCAATGAACTGTAGCTCCCCAGTGCCGCCAGCATTCATGCAGCCCCAGACCATGACACTCCCACCACCATGCTCGACTGTAGGCAAGACACACTTGCCTTTGTACTCCTCACCTGGTTGCCGCCACACACGCTTGACACCATCTGAACCAAATAAGTTTATCTTGGTCTCATCAGACCACAGGACATGATTCCAGTAATCCATGTCCCTAGTCTGCTTCTCTTCAGCAAACTGTGTATCATCTTTAGAAGAGGCTTCCTTCTGGGACGACAACCATGCAGACCAATTTGATTCAGTGTGCGGCGTATGGTCTGAGCACTGACAGGCTCACTTCCCACCCCTTCGACCTCTGCAGCAATGCTGGCAGCACTCATACGTCTATTTCCCGAAGACAACCTCTGGATATGACGCCGAGCACATGTACTCAACTTCTTTGGTGGACCTTGGCGAGGCCTCTTCTGAGTGGAACCTGTCCTGTTAAACCTCTGTATGGTCTTGGCCACCGTGCTGCAGTTCAGTTTCAGGGTCTTGGCAATCTTCTTATAGCCTAGGCCATCTTTATGTAGAGAAACAATTCTTTTTTTCAGATCCTCAGTGAGTTCTTTGCCATGAGGTGCCATGTTGAACTTCCAGTGACCAGTATGAGATTTAACACACCTGCTCCCCATTCACATCTGGGACCTTGTAACACTAAAGAGTTACATGACACCAGGGAGGGAAAATGGCTAATTGGGCCCTATTGGGACATTTTCACTTAGGGGTGTACTCACTTTTGTTGCCAGCAATTTAGACATTAATGGCTGTGTGTTGAGTTATTTTGAGGAGACAGCAAATTAACACTGTTATACAAGCTGTACACTCACTACTTTACATTGTAGCAAAGTGCAATTATTCCAGTGTTGTCACATGAAAAGATAGAATAAAATAAATGTGAGGGGTGTACTCACTTTTGTGAGATTATATATATATATATATATATATATATATATATATATATATACATACCCTGTTTCCCTAAAAATAAGACCTAGCCTGATTGTTGGTGATGGCTGCAATATAATCCCTACCCCCCCAAATAAGCCCTAGTTAAATTCCCTGTAGGTCTTATATTCAGGGTAGGGCTTATTTATGGGGAAACAGGGTAGGGCTTATTTGGGGGGTAGGGCTTATATTGCAGCCATCACCGAAAATCACGCTAGGTCTTATTTTTGGGGAAACAGGGTATATATATATATATATATATATATATATATATATATATATATATATTACATACTGTCACCACAGCATCATCATATAACTGGTGTCACAGTGATCAGGGTCACTTTTCCACGTGATCATTGTGACCAATCACAGCTAGCAGCACAATTGTACACAATGAATGGCTTGAATAGAAGCCATCTATTGTATACAACTGTCATGTGATCTGCTGTGATTGGTTACAGCGGTCACATGGTACTGGCAGTGGGCCGGTACAGTGATCAGTCATCGGCTGTGTCCGTCGGACAGTGACAGATTGCGCTGCAGGCGCAATCCAGGAGCATGTCATATGACATCCACCTGGATCGACTAGAGTTCCACCCAGACGTTATTTTGCTATTGGCTGGGTGGAAAGTGGTTAATATACAGATTGTGGTAGGAAAAGGGATAAAACAACCCACTAAGCTGCAGATTATTACTACGAAGCAATGTGACTGTGCGTAAATGAGGACACAATGAGGTTGATTTAACTAGAAACTTCTGGCGCAGCTCTGCAGAGAAACCAATCAGCTTGCAGGTTTTATTGTCAAAGATTAATTGAACAAGCTGAAGTTAGAAGCTGATTGGCTACCATGCACGTCTGCACCAGATTTTGCACTCTCCAGTTTTAGTAAATACTGCAATGATCCAATTTATCTTGAATATCTATCACGTTAAAAGCTTCTTTTTAAGTTCTGAATAGAGAGGAAGCATCAATTGAAAAATAAATAAATAAAATTTCATACCAGTTTTCCTTTTTAAAGATTACTATTATCGTACTTTGAAAAGAGCTTTTATTTCTGTACATTTCTATTATATTCTTCCAAAAAAAAAAAAAAGCTACATTTGGCACTGTTTCTGTCGCCGTGTTCCTTTGTCACTGAGATCCATGTCATTATATAGCTCTGTTCCAATTTTACCTGTCTGCGCATAGTCTTGGGTGTAGGACTAAGATAAATTGCAGTGGTAATTGAGTTTGAACTAGAAGGAATGGGACAATATCCTTTATGGACAGATTGGAGGCCCGTAACATATCATCTGAGTGCAATGAATTATTGGTAATCTCCACTCACAAAAATGATTTGGAATATAGTCTAATTGGAGTAAAATACAGAAGACGTAACCACAGAGATAAAGTTGTCCTTTTTTTGTAATTAAAGTGAGATTAAAGGCAATTTTTTATTGAAATAAAAAAAGAGCTTATACTTACTAGCTCTGTGCAAGGATATTGCACAGAGAGGTGCCTTACCTCTTCTTTTTTGGTTACCCACCAGCACTGCCTCCTCCTCCTTTTTCTCGGCTTGCTAAGGGGGCACCCATGCAGGCCTCCTCCCAAGCTGGGCTGTGTGAATACATAGACACACATAGCGCAGCTCGGCCACGCCCCCGCCCACGCTCCCTCTCCACAAGATTTGAATGACAGCAGCAGGAGCCTATGCAAATTTGAAATTTTAAGGGTAGGTATGGCGCTGTTCAGGACACAACCCCTTAACCAGGGTCTTGAGATATGCTAATGCTGCACCTCCTTCGCAGATGCAAAATCTAATAAAAATCTAATAAAAACTCTTGTGTGACAATTATCTGGTGCTATATGTAAACATAAATCTGCTATACAGATATAACGTGCAATAGTGCAAATATAAGCATAAATCTGCTATACATATATGACATGCATTTGTGCAAATTATGTACAAAGTACCAAATGCTGAGTGATTCTGTAATATAAAAAACAGTGCTTGTTGTTATGCAGTATTGCAAACTTGAAAATGATGTCATGCTATTCAGCCCATATGCAAAAAATAAAAATAAATTGAGAATATATAAAAATATAAAAAATTGTAAATTTTCAAAAAAGTGACAGGTGCTCTTCAAATGTGTTCCTTTGTGCTTCTTACAGTGCCCCCTATAGGTAATGCACTCACCTGAATTACTCACCCCTCACATGGGTTTCTCACTTTCACAGTATTTGTCACTGTGCAGCAATATCCAGATCCTCGCTTTTTAGAGAGCAATCTTTTCTTTAGGCTTTAGATGTTACTCCACATCACCCACATGTAGGAAAGAGATACTCCCATAGCATAATTCCTTATTTCAATGGGTTTATTTAAACGTAAACAATAATTAACATACTCACATTATCTCAGTAAGTGAAAAGCTTTTAAAACCAGGAGGGCGGGACGATTCGCATTCCACGGCTTCAAACTGGAAGTGACGCAAAGACGCTAGAAGCTCCGCCCTATGCCTTTCGTCATCAAGACGTCACCCCCTGCGAGGGGTGAGTAATTCCGGTGAGTGCATTACCTATAGAGGGCACTGTAAGAAGCACAAAGGAACACGTTTGAAGAGCACCTATCACTTTTTTGAAAATTGCATTTTTTTATATTTTTATATATTCTCAATTTATTTTTATTTTTTGCGTATGGACTGAATAGCATGACATCATTTTGCAATACAGCATAACAACCAGCACTGTTTTTTATATTACAGAATCGCTCAGCGCTTGGCACTTTGTACATAATTTACACAAGTGCATGTCATACTGTATATGTATAGCAGATTTATGTTTACATATAGCACCAGATATTTATCACACAAGAGTTTTTATTCGATTTTTATTAGATTTTGAATCTTCAAAGGAGGTGCAGCATTGGCATATCTCAAGGTTAAGTGGTTGTGTCACCTGAACAGCGCCATACTTACCCTTTAAATTTCAAATTTGCATTTCTATACTCCGCTTAGGTGGTTGTATTGGTAGGGACAGCAGTTCCTAAATATTCAGTTATAGCCATCTGCACGGGATCATCCATAATCTCTTCCAGCAGGAGTCTATGGCTAATGTTTACCTGAACATTTATAATAAGCATATTTCATATGCTGGGAGGATAAATGTGATTGTATGTCACATGGTGTAACCAGAATTATTCATCAATGATAAAGATGCTCAAATCCAGATTAGGCCGATTTGCTGGTAACTAGGGATGAGCTAAATTTTTATTTCAGTAAAAAATATCTTTTGGACAACTTTCACAATTTTTTCCAGTTGCATGGGAGCCAATAGAGAAAGGGAAATTAAAGTGATACTTAACACACACTGTTTAATTTACATTTCTGTATATGGATGACGGCACTGTAATTATTATAAAAAAAAAAAAATCTAGGTACCTTTTTCTTAATTGATATCCAGCTGTCACATAACCCAGCTGTTGCCAAAGCCTGTCTGCAGGGAAACATAAGCAGGAGGAGCTTCTAGTTCAAAAAACAAAAACAAAAAAAAACAGTCTTTGGAATACAAAGTAAAAATAAATAATATCAGTAAACTGTTAAATTGTCATACAAAAATATATTTGATATCAAATCTTTATTATTTTGTGGAAATAACATGGTGTGAGCAGATTTCTGCCAGTCACTGGCTGTGTCACGCCCCTCCAGCCTGAGTGTTAGAAAAAGATGGAGGTGAAGCCACCATCAATCAACAAGTAATGTCCCACCCCATTGTGATTACTGGTTAGTGAGCAAGGAGGAGGAGGGAGTGGGCTGTTGTTTACCACTGTGTATTCGCCCACATGTGTGACTCTATAGTCATGTGGGCTGCTCAGATGTCATAGGGAGGAAATGTTCAGCATAGAAACTCACTGAAAACTGAGTTGTCACCACAGCTGCAAAATCCCTAGCTGAATTGGGGGCATGGATAGAAGGTGGAGACAGAAAGCAGCAGGATCAACCAGGTTTTTTGCAGAATACAGAAAACAAATCTAATCATAGTGACTGAACAGCATGTAATACACCATTCATTTATAGTTTTTTATGGTGTGGATTTAGGGACACTTTAAGGTGGTTTGGGGTATGCAACAAGTTCCTTAAAACTATTTTTGTTCTTGTGGCAAAAACTAGCCCCTTATAAAAAAGTGAAATAAAAGAATTTAAGTGACAATAAGTAAAAATAATTAAATTAAAAAAAGGTGGTGGTGAGGGAAATTAAGACAAAGTACTGTATAGCAAATTAAAGCGTTTGCTACCCCAACACTTCATATTCCTGATATGTGCCTGCTGTACCATGTACTTGTATGAGAAAGCATCCTGTTCTCTTTGCATTGCTCCCTTTATGTGAAAATTCCTGGTGTTCCTGCCAATCCCCTTGCTTTCCTATTAAAAACTGACCACACTAAGCAGGGGCACACACCGTGGTCAGTTCTCTAGCTGTGCTGGGAACTCAGACTGCTGTACTCCAATGATAAGACCTGTCCTGACACGCTCATAAGCACAGCCATTCCCTGGAAAAGCTCAGTGTGCTGCTGCTTCTCCTCCCCCAGCTCTTATGCAGCTGAGAACAGAGGGAAAGTGATCATTTATAAAAAAAGGGACAAAATGTATTTATAATGTTTAATATATATATATATATATATATATATATATATATATACATTATATATATATATATATATATATATATATATATATATATATATATATATACAAAAATGTTTTGCCTTTCATTTTAAACTGAATGGATTGTTTTACAAGGTGATTCTTTACAATCACTTTAAATGAGCTAAACTACCCTGAAAAGAGCTCCCCCAACAATAAAAAAACCAACAACGAAAAAACAACAACAACCTCCTAATAAATAAAAAAATAAAAAAAATTTTTATAAGGTAATATTCCTATAAGCAGGCAAAATTAAAGTGATTGTGACAAGAAAATTACAACTTCAAAAAGCTTGCTATGCCTCCTACTAAATACCTTGGATTGTCTGCTTTCCAAAAAGTGATTATTTGGGGGATATTTGTACTGTCCTGGTATTTTAGGGCCTCGAGAAATGAGAGTACATTAGGATGTCAATTTTCAAATATATATTATATACTATGAATAGGCCCTATAAAATATACACTGATTTGTGTTGTTTTTACCAAAGAAATATAGCAAACTACATTTTGACCAAAATTTATGAAGCAAAACTATTTGTTTGCAAACTGTTATAATAAAAACTAAGAAAAGTTTTGTTTCTTTTTAAATTTTTTTTGTATTTTTCTAGTTTATATAGCACAAAATAAAAAAAAAACAGGGGTAAATGCCACTAAACAAAAGCTCTATTTGTGTGAAAAAATTATATAAATTTAAATTCAGTTTTGCATGATCAAGCAACTGCCAGTTAAAGTAGCACAGTGCTGAACAGCAAAAAATGCCCTGGTCATGAAGGGGTAAAACCTTCCAAAGGTCAAATGGTTAAATGACATTTTTTGGGGAAAATCAATACATGTAGCGATAGCATGGCTAAGGACATCTGCATATATATATTTTTCATGCTCAGAATTTAGCCGTAAACTGTTCTTTATTCATTTTGCTGAGCAATACCCTACAATCAGCAGCACAATTCACTTAATCATAATAACATATTCCATGGTGAATGTTAGCACTTGTCTCGGAATGACTATCATTTTCCAAAAAATAATGTTACCATTTTCAATTTAAAAGAAAAAGTATTCAAAGGCAAAATATTCCATCAAAGCAATTTACTGTTAAAGGGGATTCCTTTAACACCCTTTCACAGCCGGAGCAGTTTTTGCATTTTTTGCACACGTGTTTAAAACAATCATTTTAGGCCTTAGGATTAGTTCAGACCCCCAAATATTATATATTTTTTGGAAGCCGAGACCCTGGAGAATAAATAGCGGTAATTCCAGTTTTTCATGTCATACAAAATTTGCACACATTTTCAGTAAACAAATGCAGAAAAGGTAATTTTAGGGTGCACAGTGATTACAGTACAGTATTACCCAATATTTTGGTAAAATATAATAGATGTGATTACGCCGAGTAAAAACATACCACACATGTCAAGCCTTAAAGTGGTTGCAGCCCCCCTCAGCCCCGCTATTACTTACCTGAGCCCATCTCAATCTAGCGATGTTGCTCAGCTGTCTGAGACTCTCCCTCCTCATTGGCTGGGATAGCAGCAGGCGCCATTGGCGCCCGCTGCTGTAAATCAAAGCAAGTGAGCCAATCAGGAGAGAAGGGGTGCGGTGCTGGGCCGTGGCTCAGTGTCTGAATGGACACACAGAGCAGCAGCTCGGCTCGGGTGCCCCCCATGGCAAGCTGGTTGCTGTGGAGGCACTCGGCAGGAGGGAGGGGCAGGAGCGCCGGCAAGGGACCCAAAAACAGGAGGATCTGGGCTGCTCTGTGCAAAACCATTGCACATAGCAGGTAAGTATAACATGTTTGTTATTTTTAAGCAAAAAAACAAGCCTTTAGTATCACTTTAAAATTGCGTTCGCCTATTAAACTATGACAAACTTTGGTATCCATTTCCATAGGTGACACTTTAAAAAGCCCCTACAGGTCATCAGTTTAGAGGTAACCATGAAAATTGGTGCTAGAATAATTGTTCTCACTTCATCGTGTGCGGTATTATATCACATGTGTAGCCCAATCTGCATTTTCGTACATAGGCAACCCTGATGGACGTGTTTACATTCGTATGTGCATATACATTGAGGTAGGGTAGGCTCAATTTTTTTTTTTTGGGGGGGGGGGGATTAAGTGCTTGGGTGTAACTTTATTTTTTTTTTACTTTTTGCAGCACCCTACTCCGGTTAGGCTGCTAGATAAATGTAGTTTTTGGGCTGCACTGTAGTGAGTAGAGCATTGATTGATTGTATTGGTCTGTTCAGGGTTTCCTGAGCTGAGAGTTTGATTACTCCCACCTGCCTCTGAAGATTCCAGCGCATAGGGCAGGGAGATTCAGATGATCAGTTGAATATTTATCATGCCCCAGCCAATCCCAGGAAAGGTACATCTAGGAGGTGGCTGGGTGGTGATAAATGTGCAGGAAGCCTGAACAGAGCGTTCTTTTCCCTCAAGGTAGGGTTCTGGTTCTGGTGCCCCTGGAGGCAGCTCCAATAACACAAGAAACTGCAGTCTGGGCCTCAGCAGCTGCTGGGCTGATGGCCTGCAGAAGATTGCCAGAGTATTACATGTGCTAGAAGGCATTGCATTGAAGTCCTGGTCTGGAGAAGGATCTTGTTAATCTCCCTCACTGAGCATCTACATACAGATGCTAGGTGGCAGACAGCTCCTGGGACACTGTGCATAAAGAAAGACCTTGCTGGGGACTATTAGTTGTGCAAGTGCCAGAAAGGATTCAAGTGCCAGTAGTGGTAATATGGACTTCTGCTGTCGGGTCTTAGATATGCTGGAAATTTCCTGCTGCCTACAGAAATCTGTTTTTAAAGATATGAGGGAAGTTTGACCCCCTTTTATTGTTACTTCTTGTTTTGGGTGTATCCGATGACCCTAAACCCCTCTCCTAAAGTTCTTCAACAATAAATAATAAAAAGATATCCCTTATACTTGAGCCTGAATTGTCGGTATGCGTGGAACTGAGCTTGTGTGACTGGCAGCCTCTGTTCTATTGTGGGAGATCTGGGTATATTCTTAATGGCCCCTCCGGGTGTAAGATCGGCAAAAGGTAATGTCAGGAGGTGAGGGTAATTGTGGAGGATGTGTCACAGCACAGAGATGCCTGGACCTCCATCTGGCAGCATCTGATTGGACTCTGGACAGAGGCTTTTTCCAGTGCAGAAAAAAGAGCATTCCAGTAACAGGCTGCCTCTCTGTAAGTTGTCCTGCCAAGTGTGACTACACCCCTAATGTGTGGACTAAGTGCACAGTGGGCCCCTATCCCTCTTGGGGCCCATGGGCACTGCATGCACCTCACACATTATGGATATACACCTGACTGCACCTGTTGTACCTCTGAAATAAAACACCTCCACCTTATGTTATGGAGGAGAGAAGAGAAGAGGTTTTATAGTCTTAAGACATTTCATGTCCTAGGGTTGCATATCTGCTTCTCCATAGATAAAGAACAGTGAATGAGCATTGCCACCTATTTTATGGAGAGTCTGATATCACCAGCCAGCAGAGAAAAGAAAATAGTCTTTATTGGCTTTTCAAAACAAGTAAACACAAATAGCTTTCTTCAACAAAATAAAGGCAAACAGTCCATAGTCCTCATATACAGTGGGGACGGAAAGTATTACAGACCCCCTTAAATTTTTCACTCTTTGTTATATTGCAGCCATTTGCTAAAATCATTTAAGTTCATTTTTTTTCCTCATTAATGTACACACAGCACCCCATATTGACAGAAAAACACAGAATTGTTAACATTTTTTGCAGATTTGTTAAAAAAGAAAAACGGAAATATCACATGGTCCTAAGTATTCAGACCCTTTGCTGTGACACTCATATATTTAACTTAGGTGCTGTCCATTTCTTCTGATCATCCTTGAGATGGTTCTACACCTTCATTTGAGTCCAGCTGTGTTTGATTATACTGATTGGACTTGATTAGGAAAGCCACACACCTGTCTATATAAGACCTTACAGCTCACAGTGCATGTCAGAGCAAATGAGAATCATGAGGTCAAAGGAACTGTATGAAGCGCTCAGAGATAGAATTGTGGCAAGGCACAGATCTGGCCAAGGTTACAAAAAAATTTCTGCTGCACTTAAGGTTCCTAAGAGCACAGTGGCCTCCATAATCCCTAAATGGAAGACGTTTGGGATGACCAGAAACCTTCCTAGAGCTGGCTGTCCGGCCAAACTGAGCTAATCGGGGGAGAAGAGCCTTGGTGAGAGAGGTAAAGAAGAACCCAAAGATCACTGTGGCTGAGCTCCAGAGATACAGTCAGGAGATGGGAGAAAGTTGTAGAAAGTCAACCATCATCAAGACACATGAAAGCCCGCATGGAGTTTGCTAAAAAAAAACACCTGAAGGACTCCAAGATGGTGAGAAATAAGAATCTCTGGTCTGATGAGACCAAGATAGAACTTTTTGGCCTTGATTCTAAGCAGTATGTGTGGAGAAAACCAGGCACTGCTCATCACCTGTCCAATACAGTCCCAACAGTGAAGCATGGTGGTGGCAGCATCCCCTGTCCAATACAGTCCCAAGAGTGAAGCATGGTGGTGGCAGCATCATGCTGTGGGGGTGTTTTTCAGCTGCAGGGACAGGACGACTGGTTGCAGTCGAGGGAAAGATGAACAGTACAGGGATATCCCGGACGAAAACCTTCTCCAGAGTGCTCAGGACCTCAGACTGGGCTGAAGGTTTACCTTCCAACAAGACAATGACCCTAAGCACACAGCAAAAATAATGAAGGAGTGGCTTCACAACAACTCCGTGACTGTTCTTGAATGGCCCAGTCAGAGCCCTGACTTAAACCCAATTGAGTATCTCTGGAGAGACCAAAAAATGGCTGTCCACCAACGTTTACCATCCAACCTGACAGAACTGGAGAGGATCTGCAAGGAGGAATGGCAGAGGATCCCCAAATCCAGGTGTGAAAAACTTGCTGCATCTTTCCCAAAAAGACTCATGGCTGTATTAGATCAAAAGGGTGCTTCTACTAAATACTGAGCAAAGGGTCTGAATACTTAGGACCATGTGACATTTCAGTTTTTCTTTTTTAATAAATCTGCAAAAATGTCAACAATTTTGTGTTTTTCTGTCAATATGGGGTGATGTGTGTAAATTAATGTGGAAAAAATTGAACTTAAATGATTTTAGCAAATGGCTGCAATATAACAAAGAGTGAAAAATTTAAGGGGGTCTGAATACTTTCCGTCCCCACTGTAAAGAAGAGCACACAGCATGGCTCACCACCAGTATCTCAGTCCCACACTTGGGATTCGTGTTCTCATCTGTTTTGGGGTGGAAGACAAGCCGCAGGAGCTCAGCAAACCGACTCTCAGTCACAAAACTCATACTAGTCTCACAATTGAGGACTACTCCACTCTACCCCTAGATACCTGCTGACAGCTTCCTGTTGCTTTTCAAGCCTCCCTTGCAGGTGGGTTAACCATTTTGGGACCAAAGCCCCTGTAATAAGGTTTTGGAGGCTCTTTCCCAACCAGAATCATTGTAAGCCTCTGAATTCCCCAGATGAGGACTTACCAATCCTGAGAGTACTGAAATCAGTCCTCTCCATTCTGGCCAGACTACACTGGAACCCCGTACCGTACATGGAGAGAACACCCAAGTACTAAAAATGTCCCTTGAACTCTCCCTTAAAGGGACCACAACCCAAATAGTGGGGAAATATACCTCCAATACAGGACCCATCCCTGGTGTCCTGTACACACCCTAGGCAAGGAAGTGTGTTATTGGCAGGATCACAAAGTGAAATAGCCTGAGAAAGAAATCTACTGCAACCATACAATCTAAGGTAAGCTGCAATGTATTACATTTTTGTTTTTGCGCGCAGATACACTTTAATGCCACTTTTGGACAGGCAGTAAAAATGGATGGTCCGGCTTTGTTTTTAACCACCCCCGGTTAGTCCATTGAAAGTCTAACAAAGCAACCGAGGAAGGTTGCACACAAACCATGGCAAGTTTAACTCAACAGGTTGGGTTGCCAAGTCTCCTGTCAACTTTTCCTGTTGAAGTCTTTACTTTCAAAGTATTTTATTTTCATAAGACATAGAATAGAGTGACAATTAAAGTATAGCACTATCACTATGAACGCATGGTACAAAAAGATAGGCGGGTTACATTCTTGCCTGTTGAAGTCTTTAGGACCGTTGCAGTGCATTAGTTCAACCATTTGTAGCGCTACCTCTGTAGGGGCCTCTGGTATTTAACCGGTTCTTCCCTAAAACTACAAAAGCTGGCCATCCACACCAGCAACAATCGATTCACACTGGCTCCAATAAACAGTCTAGGGCAGTGATAGCAAACCTTGGCACCCCAGATGTTTTGGAACTACATTTCCCATGACACTCATGCACTCTGTAGTGCAGTTGAGCATCATGGGAAATGTAGTTCCAAAACATCTGGGGTGCTGAGGTTCGCCATCACTGATCTAGGGGATATCTTTTGGTATTTTTTTGCTTAAAAAACTTGAACAGGAGAGGGGAACTTGGTCATAGGATACTTCAAAACGCAGTCACTAATTAGAGAACAATCTTCTCTAAGAGTGCTAGCTAGCTTTGGACAGTCTGGGGCCCCACAGCTGAAGACTATGGGGCAAGTCTTTGAGCTGAATAAAAATAGGTGGTGGTTGCGCTGTGACAAAGGGAAAAAGAAGGGGGTGGGGGTGGAAGGGACTAAATAAGGTGCATGAAGAGGTGAGAAAAATGGCCGAAGTAAATAGGCCAAGCAAGCATAAAACACATAAATACTAGATAAATGAAAGTGCTAGCATAAGTGAAAAATAGCTGAAAAAATGTAACAAAATAAATATATATAACAGTAATAAATCAATCAATAAGTCCAAGTGAATATGGGCTAGTATCACACTAGCGCATGAGTGACAACTCGAACGAGCTGTAAGTGACAAATCCACAAGGGTAAGTAGATGTCAGTCCCACCACCAAATAATAAAAGACTCCCAGATAGTAAACAGTTCCAACAATAGGGAGAGATCTTCAATGGGGACACCTCCGTGTTCGCAAGCCGCTTACCTTATTGCTGTAAGGTATACAGCTTGTGTTGCAAGCAGCTAGCAGGCATGGAAATCCCATCCAGTTATACAGATAATGATGGTAGTAGATATGCAGGGCGGTATATAAAAAAGACAAAAATAGACAATATATAGTGTGACGGCCAGAGTGGAAGGGAAGCAAGACACAGAAGGGGCAGGGCCGATCCTAGGGTCACCGGCGCCTGGGTGCAGAAATATTTCTGGCGCCCTCACATGGGCGTGGTCATCTTACCAACTCCTCCCCTTTACAAACGATTCTATGGCAATGACTCAAATACAGAGCTGCTCCTCTAAGAAGTCTTCGTTACCCTGAAATCCTCCCATGATCTCTTAACAATAAAGAAAATACAGGAAGAGAGAACACTAATGAGACCTGGAGGGGAGTCTCTCTGATGCACACAGAGAGGGCTTCTGTTAGAAAGAGTCCCAAGACATAATACAGGATACGGTCAAAGACTGCAGACATGATACAAGAGATGGTCAGAGACTGCAGACATAGTACAGGAGATGATCAGAGACTGCAGACATAATACAGGAGATGATCAGAGACTGCAGAAATAGTACAGGAGATGATCAGAGACTGCAGAAATAGTACAGGAGATGATCAGAGACTGCAGACATGGTACAGGAGATGATCAGAGACTGCAGACATGGTACAGGAGATGATCAGAGACTGCAGACATGGTACAGGAGATGATCAGAGACTGCAGACATAATACAGGAGATGATCAGAGACTGCAGACATGGTACAGGAGATGATCAGAGACTGCAGACATAGTACAGGAGATGATCAGAGACTGCAAACATAGTACAGGAGATGATCAGAGACTGCAGACATGGTACAGGAGATGATCAGAGACTGCAGAAATAGTACAGGAGATGATCAGAGACTGCAGACATGGTACAGGAGATGATCAGAGACTGCAGACATGGTACAGGAGATGATCAGAGACTGCAGACATGGTACAGGAGATGATCAGAGACTGCAGACATAATACAGGAGATGATCAGAGACTGCAGACATGGTACAGGAGATGATCAGAGACTGCAGACATGATACAGGAGATGATCAGAGACTGTAGACATGGTACAGGAGATGATCAGAGACTGCAGACATGATACAGGAGATGATCAGAGACTGTAGACATGGTACAGGAGATGATCAGAGACTGCAGACATAGTACAGGAGATGATCAGAGACTGCAGACATGGTACAGGAGATGATCAGAGACTGCAGACATAGTACAGGAGATGATCAGAGACTGCAGACATGGTACAGGAGATTATCAGAGCCTGCAGACATAGTACAGGAGATGATCAGAGACTGCAGACATGGTACAGGAGATGATCAGAGACTGTAGACATGGTACAGGAGATGATCAGAGACTGCAGACATAGTACAGGAGATGATCAGAGACTGCAGACATGGTACAGGAGATGATCAGAGACTGTAGACATAGTACAGGAGATGATCAGAGACTGCAGACATGGTACAGGAGATGATCAGAGACTGTAGACATGATACAAGAGACAGTCAGAGACTGCAGACATAGTACATGAGATGATCAGAGACTGTAGACATGATACAAGAGACAGTCAGAGACTGCAGACATAGTACAGGAGGTGGTCAGAGACTGCAGACATGGTGCAGGAGATGATCAGAGACTGCAGACATAGTACAGGAGATGGTCAGAGACTGCAGACATGATACAAGAGATGGTCAGAGACTGCAGACATAATACAGGAGATTGTCAGAGACTACAGACAAGATAGAATAGATGGTCAGAGACTGTAGACATGGTACAGGAGATGATCAGAGACTGCAGACATGGTACAGGAGATGATCAGAGACTGCAGACATAGTACAGGAGATGATCAGAGACTGCAGACATAATACAGGAGATGGTCAGAGACTACAGACAAGATAGAATAGATGGTCAGAGACTGCAGACATAGTACAGGAGATGATCAGAGACTTCAGACATGGTACAGGAGATGATCAGAGACTGCAGACATAGTACAGGAGATGGTCAGAAACTGTAGACATGATACAAGAGACAGTCAGAGACTGCAGTCATAGTACAGGAGATGATCAGAGACTGCAGACATAGTACAGGAGATGGTCAGAGACTGCAGACATGATACAAGAGATGGTCAGAGACTGCAGACATAGTACAGGAGATGATCAGAGACTGCAGACATGGTACAGGAAATGATCAGAGACCGCAGACATGGTACAGGAGATGTTCAGAGACTGCAGACATAGTACAGGAGATGATCAGAGACTGCAGACATGGTACAGGAGATGTTCAGAGACTGCAGACATAGTACAGGAGATGGTCAGAGACTGTAGACATGATACAAGAGACAGTCAGAGACTGCAGACATAGTACAGGAGGTGGTCAGAGACTGTAGACATGATACAAGAGACAGTCAGAGACTGCAGTCATAGTACAGGAGATGATCAGAGACTGCAGACATAGTACAGGAGATGATCAGAGACTGCAGACATGGTACAGGAGATGATCAGAGACTGTAGACATGGTACAGGAGATGATCAGAGACTGCAGACATAGTACAGGAGATGATCAGAGACTGCAGACATGGTACAGGAGATGATCAGAGACTGCAGACATAGTACAGGAGATGGTCAGAGACTGTAGACATGATACAAGAGTCAGTCAGAGACTGCAGATATAGTACAGGAGATGATCAGAGACTGTAGACATGATACAAGAGACAGCCAGAGACTGCAGACATAGTACAGGAGGTGGTCAGAGACTGCAGACAAGGTGCAGAAGATGATCAGAGACTGCAGACATAGTACAGGAGATGGTCAGAGATTGTAGACATGATACAAGAGACAGTCAGAGACTGCAGACATAGTACAGGAGATGGTCAGAGACTGCAGACATGATACAAGAGATGGTCAGAGACTGCAGACATAATACAGGAGATGGTCAGAGACTACAGACAAGATAGAATAGATGGTCGGAGACTGTAGACATGGTACAGGAGATGATCAGAGACTGCAGACATGGTACAGGAGATGATCAGAGACTGTAGACATGGTACAGGAGATGATCAGAGACTGCAGACATAGTACAGGAGATGATCAGAGACTGCAGACATGGTACAGGAGATGATCAGAGACTGCAGACATGGTACAAGAGATGGTCAGAGACTGCAGACATGATACAAGAGAAGGTCAGAGACTGCAGACATGATACAGGAGATGGTCAGAGACTGCAGACATGATACAAGAGAAGGTCAGAGACTGAAGACATGATACAAGAGAAGGTCAGAGACTGAAGACATGATACGATACAGGAGATGGTCAGAGACTGCAGTTCCTATGGACGTTAGTAGATAATGGCCGATCGGCCCTCTCACCTGAGCCAGCGATGGTTCCTCTGATCAGGAGTCAGCTCACTCTGAATTGGGATGGCACCAGGCTGTGTGTCTTTCACTCTGGTGGCGCAGGGCAGTGGGGTTTCCTCTCTGATGGTGTTCCCTCAGCACTGCCCTCTCCCTCTGGAGTCCTGGGTGTACTTCCCTGAAAGCTTTCCCAGGCTCCTGTATCTCTCTCTCTCTCTCCCATTCAGCTGAGCCTGCTGTGTGGGCTGCAGTTTCCGTGTTACAGTGGGGCTGCCAGTCCTCGGGACTACATGTCCCACAATCCTCTTCTCCTTTTTTAATTCTATTTTTCCCTAGCTGATATAAAGGCGGGGGAAGAAACATAGTGGGAGGCTGTGCTGGCCAGTGCCGCTCACTAGTATAGCAGTGCACGTGCGGAGGAGAGGGAGAGGGAGGGGAAGGGGCGAAAGGAGAGCCCGCAGCTGCAGTGACGGCACTAGGGTTGGTGTCACCAGGTGCGGTATAACATGGTGTCACCCTCCTTCCACCAACTTTAGTCCCCCCTTCGTCAGTGCAGACCCCCCACTAAGTATAAACCCCTCTCTCAGTACAGACTCCCCTTCATCAGTATGGACCCCCCCAGGACAAACCACCCCCCTCCATTAGTAGAACCCCACCAGGACAACCCCCCCTCCATTAGTACAGATCCCCCCAGGACAAAGCCCCCCTTCATTAGTACAGACCCCCCAGGACAACCCCCCTCCATTAGTACAGACCCCCAGGACAAACCCCCCCTCTATTAGTACAGACCCCCAGGACAAACCCCCTCCATTAGTACAGACCCCCCAGGAGAACCCCCCTCCACTAGTACAGACCCCCACAGGACAAATCCCCCCTTCATTAGTACAGACCCCCCAGGACAAACCCTCCTCCATTAGTACAGACCCCCCCAGGACAAACCCCCACCATTACTACAGACCCCCCAGGAAAACCCCCCCTCCACTAGTACAGACCCCCACAGGACAAATCCCCCCTCATTAGTACAGACCCCCCAGGACAAACCCCCCCTCCTCTAGTACAGACCGCCCACCAGGACAACCCCCCCTCCATTAGTACAGATCCCCCCAGGACATCCCCCCTCCATTAGTACAGACCCCCAGGACAACCCCCCATTAGTACAGACCCCCCCGGACAACCCCCCATTAGTACAGACCCCCAGGACAACCCCCCATTAGTACAGACCCCCAGGACAACCCCCCATTAGTACAGACCCCCCAGGACAACCCCCCCATTAGTACAGACCCCCCCGGACAACCCCCCATTAGTACAGACCCCCAGGACAACCCCCCATTAGTACAGACCCCCCAGGACAGCCCCCCCATTAGTACAGACCCCCAGGAAACCCCCCATTAGTACAGACCCCCAGGACAACCCCCCATTAGTACAGACCCCCCAGGACAACCCCCCCATTAGTACAGACCCCCCAGGACAGCCCCCCCATTAGTACAGACCCCCCAGGACAACCCCCCATTAGTACAGACCCCCAGGACAACCCCCCCATTAGTACAGACCCCCAGGACAACCCCCCATTAGTACAGACCCCCAGGACAACCCCCCCATTAGTACAGACCCCCAGGACAACCCCCCCATTAGTACAGACCCCCCCGGACAACCCCCCATTAGTACAGACCCCCAGGATAACCCCCCATTAGTACAGACCCCCCAGGACAACCCCCCCATTAGTACAGACCCCCCAGGACAGCCCCCCCATTAGTACAGACCCCCCAGGACAACCCCCCATTAGTACAGACCCCCAGGACAACCCCCCCATTAGTACAGACCCCCAGGACAACCCCCCATTAGTACAGACCCCCAGGACAACCCCCCCATTAGTACAGACCCCCAGGACAACCCCCCCATTAGTACAGACCCCCAGGACAACCCCCCATTAGTACAGACCCCCAGGACAACCCCCCCATTAGTACAGACCCCCCAGGACAACCCCCCATTAGTACAGACCCCCAGGACAACCCCCCCATTAGTACAGACCCCCCAGGACAACCCCCCATTAGTACAGACCCCCCCGGACAACCCCCCATTAGTACAGACCCCCAGGACAACCCCCCATTAGTACAGACCCCCCAGGACAACCCCCCCATTAGTACAGACCCCCCCGGACAACCCCCCATTAGTACAGACCCCCAGGACAACCCCCCATTAGTACAGACCCCCAGGACAGCCCCCCATTAGTACAGACCCCCAGGAAACCCCCCATTAGTACAGACCCCCAGGACAACCCCCCATTAGTACAGACCCCCCAGGTAAGCCCCCCCATTAGTACAGACCCCCAGGACAACCCCCCATTAGTACAGACCGCCCCAGGGACAAACCTCCCTCTATCAGTACAGACACATAACACCCGTGCGGCAGCTAGAGAGGACAGTGTGAAGCCGCGCCGCCCGGGTGAAGAACAGATCGAGACAGCCAGGCAGCAGCTTAGGTGGGAGTGAGAGACAGAGGAGAGAACCTGTGTCAGGCTGCAGGCACGGGCTGCCCCCCCTCCTCCCCCCAGCGAAGTCACTGCGCGGCTGGTCTCTCTCAACACAGAGACCAGCCGCTCCGATCTCCGGCGGCTGCTCTCCTCTGACAGGAGGAGGAGGGAGGGGGGACGGGCTCTAGCAATGAAAAGCACAGCGGCCGCTCCGCGGCGGTGACCTGCGGACAGAGCTATCCAGAAGTGTCCAGAAGCACGGAGGGGAGAATGAGGAGGGAGGGGAGCACTCTGGCGCTTCAGCGCCCCCACCTCTCTGGCGCCTGGGTGCACTGCACCCCGTGCACCCGCCTGGGACCGGCCCTGAGAAGGGGGGTGCACTCACTTTTTGAAAAATGAGTGTGGGCATCAATCCACGAGCGCCAAGCTCATATGCCTCAATAGGTATCTTCAGTCTGTCCCCGCTCCCAGCTCCTCAATGCTCATCAGGTGGAGTGAGTATATATGATGTGTAAGGAGAAAGCGCACATAGCGTAATCCCATATAAAAAGTCAATTTATTAAGTAAAACAATATAGTAAACTTACATTTAAAAAACGGCTATAATCTGGAGGCATTACTTCACTTCAGATAAGCTAAAACGCAGACTCACAGATACGAAGGCACCTAGCCAAGTAACAGAACCTACCAACTCTACGCAAACTACCTAGCAATATAGGTTCCGACTTGGGATGAGGCTCGCTGTCCCCCTTCCTCCCCCCTTCTCCCCTCTCCCCCCCTCTTTTCTTTCCTCTTACTGTCATTCTAACACTTTTCTTTATTCTTATACTACCCCTTTGGGCTATCTATAGCCAAGACTTATAACCTACAGTATTCTGCTCTTGAGTATCAATTTTCTCACAACTTCCAACAGACTGGACAAAATACCAAGGTATATATACTGTTGGCTTTCAAATTATCTGTCTGTTTATTTTGAGTTCTTTGACATCTGGGCGCAGCATGATCCCGTTGGGGCGTCCCGATCTCGGGAATTTTTGTTAATAAAACTAATAGCAAAAGTTCTGAAAGTTGTCGAGACACCATATTATCTTCATATTGAGGACAGAACGCATAATATTGTACTGATCTGCCTATGTATGTTTCTTTCCTATTAAACCAGATTGCCCGATGTCGAGCATCCGGTCTTGTTAATGTATTCATCTTCCGTTTGGAAAATTACTTTATATGCAATAAAAACTTATTGAACCTAAAAAACGGCTATAGTATAAATCATCCACGAGCGCCGAGCTCGTCTCCTGCTGTTAGTCTGTGACAGTGTCCCGTGCTCCAATCCTAACGCGTATCGTCACGTCACGACTTCTTCAGAGGATAACCAATTTACTTCACAAGTCTTTGAGCTGACTTCTGGTTACCTTGTGTGGATGCACTACTGCCGGTACCCAGTGCAATTTCCAGTACGCTTCCCAGTTACAGGGATCAGTTTTAAGATCACTACTACTTTCCTCCAGACATGGTCCAGTAAGTTAAATGGTACCTCTCAGGACCAGATCCGCTGTGGTATGGTTCTGCAATCAGCTCCAAACAAAGTCAAGTTATGGGACTGCTGAGTCTGTGGGCAGCCTGAGGACAGAAGTCGCTATGGCTCTATAACCTTCCTAGGGAAAAGGAACCATGCTCCCCAGTGTCTCAAACTATTTATCCCCATTCCAGCCCCCTGCTGGATGCTACTTTTCAGGGATGGGCTGGAACCCAAAAGATATTCAGTCTGACTGTTTTGAAACTCCCGTCCTAAGCTCTGGAAGCTTCCTTCAGAGGCAGGGGGAAGCAAACAAACTCCTATCCGGTGAGACCCCTGAATAGGCCAGAACAAACGATCACTGCTCTCTTGATTACAGAAGGAGCTAAGAACTAAATTTACCTAGCATCCTACGCTAGGAGGGTGCTACACATTTGATAAAAAAAAAAAAAAAAACAAGGTATTTAGGGGGCAGCAGTATTGGTTCCTGAATGCCTTGAAGTTCATGTTCCACTGCAGATTGTTTTTTTAGTGACTGCCATTGTGTGAACCTAGCATAAAGGAATGTCAGGTCCAAGATGCCCTATGCTGAATTTCACCTTCTGCCTCTGAACTGCACATGTCATAAAGTAAGCATACCTCTCTGTCTGGCAACTTTTTTTTTTTTTTTTTTGTAACTTTATTATTATGTGAAACAAACCCTTTTTTTCCTGAAATACCATGAAAGGCACAGGAAGATTCATTGCCATTTGATTGTCTGCTGGAATCTCCCAACCACTCTGTGGCCAGCTGCTTCAGTTCTGCTGTTTTAGGTAAATGTACTAAATGATTGTGCGGGCCAGATGGGTCCCCCATCGTGACGGAGACAAGAGTTATTGCTCAAGCACTTCAGATATCATTGCACTATTGTGTTGCGCCCCTTTTGAAATGATCTTTACGTTCATTTTAAACTCCCTGTAAAATCATCCACCGTAGAAAAAGCCTACTGCATTTAACAGGCGATTAGACCAGCTCCAGGGTTTTATGTGCTTAGCGTGCTTGGCCGCCTTTCTCGCTAATAGGGCAAGGTAGGGCAGAGAAGTGATTGCCTTAGAGAATAGTATATATTACCTGTCTGGTTCCTGTAGTGTTTGTTCAGGCTCTTGGGTTATCTTTTGTGTCTTAAAGCATATTTCCATTTTTGCAGCCAAATTGGGTAACACCTACTTTATATTTGTTACATGTTCCCATTAACATAGCAATAACAAAAACAAAATATTTTAAATCGCTGGTTATTTTTTTAAGTGTATTCTACTTGCTTTCTTGCTCTCCATGCTTTTTCATTTTTAGGAGGAAGCTGTGGAGTAATGTTTAACATAATTACCCTGTCTGTACTATGTTCGAAGTTCTTTATTATCAGCTGTAAACTAGATTTGAACATGGTCTGTCCTAACAAAGGACATAGATTAGGGGTGCTGCTCCAGGCTTCCTTACTATCCAGGTCTGGTGACTTCCGCTTAACCACTTTGGCGGCTACAGCGCGGCCGCACTTTGCTGGGAGGCCGTCATATGTCATACGTCCTCCCTTGCTCGCCCTGCCTGCGTGCCCCCTGTGGGGCACATCGGCAGTGATTTGATCAACACAGATCGGGGTAAAGAGCCAATCACAGCTGATCACGGATGCAAACAGGATTTGCCGGTTACTGTTATAGATTTGCCGAACACCGGCAAATCCACACAGGGGACATCTGCACTGACAATCAGGGCACTGATCATCAGTGCCCTGTTTACCAGTGCAGCCGCAACAGTGCCCACCGGTGCTGCCGATCATTGCCCACCAGTGCTGCCAATCAGTGCCCACCAGTGCTGTCAATCTGTGCCCACAAGTGCTGCCAATCAGTGCCCATCAGTGATGCCTGTCAGTGCCATCTATCAGTAATGCCTATCAGTACCACCTATTAGTGTCGCCTATCAGTGCCCATTAGTGATCGCCTATCAGTGGCCATCAGTGTCGCATACCAATGGCCATCAGTGCCGCCCATCAGTGCAACCTATGAGTGCCCATCAATGCTGCTTATCAGTGCCTCCTCATCAGTGCCACCTCATCAGTGCCCATCAATTTGTTTAGCAAATAATAAAAGACTCAGTGGTGATTAAATATCGCCAAAAGAAAGCTTTATCTGTCACCAAAAAATTACAAAAATGTAGTTTGGATACAGCGTTGCATGACCGCGTAATTGTCGCTCAAAGTGCGACAGCCCTGAAATCTGAAAATTGGCCTGGGCAGGAAGGGGGGGAAAGTGCCCAGTAGGCAAGGGGTTAGAGAGTGCAGGCTGGGGAAGAGCTTGTCACAGCTCATTGTGTAGACATGTAAGAGAAAAAGTCCCAAATGCCACACATCCGGCAAAACCTGCCGGTATCTATGGTGAAAGCAGCCTCAGGCCAAGCTCCATCCAGGCCATGCCCCCAATGTGTTTTCGCTCGCACCTCCATTACTAAGCCCTGTGGGCAGTGAAAAAATGCTTCGGAGGGCATGGCCTGGATGGAGGTTGGCCTGAGGCTTCACCATAGATACTAATGGGTTTTGTTGGATATGTGCCATTTGGGACTTTTTCTATTATGTCCTTAAGCTGGCCATAGACTTGTCCAGGTAACAGGAAATCAAGAGAAATCTCCCTTATAGGGACCGAGGTAGCTCTTAAAGTATACCTAAAGGTAAAACTTTTTTGTTAGTTTTGGACTGAGTGGAGATGGATTGGAACACCTACCCTGTTTCCCCGAAAATAAGACCTAGCGTAAGTGTCAGTGATGGCTGCAATATAAGCCTTACCCCCCAAATAAGCCCTACCCTGTTTCCCGGAAATAAGCCCTACCCTGAAAAAAAGACCTACAAGGACTTTAACTAGGGATAATTTGGGGGGTAGGGCTTATATTGCAGCCATCACCGACAGTCACGCTAGGTCTTATTTTCGGGGAAACAGGGTATTAGGTTTTTATTGCTGTCTGTGTCCCGCTAGGGAGATTCTCCCTCTCTATTTGTCCTGTTTACCATTATCATTGGAAGTGAAAGAAAACCCCAAATGTTGGGTTGTCCCCAGAAAAGTAATAGAAGGGAAATTTTTCAATAGGGATACTAGTTCTGGCGACCGGGGGGGGGGGGCAAGGAATTCCCTTTGTTTACAGGGATTTTTTTTTCACTTCCTGTTTTGGCTATGGAACAAGAAGTGAGAATCTCCCCAATGGGACACAGATGTCAAAAAATAACCTGACGGGAGATATAACCCTCCCTTACTCTATCCAAATGAAAAAAAAAAGATTTGCCTATGGTTCTACTTTAAAGTATAACTACAGGCAAAACTTTTTGGAGATGGATTAGAATACCTGTCAAAAAAGAGAGAAAGGCTGGTCCCATGAAAGTCGGTTAAAACATTGTTTTATTATTGCATGTGAACAATAGTCAAAAAAGCTAACGTGTTTTGGCCATCAGGCCTTAATCATGCCATAATTAAGGCATGATGGCCGAAACACGTTGGCTTTTTTGACTGTTGTTCACCTGCAGTAATAAAGCGATGTTTCAGCCGACTTTCACGGCACCAGCCTTTATGCACGAATTAGATGGAGGTTTGCAGAGACTTCCCAGGCTGAGTACTGTGTTCTTGAGGCTTGCCAGGCATTACACAGGAGGTAGTAGCTCGGATGCACCTGTTCCAGAATACCTGTCAGGTTTCTATTGCTGTCTGTGTCCCCGTTAGGGAGATTCACGCTCTCTATTTGTCCTGTTTACCAATATCGCTGAAAGTCAAAGCAAAGGAAAATCCCACATTTTGGGTTGTCCCCAGAACAGAAATCTTCCAGTGAGGACACTAGTTCTGGTGACCCTGGTGACAACCAGGGATTCCCTCTCCTTGGAGGGACACCCTCTCACCTCCTGCTTGGCCATGGGACAGGAAGGAAAGGGAAGTCACCCCAATGGGACTCAGGTGGCAAAAAGGAACTTGACAGGGGTTATACCTCTCCCATACTCTATCCCAAGTGGAAAAATAAAGTTTTGCGTTTAGTTCTACCTTAAAATCTGACACCTAGTTCTGACTGACCACCATCAATAAACAGGAAGTGGAGAGATTTTCCTTTATTTCCTGTTCTATCATATATACAGGAAGTGAGGTCTATCCTTACAAATGAGGCCAGCAATAAAAGGATAATCAACATTCTAACCCTTCCACCATCCACAAAAAAAGTTATGGATGGAGTTAGATTTTAAAGTTTTCAAACTTTTTTTATTTTAATGTATTTATATATTAATTTGTATATTTATTCATTTAAAATTTTCTTCTAAGCTGTCATTTACCCTTGAATATATCTGTGTGGGGACCAATTAGATGCAGACGTATTGTGTTGCCGCAGCAGAGTTAAGGTGCGGTTGCTATGGCGATAATTTTTTTTTTATTTTTCTGTGTGCAAGGTCCGATCTTTTAAAATATCCATGCTTTTGTTAATTAAATTGCTCATTTGGGAGGTCATAATGTGCTCTTCAGAATATGAGAAATTATCCTTAATCCCATGGGGTATTTGTCAGTGGGAAATCACATCTAAACGCTCTACTTAATGTAATAATTTACCATGGATCCAATATTCCCTCTGCACTGTTTCTATAGCTTCCTTTGGAGATTGAATGGGGAACCTTTGGCTTTTCATACACCGTGCATACTCCAAAGGAAGGAAAATCATATTTAGCGTAAGAAAGATGTAATGGAGCTCAGTGACATGACATGGATTGAGAAGTAATGTACTTATTTTCTTGGGAATAAATTGACATTCTATCTATTTTTTGAATTGTTTTATCTTAGGTAAAAGGAAAAATATAATGGTATATCTAGTAGCTAGTCGCATTCAGCTGGGCTTGTTCTGCAATGATAAAGATGTTCAGCAGCTTGTCCCACCTGCTTCTTCGGTTCTAATGAGTTTCAGTAACCTACCCAAGTATTTATACCCATATGGGTTACTAGAAATAATTGGGTATTTTTTTTGACACTCTTTAGAACTGACAAAGTAGCTGTCACAGATCAGCTGCGGAGCTGATCTGTGTCTCACCTTTACTGCTGTAGGCCGGCTGGCATCTGCTGTTCCACGAGCTTGTGTTCAGCTCTGCGCACTCTGCACCTGTTGCCTAATATATGATTCCTTCCTGCTACTTCCTGTCCAGCCCCTCATGTGCTTCCCTATTCAAATCCCTTTCAAACCAGCTACTGGTTCCTTGAGCAACATTTGTTTTTGAGCTCCCTTCGTGTAACCTGCCTTAAACCTGACCTCTTGTGTACTGATCTCTTGTGTACCGACCCGGCTTGTTCTGATTACGTTGTCTGCAGCCCGCCCTGACTTTGGCTCGCTATCCGGCTCTCCTTTTGCTTCTTCCATCCATCCTCGTCGGACAGTGTCTTCTGGTACTTCCCTAGCGAGCAAGGTGAACCCGGGGGTCGTGACCTGGGGTCAGCACGCAGCTAAGCCCAAACCCTCGTGAGGGGGTCCCTGGCAGAATACCGGCTGGCCCTTAGACTCCACGCCCTGGGGGGATCCCGTGTCACCTGCTCGCCTGTGGGCTCACTGTAAGTAGTACCGTGACAGTAGCGTGGATAAACTGTGAAACATCTTTAACCAGTTGCCTACTGGGCACTTTCATCCCCCTTCCTGCCCAGGCCAATTTTCAGCTTTCAGCGCTGTCACACTTTGAATGACAATGCAACACTGTACCCAAACTCATTTTTTTTTAGACAGATAGAGCATTCTTTTGGTGGTACTTCTTGACCACCCACTGTATATGTACGTCATTACTTTGACGTTATATACAGTGGTTATGGCAGCAGCTGGCTGCCATAACCCTGGTGCTTTTTTAACTACTTCAATACGGGGCACTTACCCCCCCTTCCTGCCCAAGCCAATTTTCAGGTTTCAGCGCTGTCGCTGTTTAAATGACAATTGCGCGGTCATGCTACACTGTACCCAAACTGAATTTTTATCATTTGGTTCCCACAAATAGAGCTTTTCTTTTAGTGGTATTTGATCACCTCTGCATCTTTTATTTTTTGCTAAAGAAATAAAAAAAGACCTAAAATTTTGAAAAAAAAAAAAGTTTTTCTTTTGTTTTTGTTATAAAATTTTGTAAATAAGTAAGTTTTCTCCTTCACCGATGGGCACTGATAGGGCGGGACTGACGGGCACTGATAAGGCGGCACCGATGAGGTGGCACTGATGGGCACTGACGATGGGCACTGATAGGTGGCACTGATGGGCACTGGTAGGCGACACTGATGAGTACTTATGGGTGGCACTGATAGGCGGCGCTGCTGGGCACTGATAGGCATCACTGCTGGGCACTGATACGTGGCATTGATAGATGGCATTGATAGGCATCACTGATGGCACTGGCAGGCATTGGACATGGGCACTGATTGGCAGATGCCTGGGCACTGATTGGCACTTCCCTGGTGGTCTAGGGTGGCATACCTGGTGGTCTAGTGTGGTGGTATCCCTGGTGGTCCTGGCAGCATCCTGGTGGTCCTGGGTGGGGCATCCGAGGGGAAGCTGCGCTTATAAACAATCAGCACCGACCCCCCCCCTGTCAGGAGAGCAGCCAATCGGCTCTCCTCTACTCGTGTTTGTCAGACACAAGTGAAGAAAAGCCGATCAACGGCTATTCCTGTTTACATCGTGATCAGCCGTGATTGGACAAGGGTGATCATGTGGTAAAGAGCCACCGATCGCCGTGATACGTGCCCCCACAGGCGCGCGAGATCGGTCGTTCTGAAGGAAATGACCTGCTCGTCCACCCAGAACGAGAGCCACGCCATCCAGCCGTCAGTTGATGGCCGGCGGGTAGCGGTTAAACAAAAAAGTGGTCCTGGTGGCGGATTCACCACGGGATCACTTTTGGGTGATCCTGTGGTAACCCCCCCCCCCCCCCCGCACGCTGCTTTCCGTTTGTTTCCTCTGCTTACCGGAGCTGTCAGTAGCGGCGGAAATGATCCGATCCCGTGGAGTGATGGGCATGAAGTCGAGTGAGGGCAAGGTGGCCCCCGACTCGATTCTATGCTCTTGGAGGACCGTAGCGACGTTTGACGTCACTTTCGCCTAACGGCCTTCCAGGGTCAATTTTATTTTTATTGGTAAATGTAAAATGATATTTTTTTTTACCCCAGATCTCGCAGTAAAGAGGACCTGTCATGCTTATTTCTATTACAAGGGATGTTTACATTCCTTGTAATAGGAATAAAAGTGATCAAATTTTTTTTTTTTTTTTTTAAAGGGACGGTGTAAAAAAAAAAAAAAAAAGTAAAAAAAAAATTTAAAGCACCTCGTCTCTCCCAGCTCGTGCGCAGAAGCAAACGCATCTGTAAGTTGCGCCCACATATGTAAACGACATTCAAACCACACATGTGAGCTATCGCCGCGATCGTAATGCCCCGTACACACACGGACGGATTTTCCAACGGAAAATGTGTGATAGGACCTTGTTGTCGGAAATTCCGACCGTGTGTAGGCTCCATCACACATTTTCCATCGGAATTTCCGACACACAAAGTTTGAGAGCAGGCTATAAAATTTTCCGACAACAAAATCCGTTGTTGGAAATTCCGATCGTGTGTACACAAATCCGACGCACAAAGTGCCACGCCTGCTCAGAATAAATCAAGAGACGGAAGCTATTGGCTACTGCCCCGTTTATAGTCCCGACGCACGTGTTTTACGTCACCGCGTTCAGAGCGATCGGATTTTCCGACAACTTTGTGTGACCGTGTGTATGCAAGACAAGTTTGAGCCAACATCCGTCGAAAAAAATCCATGGATTTTGTTGTCGGAATGTCCGATCAATGTCCGACCGTGAGTACGGGGCATTAGAGTGAGCGCAATAATTCTAGAACTAGACCTCCCCTGTAACTCTAAACAGGTAACCTGTAAAAAAAAATTTAAGCATCACCTATAGAGATTTTTAAGTACTGTAGTTTGTCATCATTCCACGAGCATGCACAATTTTGAAGCATGACATGTTAGGTATCAATTTACTCAGCGTAACATCATCTTTCACATTATACAAAACTGATCGGGAGTCGGTCGGCAGACCTTTTTCGGTCATGACCCTTCAACACATGCCGGCTGAACAGCAGCTGGCTTCAGGCGGACCAGCTGCCATACACAAAGGCCGAATGGCAGGTGGTTTCTACTGAACCGGCATATGCCGCCCGACATGCAACCCGTGTTTACTAGGCTTAACTCAGACAGTTAATCTTCCAAACATCCAATTCCAATGTCCAAAAAAAGGTACCTGACTGCTACCCTTGATGCAAGTGCAATTTGGCCGGATCCTCAACATTGCTGTCCCTCAGTGTTGTTAGTAGACTTGTGTATGGTATATTTACAGTTCTGCACAGCTAGAACCAGACTTCTAGAAGAGAAGAGTTATTATTTGTCTTTCTTCTCTGTGTACTGATGCAGAGTGGCGCAATTGTCCCTTTCATTCTCTCTCCCCCCTAGCCTCAGTGGGCCTTATGTGTCTATGACCTTAGTCAATGTGAAACCATGAACAAGGCAGTACAAGACCATTGTCCGTATGTGGGCTGAAAATATAAATCGAGCCATACCAGGAGATGGCACTGTTGCTTGCCTAAACACAGCATACCTATGCAAACCAGATAGTGGGCAGAAGAAAAGGTGTAAGGTCAACCGGATTCCTAGCACCAGAAAACCAGAAAAATGTGGACTTGTGCTCATGCTCATGCGCGTGCGCATTGCACACATGCTCATCTTTCTGAGCAAAGGGGCAATGGTAGATGTACTGTGCCAGTTCGTTGCACTCACGGACGTGCACGTGCGTGAGTGCATACCAATTAGCATGCGCACTTGGCACTCAGTAGCCTATTTAAACTGGTCTGTCACTATGAGCAGTTGCTGAATGTTCTTCAGTTTGTTCCTGTGTTCCCGTTCCTGATCTGATCCGCTGTACCTGCTTACCAGTGTATGATCTGGCTTGCCTTTGAACTTCGCTCCTGCTTCAACTCTGTTTACCTCATTATTCTGACCTGGGCCTGTTTATCGGACTTGTCTCTGCCTGCTGATTCTGTACTGCCTTACCAGGCTGTTACTGAACTTGGCCAGCATTCTGGACTTGCTGATTGGGTCCCTCGCTGACTGCTGCCCATTTTCCGGTCCTACTTCCAACTCCTGCTCTGGTGTCAAGCTGCTCCTGCATCCTTTTCCAAGGTCTGTAACTACCAGCTCTACCCACCTACGGAGTAGACATCACCAGCCAGCTACTACGGCACTTGTGCCACTCCTTGCCCTTACACCCTCTGTCTCCACTTGAGGAGTGTTGGACAGGAGGGGCAAGAGAGGCCTCCACAACATTCTAGTCTTTACCAGGTATGTGATGGGAGGAATTAAAGTGTTTGTTACCCCAACACTTCATATTCCTGATATGTGTCTGCTGCACCATGAATGTATGAGAAAGTATCCTGTTCTCTTTGTATTGCTTCCTTTATGTGAAATCTCTGGTGTTCCTGCCAGTCCCTCTGCTGTCCTATTAAAAACTGACCACACTAAGCAGGAGAAAACACCAGTTCTCTAGCTATGCTGGGAACTTAGTGTGCTCTCCTCCAATGATCAGACTGGTCCTGACATGCCCCCGCTGCACAGCCATTCACTGGGAAGCTCAATGTGCTGCTGCTTCTCCATCCCCCAGCTCTTATGCAGCTGAGAACAGAGGGAATGCGATCACTTATAAAAAAGGGAAAAAAGTTATTTATAATGTTCTATACACAGATGTTTTGCTTTTCATTACTATTTTAAACTGAATTGATTGTTTTACAAGGTGATTGTTTACAATTACTTTCTGTTTCAAATGCTGCTTTATGCATGGACATACCTCCTTAGACCAAGGCTGCCCAGACACCATGGTCACCTGCTGATTTGGCAACATCCACAGGCAGCTTAACTCCTCGATAAGATACAGAAATTGAATCCAGTGCATTTTACTTGCAGTACACGGGGTGTTTATCCAGTCTTTTGAGGTGTAAGAAGGCAATGACTTTACTAAGCCCTGTACTAATACCGACTGCGAGATAATTGAAAAAATGAGGAGAGAGGACTGAACTAACTAGCACTAAACAGGAGGCGAGAACAGAAGGAGATACCAAATCACATAAGTAAACAAGTTGTTGTGGCTCAAAACCACCACTAGATGTCAACATATATAATGCAGTTCAATACAACATAGAAAAATTGCATAAAAGTGGGGCAGAACAGGGAGTGAGTCACCGACAGACTGTAGAAGATAAATGCTTCCGGCATTTTTGTTACTCTGCACTTCAATGTTCAGCTGGCATGTGGCAAATCAATATTGAGACATTAACCAAAGTGAGAAATTTCTTTTGAAGGAATACCGAAATAACTAAAAATATGTTTTCTTCTGTTAGCCTGAAGTTATTTTTCAAAGACTAATTAATATACCTAAACTAACACATATACATAAAAGGCATGAGATGACTATTCAAGATTTAGGAGTTTAAGACAACTTTTTTTTTTTTTCCTAGCACATTTGGAAAATGAAGCCGATCTGAAATCATTATAACATTCTACGGCACCTTTAGACAGGAATAATTTTAAAAATCTGCAATGGGGCATTGTATCAAGCGTCATTAAAGATTAATACCATGCCCTACCTGAGCCTGCGTAAGTTATGGCTTGGAATAGCAAGGGACTCTTCGGTGAATTTTGATGAACTGCTTCAATAAGATATTTGCAAGCTGTAAATCCAACAACGTTTTTTAGGGCCTCGATATTCTTGAAGCGCGCATTTGTTGTTTATATACATGTGAACGCTTGGGAGCTTGCAAATATGAGATGAGACGTTTAGGAAATTCTGCAGATTTACACTCTGATTAAGTGCTTTGGGGGGGTTGAAAACATCTTGAGTCCTCGTGTACTGTACACAAAATATAAAGCATGCTTAATGCTGTTTTTACCTAAACTGACCACATAACTTGACACCAATGATATTTCTGAAAAGAATTCCCTGAATTGTGCAAAGTATGGGAAGGGCTACGTGAGATGACTACATGAAGGAAACTACGGGAAAGCTACAGGCCATTATTACATGAGTGCAAACTAAGGAATGGGCTACATGGCATGAACACATGAGGGTAAACTAAGGAATGGGCTACATGGCATGAACACATGAGGGTAAACTAAGGAATGGGCTACATGGCATGAACACATGAGGGTAAACTAAGGGAAGGGCTACATGATGACTACATGATGGAAACTAAGGGAAAGTTACAGGTCATGAATACATGAGTGCAAACTAAGGAAAGGGCTACATGACATGACTATATGAGGGCAAATGAACGTAAGGGTACATGACATGACTACTTGAGGGTAAACTAAGGGAAGGGCTACATGTCATGAACACATGAGGGTAAACTAAGAGAAGGGCTACATGATATGACTACATGATGGAAACTAAGGGAAAGCTACAGGTCATGAATACATGAGTGCAAACTAAGGAAAGGGCTACATGACATGACTATATGAGGGCAAATGAACGTAAAGGTACATGACATGACTACTTGAGGGCAAACTAAGGGAAGGTCTACATGTCATGACTACATGAGAGAACAAGCTAGGGGATGGCTACATGACATGACTACATAAGGGCAAATGAACGGAAGGGCTACATGACATGACTACTTGAGGGGAAACTAAGGGAAGGTTACATGGCATGACTACATGAGGATAGACTAAGGGAAGGTTACATGGCATCACTACATAAGGGCAGACTAAATGAAGGTTGCATAATGACATGACTACTTGAGGGCAAACTAAGGGAAGGGCTACATGATATGACTACATGAGGGCAAACTAAGGGAAGGCTACATGACTACATGATGACAAACTAAAGCAAGGGCTACATGACACGACTACATTATGGCACACTAAGGGAAAGCCTACATGGCATGACTACATGAGAGAACAAGCTATGGGATGGCTACATAACATGACTATATGAGGGCAAATGAACAAAAGGGCTACATGACATGACTGCTTGAGGGCAAACTAAGGGAAGGTTACATGACATGACTACATGAGGGCAGACTAAAGGAAGATTACATGACGGCAAACTAAGGGAAGGACTACATGATATGACTACATGAGGGAAACTAAGGGAAAGCTACAGGTCATGACTACATGAATGCAAACTAAGGAAAGGGCTACATGGCAATAATACATGAGGGTAAACTAAGGGAAGGCCTACATGGCATGACTACATGAGAGAACAAGCTATGGGATGGCTACATAACATGACTATATGAGGGAAAATGAACAAAAGGACTACATGACATGACTGCTTGAGGGCAAACTAAAGGAAGGTTACATGGCATGACTACATGAGGGCAGACTAAAGGAAGATTACATGACGGCAAACTAAGGGAAGGACTACATGATATGACTACATGAGGGAAACTAAGGGAAAGCTACAGGTCATGACTACATGAGTGCAAACTAAGGAAAGGGCTACATGGCAATAATACATGAGGGTAAACTAAGGGAAGGCCTACATGGCATGACTACATGAGAAAACAAGCTAGGGGATGGCTACATGACTTGACTACATGAGGGCAAATGAACGGAAGGGCTACATGACATGACTACTTGAGGGCAAACTAAGGGAAGGTTACATGGAACGACTACATGAGGATAGACTAAGGGAAGGTTACATGGCATGACTACATAAGGGCAGACTAAAGAAAGGTTACATGACAGCAAACTAAGGGAAGGGCTACATGATATGACTACATGAGGGCAAACTAAGGGAAGGCTACATGACTACTTGAGGACAAACTAATGGAAGGGCTACAGGACATGACTACACAAGGGCAAACTAAGGGAAGGTCTACATGGTATACCTACATGAGAACAAGCTATGGGATGGCTACATGACATGGCCTGCTTGTGTACTTATCCTGCTGGTTTGTGGGAACCTCTCTACTGCTATAGCTACTGAGCCTGATCCCTGACCCTGACCGTGAAAGAAGAACTGCATGACATAACTACATGAGGGCAAACTAGGGGAAGGGCTACAGTATATGACATGACTACATGAAGGCAAACTAGGGGAAGGGCTACATGATATGACTAAATGAGGGCAAATTAAATCAAGGGCTACAGGAGATGACTACATAAAGGGAAACTAGGGAAAGGGCTACATGACATGACTCATAGGCGTGCGCACAGGGTGTGCCGGGTGTTCCCGGGCACACCCTAATCACCCCATGCGCATTAGTGTTATCGCTCTGTGTAGCAGCAGGAACATGGTAAAGATCTCCCTCTTACCTGCTCTGCCATAAGAAAAGTGTTTATGCTCTTCTCTTTCACTGTGCCGGCAGGGAGATCAATGTGCCAGGTTCATATATATGTAGACACATACACATGCATGTGTGTTTGAGCTTAAGGGTGCACACCCTAATGCAATAGGCTGCGCACGCCTATGCCATGACTACATGAAAGTAAACCAAAGGAAGGGCTACATAACATGCCTAATTAAGGGCAAAGGAAGGATTAAAGGAAGGGCTACATGAGATGACTACATGAAGGCAAACTAAGGGAAGGCCTACATGACTACATGGGGACAAACTAAGGGAAGACCTACTGTACATGACCTGGCTGGGAGTGACAAGATACACTTAAAGAGACAGGCATGGATTGGCTAGTTTTTGAAGAAGGGGTGGGATTTGAAAGCATAAGGAAAAATTAGGGAGGCCATTTTGTAGCAGAAAAATGAACTTCCACTCTGTGCCTGCCCTTAGATACCAGGTTGGAGGTGTTGATTGGAGAAAGGGTGAGTGATAAGGATAGTTAAAGAGGAACTTCAGTCCTCTGTATCTTTGCTCCACTTCCCCCCCTCAGGCACCACCATTATGACACCTGGTGCAGATGTAATGAAGGGCTCTGCTTTTTCGAGAACTGAAGACATCTAGTGGTGGAAAGTAATCACTGCGGAAAGAGAGGGTAGCTTTGGTTTTAAGGTGAGGTTTGCCACAAAAGCTGCTTTTTATAATTTTTGCCATTACTGGACTATTATTATGATTTATTGACAAGTAGAAGTATTTTAAAATCATTTCTTCAGTTATTATTTCTTTGTTTGTAATATAGATAAGCAAAAAAATAAATAAAAGGAAAGGCCCATGGAGCAATAAAACCAATAAAAAGAAGCAACATGAAAAAAGTATAGCAAGCTTCACAATTTCTCACTTCCTAAGCAGAGCTATTGCTGGATCCTCTCTGGGGAATTTTCTCATTGCTGTTGAATCTCAGAATCGGGATGAGGAAGCGGTGCTGAAAACTAGTTTGGCATTTGATAACCTCTCTAGCACTGGGAAATAATACACAAAATATTTACGCCCCTGTTTTATTTTTCTATGCCGGCTCTGTGGATGACAGCCGGGCGCGGTTTGTCTTATTGTTCAAGCGGCCGCCGAGAAATCCCCCCCAAAGTGGGAGGACGGTAAATATAAACTGTTGGTGTGGACCGATATGTTTTGCTTTACATTAAAACGCAGTAAAATGATCCTGTAATATTTCAGCGCCTGACCTTTCCGGCAGACGAAGCAGAATGATTTCCAGTCAGTGTTCTTCTGACTTAGATTTAGAAGCCCATTCTGAAGGTAAAAAGGCCAGTGCTTTTAGGCAGCTCATTATTCCTCTATCTTGGACTATTTTGATAGATAACAAATTTGACCTTTCCGCAAGAAATTGGCTACTTTATGAGCTAAAAGTTTGCCTTGAATGACACTTCACACTGTGGATTCATGAGTACAATTCTGTATCAGTTGAAGGGTCAATCCACCCCTAACAAATATGCTTGTTAAAGTGGACCTTTCGGTAAGTTTGCAAGTGCAAGTGAGGAAATTTATTCCATGTCATAACATACCAGTGGAGGCTGGTGCTCAAAATTTTTGGGGGGGCGCAAACGAACTGAAAAATTCTGAAAAAAAAACCCCATCAATTGCAGCCTCACTGTACCATCAGTTGCAGCCACTGTGCCCATCAATTGCCGCCACTGTGCCATCAAATGCAGCCACTGTGCCCATCAAATGCAGCCACTGTGCCATCAAATGCAGCCACTGTGCCCATCACTTGCCGCCACTGTGCCCATCAATTGCCACCACTGTGCCATCAATTGCCGCCACTGTGCCCATCAATTGCCGCCACTGTGCCCATCAGACGCAACCACTGTGCCCATCAAATGCCGACAATGTGCCCATCAAATGCAGCCACTGTGCCCATCCAATGCCGACAATGTGCCCATCAAACGCAGCCACTGTGCCATATCAAATTCTCCCACTGTGCCATCAAATGCTGCCACTGTGCCCCATCAAATACAGCCACTGTGCCCATCTTATGCAGCCACTGTGACATCATATGCAGACATTGTGCCCACCAAATGCAGCCTCACTGTGCCCATCAAATGCTCTTACTGTGCCCCATCAAATGCAGCCTCACTGTGCCCATCAAATGCTCCCACTGTGCCCCATCAAATGCTCCCACTGTGCCCCATCAAACGCAGCCACTGTACCATATCAAACGCAGCCACTGTGCCATATCAAATGCTGCCAGCGTACCCCCCGCCCGGCGTCTGTACTTACCCTGTCTCAGTGGCGGTGGAACAGCTCCTCGATGTCTTCACCCGTCCTCTCTTCCTGTCCTCTGCTATGATTGGACGCCTGATAGGCATCCAATCACAGCGCCTGTCTTTTCAGCCAATCAGGTTACGGTAACAGATCCGAGCACCTGATTGATAGAGAGGCGGTTTAGTGTTAGGAAAGCAAATATTCATTCGCTTTTCTAACACAGTGCTCGCAGGTCACCGCAGGTGGAACACATGTACCGGAGTTTTGGTAGCACAGTCTAATTACAAGAGAATATCAAGAACTCACATTTTCACTTTGAAGTTCACCTTATCACCCTGTGTTTGATGTTTTCATTGTTTGATGTGTAGCACTGGAGTTGCGGTATCGCAGTTCGATTGTACAAAGATAATAAGGAAAATTTTGTCACGATTATATTTTTGAATTTATCTCTGTATGTTTCATGATTATTACTTATTGGCAATACACTATTGGTCTCTCTGCAGTTTATTTAGCTAGCAACGCAGCACCATATTACTATATTATTGTCAGAGGGAGCATAGCGTTCTCTGTTAGCAATGATAAATACCTGGAATGCTACACTTACACATTACTTAGCATTCATGCACTTAAAAAAAGAATCCCAACTCCCAAGTTCCTGCAGTTTTTACTTTTTTTTTTTTGGACCAGCTTGGACCAATGCTGTATATACCATACCTGTGGGATCCCTCTAGAACGTGGAAATCCCTGTATTAGAATCTGCTACTCCAGGGATCTCCACTCGCTTCCAGGTCCCATACCGAATGGCTTCCGGTGAACTCAGGAGGTCTGTGCTGAGCAAGGGCACCATTCAGAGAATCCTTTGCATTTTCTTAATGGATGCAGTGTTCTCTGATTGGATGAGGTGTGGAGGTGGGACAGTGACATCACACTCCCCACTTCGTCCAATCAGGGAATGCTTTGCATTCATTGAGGATCTGGACAAGGATTCTTCTGAATGGTCATCATGCCTAGTGAGTAACCTCCTGTTTTCAGAAGGCAGCAGGGCAGCCACTTGGTATGGGATCTGGAAGCTAGTAGAGATCACGACAGTAGTGGTGTCTAATAGGGAGAGTTTCAGGTTCTAGAGGGATCTCACAGGTATGGTATATTAGATATAGATATTGCCTCCTCATTGCCTATTCGGTATCCTCTAAAAAGCAATACATTGCAGATTGCTTTTCAGAGGAACATCAGTTAAACAAACCCTCTGTGTCAATAGGCTTTGGGCTTATGTCACTGACCTCAGGTTGAAATGCTTCTAATGCCGCTAATGCCGCACACGATCAGAATTTCGGCCCGCAAAAGACCGATGAGAGTTTTTCGTCTGAAAATGAGGTTCTTAATTTTTCGGTCGGATAAAGTTCCTATCCGAAAATGCGATCGTCTGTGGCAATTCCGATGCGCAAAATTCCTACGCATGCTCGGAAACAATTCGACGCATGCTCGGAAGCATTGAACTTCATTTTCTCGGCTCATCGTAGTGTTGTACGTCACCGCGTTCTTGGCGGTCATAAGTTTAGCGAACTTTTGCATGACCGTGTGTATGCAAGGCAAACTTGAGCGGAATCCCGTCGGAAAAGCCGTCATATCTTTTTCAGACGAGAAGTCCGATCGTGTGTACGTGGCATAAGATCATTCAGAATCCGTTGACTTGTGAATTTGACCTCCTTCTGACCTAAATTTGACCTGCTTCAAGCGCTATTTGTATGTAAGAGTCAAAGAACCACTCCTAAAGCCAAATCCGTATTGGGGATACATTTTGAAAGAAAAAGAGGACCAAAAATGGCCCTAGATCGGACTTTAGAGGCAAAATGGACGAGAGTATAAAAAATATATTTTATTAATGACACTTAGTTATAAATATAGCAGATATCAAAAGAATTAAAAACACAGCCAATTAACACACAATTAACATTGATATATGGCGTAACAGAATGTTAACACCATATAGCATTGTAAGTGTAGGCGCCTGGCTGTGGCTTCACAGCCGGGCACCCACTGCGCATGCGCGAGCCACGCCGCGCGTCGTGACTGGCCGGGCAATCATCTGGGATCTGTGATGTGTCCCAGATAATTGCTGAGAGGGAGGGGGGAGAGGTGATCTCCCTTCCGGTGCCTCGGTGTGCTGGGAGGAAGTGGGAGCCGGACCACCCCCCCCCCCCAAAAAAAAATGACATGCAAATGTGGCATATCAGGGGGTCACCTGCCTTAAAGTGGAAGTTCCATTTTTGGGTGGAACTCCGCTTTAAATAGGCTTGCTGATAAACAGCTAAACCCATTCATTTACAAAAAAAAAGTAAAAAGTGAAAAAATAACATAAATGTATACCCTTTTTTTTTTTTTGGGAGTATAAATTGTTGTTGCTTAGGGATCAAAACCCCACAATTTCTAGAGACAGTAAAAGCAGCAAGCACCCAGTGTTAAAAGTGCAAAAGTTGCTTTTTTGACACCAAAAATCATGTTGGGGCATTTATTTATTTTTTTCAGTTATCTCAAATAGGGATGGGCGAAAGGTTCGGCCCGAGCATAAGTTCGGGTCAAACTTTCGCTGTTTGGATGTTCAACGAACAACCGAACAAACGTTTGGAGAGAGATAGCACAGGGTTCAGTGCTATTAGTTAGTGAGTGTGCTATACTGTGCTATTTTGCTTCAATTGTCAGTGTAGAATATTAGTTTAGTGTCAGTCTAGGGATAGTGTGAGTGTAGTGAGGAGGACTATCATTTAGCTTTGCATAGTGTGCAGCTAGAGTAGGGACAGCTCAGATAGTTTCAGTGTAGTGTAGTGAGGCCGTGTCAGGAATCTTGACATTAGTGTATAGCTAGAGTAGGGACAGTTCAGATAGCGTCAGTGTAGTGACAGTTGAACACCGTCTAATTGATTGCATTACTGCCAGTTTAACGGCATTTACTTCTGTGTGCGTTACTGCCAGTTTAACGCCATATCGTTTTGTGTGCGTTACTGCCAGTTTAACGCCATATAGTTTTGCGTGCGTTACTGCCAGTTTAACATCATATAGTTCTGTGAGCGTTAATGCCAGTTTAACGCCATATAGTTTTGCGTGCGTTACTGCCAGTTTAACGCCATATGGTTCTGTGTGCGTTACTGTCAGTTTAACGCCATATCGTTTTGTGTGCATTACTGCCAGTTTAACGCTATATAGTTCTGTGCGTCACTGTACGTTTGGCGCATTATATTGCAGTATAATATAGTGTATCCATGAAGTGTGTCTGTGTAGTGTGAGTACTCAAATTAAAGTGCACCAAACACCTCTTAACATTGATTAAAGTGCATCTACGTACAGATTTCAACTTCTTCTTTACATTTGCTTATAAGCACTGCCCCCTCCCTCCCAACAATGTCTGGGAGGACAACAAGGAGAAGTAGACGTTCCCTTGGCACTGTAAGGGGGCCAGCAACAAATGTGTCCACAGGCAAAGGTGGACGTGGTGGTCAGTCCTCAGGCAGGGCATCATTTCCTCTGTTTAGTGAGTTTGCCCGTGCTATCCAACATGCTTTCAGAACGGGTATTTAGTGCTGCAGGAGGTTTCATTACTGATCATAGAACGCGTCTGTCCACAGACTCCGTGGACCGTTTGACTTTTATAAAAAAGAATTAGTCCTGGATTACCAGCTATGAAGCCGATGTCACTGATTAAGTCTTTTTGGGACGTGGAGTAACTGCAGGACTTCGAGGCTGCCTAGCTTTGAGGGTGTCCAATCATTTCTTCTGGAAGAATGATTTTGGTATAGGTTTCATGGGCACAATTAACACCCAAGGACCAATTTTTCAGCACCTGTTTGACAGGTGCATATCATTGCAATTTTTACAGCAAGGCCAATTCTTGCTTTCATCAAGATTCTATAGGGCTACGGTGGGAAGGCGCCACGACACCTAAAGACCAATTTTTACGCACCCATTACTTCTATCCAAAGTCAGTGACACCAGAAAGTATCCAAAAAATCTCTAATCTTGTTTCCAGTGGACTACATTGTGGCCTCATCATACACACTGACTCCCCAGCTGTTGCTGAGCAAAATAAAGGCAGCTTGCAGGGAAAATTACTTTTTTGGCTTTATAAATGCAATTATTGCTGCAGCAGATTCTAGACATGGTACAGATCTGCCACTTTACAGGTAGACTAAGGGGACCCCCCAGGCACTATATTGGAAGGAATTTTTCATTTTTTTGCTTTCACTTTAAAAATCAAAAAGTCACTGCTCATTTAAAAATGTTTTCACAAACTTTTTTTTATTGATACATGCCCCCCAGGGCAAGACCCGGACCCCTATAAATATTGTATGCCCAATTACTTGCATATAAGCCTTCAAAATGGGCACATTTTTGACATTCGCGTCCCATTGACTTTAATGGGGTTCATTATTCGGGTCCAAACTTTCGCAGTGTTCAAAAGTTGTGGTGCGAACCGAACAGGGGTCCTATTCAGCACTGTGCTACTTTAACTGGTATTGTGTGGTCATGCAAAGCTGTACCCAAATGAAATTTTTATCATTTTTTACACAAATAGAGCTTTTTTGGGGTGTTATTGAAACAGCACTGGGTTTTTATTATATAAATTAAAAAAAGAGCAAACATTCTGAAAAAAAAAATATTTTCTACTTATTTTTATTAAAGATATCCAATAAAAAAAAAGTGATGGGCATTGGGCAATCTGGTGCTAACAGATACTGGCTGGGAGGGTCACTAAACTGCCTAACTGACACTGACGTCGCCCGTGATACTAAAGCCGTGGACAAAAGTTTTGAGAAAGACACAAATATTAATTTTCACAAAGTCTGCTACCTCAGTGTTTTTAGATCTTTTTGTCAGATATTACTATGTTATACTGAAGTATAATTACAAACATTTCATAAGTGTCAAAGGCTTTTATTGACAATTACATGAAGTTTATGCAGAGAGTCAATATTTGCAGTGTTGACCCTTCTTTTTCAAGACCTCTGCAATACGCCCTGGCTTGTTGTCAATCAACTTCTGGGCCACATCCTGACTGGTGGCAGCCAATTCTTGTATAATTAATGCTTGAAGTTTGTCAGAATTTGTGGGGTTTTTTTGTTCACCCGCCTCTTGAGGATTGACCACAAGTTAAGGTCTGGGGAGTTTCCTGGCTTGGACCCAATATTTCCATGTTTTGTTGCCCAAGCCACTTAGTTATCACTTTTGCCTTGTGGGAAGGTGCTCCATCATGCTGGAAAAGGCATTGTTCCTCACCAAACTGTTCTTAGATGGTTAGGAGAAGTTGCTCTCGGAGGATGTTTTTGTACCATTCTTTATTCATGGCTGTGTTCTTAGGCTAAATTGTGAGTGAGACCACTCATTCTCTTGGCTGAGAAGCAATCCCATAAATTAATGGTCCCAGGATGCTTTAATGTTGGCAAGACACAGGACTGATGGTAGCGCTCACCTTTTCTTCTACGGACAAGGTTTTTTCCGGATGCCCCAAGCCATTAGAAAGGGGATTCATCAGAGAAAATGACTTTACCCCAGCCCTCAGCAGTCCAATCCCTGTACCTTTTTCAGAATTTCAGTCTGTCGCTGATGTTTTTCCTGTAGAGAAGTGGCTTATTTGCTGCCCTTCTTGACACCAGGCCATCCTCCAAAATTCTTCTCCTCAATGTGCGTGCAAATGTACTCACATCTGTCTGCTGCCATTCCTTAGCAAGCTCTGCACTGTTGGTGCCTCGATCCCGCAGCTGATACAACTGTAGGAGACGGTCCTGGCACTTGCTGGACTTTCTTGGGCGCCCTGAAGCCTTCTTCACAAATGCAGTGAACATGTTTCATGTTTTATATTTTGTATTTCCAGAGACTTATAATTGAATTCCTGTGCTTATTTTCACCCACTCCCCGTATCGAGCCATAATTGATTTTATATTACTCTACCTTCGATGGGTAAGATTTTTTCCATATAGATATACTTCATCTAGAACCTTGAGAAATATTTCATAAAACAATGCCTATCTTACCAATAGAGCCGCCAGTATTATTTGGTCACCCTGGAAAGTGGATTTTCGTCCAACTGGGTGTCCTATGTGGGATTTGAATGCTTTCATTAGTTGGATTTCTGTTTTCGTAGAAGGATTGACTTCATTCTTCTCTGTTTGCGTGGTCTTGCCCGTTCCTTGATCTTCAGGGTCAATCAGGCAAGCAGATATATGTGTGTTTTTTTGTCTTTTTCTTTTTTTCTTTTTTCTTTTTTCCAAGTGTACAGCTTGTATATTGTTGATATTTATTTATTTTTTCTTTTCTGTAAAAATTTTTCTTTTCATTTTATATCAGCACCTACCCAGTATGTCCTGAGGAAGAATTTAAATGCAAAACACGTTGACAAGCAAGCATGGAGGAGTTCATGGACCTACACCCCTTATTGTGTCTGCACTTGATGGACTTCTTACTAATCCAATGAAAGGATCCATGCCTCCATGTCTGTATTGGGTATTTGTTGACCTTGTCTAGTAGAGGGCGCTGTTTGTGTTTAATCTATGTGTAGCTTTAACATTTTTTGTAATAAAGATAAACATTTTTATATATACTCCTGCCTTATGTTGTACCCACAAAATCTGCATATTCTTGAGAAAGTCCTAGGTACTTTCTCAATCCTTTTTTCTAAATAATTGGATGTGTGCATGGTGGGGGTCCTCCCTTCTTATGTGATGTATGTATACTCATTTATCCATACTTATTATTTTGATCAGTAGTGGGATCATATAGTGGAGGTATCCTCCTAACCATTTGATCTGTTGTCATTTTATTTAGCGCTGCACTTCTATTTGAATTATTTATTTGAAGTGTGTATCTTGACTTTCAATGCTGGCAGCTTTTTCTTTGCTCAAGCACAGTGTTACCTCTTATTTTTTGGTTGTACAATACTAATGACACTGGCTGGGAAGGGGTTAACATCAAGGGGCAATCAAGGGGTTAACTGTGTGCCTAACAATGTGTAATGTGTGCTGATTTAACTAATAGATGTGGCTGTGTTTTCTCCCTGCTTTCCAGGGAGAAGAAACAGCCAGATTGCTGTTCTCTTTACACAGAGTTCTGCATGTTTGCTTTGATTGGACACAGCTGACCAGCAGGTTTCAGCCAAAATCATTGGCTGAAATGTACTAGCAAACTCATGCTGTGTCCAATCATCGCATGTGTGCACCCCAAACGGTGGCAGCCCATCTATTAGGGGCGCAGGGGCACTGCCCCCCCCCCAATCCATATGCCCCGCCCCCAATCTACATGCAGGTGCCAGAAGCACATGAAGCACATGATTAGAGACTTATGCCCGTACACACGATCAAACTTTCCAACAACAAAATCGTGGATTTTTGTTCGAAGGTTGTTGGCTCCAACTTGTCTTGCATACACATGGTCACACAAATGTTGGCCAACAATTACAAACGTAGTGACGTACAAGACATACGTGATATCTCCATTACGAACGCTAGTTTTACAAGACCGAGCGCTTCCGGCTCTTACTTGATTCTGAGCATACGTGGATTTTTGTGCGACAGACTTGTGTACACACGATCAGAAAGTCCGACAACAAAAATTTGTTGGCGGAAAATTTGAGAACCTGCTAGCCAACATTTGTTGGCCGAAAGTCCGACAACAAATGTTCAATGGAGCATACACACGGTCGGACTTTCCGCCAACAAGCTCACATCTAACATTTGTTGTCGGAAAATCCGGTCGTGTGCACGGGGCATTTGGCTCTAATTAGCTTCAAAAAAGGATGGGCTCAGGGTGCAGAGTAGGCTCGGGTGGGTGACTGATCCCCGCCGTCTCCCGTGGGAAGGGGGGACTAATCACTATTGTCCATCTCCTGCGGGGGGGAGGGCAAGTTTGTTTGCTGCCCCCCCCCAAAATATTAGGCACCAGCCGCTACTCTCCCCAAACCTTCAAGAAGGCCAGCAACGTACGTTGCTAAGTCTGCGCCTGCTGCCCGCTTGCAGTATATTTACTGTGTTCATTTGGCAGGTGGTTTAATAATAATAAGCATTTACATTTTTGAAATTAAATTGTATATCTTTTATTTTTACCAAAAGTTTGTGTTTTATATATGTAGTGATGGCCCTGCGGGGTTACTATGTGTAGCATCTACACATTTCTCGCTGCTCCCACACCTCCATTAGACACACTTCTCAGTCAATTAACAGTCTCTTGCTTGTTTTTGTTGTTTTTATTAGGGGATTGAACTTGGCTGGGGAAAAGGGACTTGGGATGCCCATAGGATGAATTGTACTTTGTAGAATAAAGGTAACTGTGTCACACTTCTCAGAAGAACAAGATGGCTGATCGTAAACTTGACAGACTTTTACCTCAGAACACTTCCTCCAGCACACTACTTCTCAGTACTCACTACTACTGCACAGGGCATTTTTTTTTTTTTGCAGTAAACACCATGGGATTATAAAAGGCCTGGGACATATTTGGGTGCCCCAAGGAAAGTAGTAATGTGGCGAACAGTGGGTGTGGCCAAATTGCTCTTGCTGACATCATCACCCCACCCTTCAGTGATGCCAAACCTGCACTTGGACAGCCATCCGCAGCTCCCAGACGGCAACAGATTTGTGAACGACTTATCTTGGTTACTTGGGGAGCCACAGCCCAGTCTGAATAATGTGTCCGGGTTTCAGGCGGACCGAAACCTGGACACGTGATTCAAAACCCGGACTGTCCGGGTGAATCCTGGACAGGTGGCAACCCTATCCCTGCCTAAGGTACACCCCCCCCCCAGAAAGGGGGTTCCCTCAGACACGACAGTCTAATGCCCTGTACACACGATCGGACTTTCCGATGAAAAATGTGCGATCGGAGTTGTTGTCGGAAATTCCGACCGTGTGTGGGCTCCATCAGACTTTTTCCATCGGAATTTCCGACACACAAAGTTTGAGAGCTGGCTCTAAAATTTTCCAACAACAAAATCCGTTCGCGTAAATTCTGATTGAGTGTAGACAATTCCGACACACAAAGTGCCACGCATGCTCGGAATCAAGCAGAAGAGCAACACTGGCTATTGAACTTCATTTTTCTTGGCTCATCGTACGTTTTGTACATCACCGCGTTCTTGACGTTCGGAATTTCCGACCAACTTTGTGGGACCGCGTGTATGCAAGACAAGTTTGAGCCAACATCCGTCGGAAAAAATCCATGGATTTTGTTGTCAGAATGTCCGATCATGTGTACAGGGCATAACACTCCATCATCCAGTTCACACAGCCGACAACTACTCCCCCCAGTAGGCTGACCATGGGTATATGTAGGAGGCCTGCCCCCTGCCAATCCTAGTTGAGGATTGGTCAAAGCTCCTCACATGCACCCCATGTGACACCAGCTCTCTGCCCTGCCCCTTTTCCAGAACATTCTCCCTGGAAACAGAGGAGGCGCTCAAGAGCTGAAGTACATGTCAGTCACCTACTGCTATACTAAACCACTCCCCTGTCCTCAGATCAAAACAAACAGGCCTAGCTCACAGCATAGGCCTGCCTAAATTTACCTGCGCTGGCAGCTTACATAAAATCCTATACTAGCACCTAAGGTAAAGGGTGCTACATATATGACAATAACAGAAGGCATTAGTGGTCTTGCGTCAAGAAAAGTAATATTGTGAGCACTCTGCTCAGATGATCACCTTTCCTACTTAGAGAGAAAAATCACATTAAACGCCCTTATTACATATGCACCTTAAATGTACTGCCATTTGCATAGATCTTTTCTCCTAGAAAATAATGAATACTTCAATCGTTTAAATGGAATCTATTTAAATTCTGTCTTTGCTGCGGCAGCACAAAATTACTTTCAAGGTTTGCACACACGGCGTCCATAATAAAAGAGTGATTTACATCCTTTTGTGTAATTATAAAATTTTTACAATTGTTATTGCTAGTTAGAAATAACATGGCGCCCGTGCTGAAATTGCACTAAATTCATAATAATCTCAATTTAAAAAATAATCCGTGGTCGTTAGATTTATCCAGCCTTTTACATGGCTTCTAGAAGGCACTGTCATTTCTTGGCATTGGATTCTGCACTGTACCACCTACCTTTAAACTTTAGAGCACAGGTCTCCCGTGTAAGCTCCTTGAGGGCAGGGACTGATGTGCAACATGTAAACCACTGCATAAATTATTGGTGCTATATAAATACTTGTAATAAATAAAATGAAATAAATAAATCCATCCCAGCAGGTCTGAGGACATAGCACCATGCTCACCTTTCGGTAACAGTCAGCTTTAAGTGTTACAGGCTTTTCATTTACATATTTTTGGTCTATATTGATTGGTCCTGGTTGGAAGAGATTTGAATTCATCAGAATTTCTGTAAACAGCAGCGTTTACCCAGACACTACTTTCTTAGCCTGCCAAGGAAGTGCTGTTGAGATAATTATGGCACTGATTTCTGTTTTTTTCTCTAGAACAGTTAAAAAAAAAAACCCCGCTGACAGTGATTTGGAGCTGCACAAATGTCGTCAGTCAATGTTATTGCATCAAATTCCATTATATTATGGTTGATCAGCACATGAATAACATGACTGACAGCTGGACGGATATGGCAGTTCGAATGACAACTAATTAACGCTGAATTAGACAAAACAGCGAGACGGCAGAAAATCAAAATTGAATTATTGGGTTTTGTGATTACATTTTGAAGAAAATGTGGAACTTGGAGATAATTGCTAGTTAGGAAAACAAGAAACCTCGAATGGGCCGCTCGTTGATGTATAGGGCCCAATATAGAGGTGGCCTCGGCTGTCCGGATCTATGGAAATACTTCTTGGCCTCACGCCTCATACAATGGCATACCTCCTCCTCCTCTATCCCATGGCTGCAGTTTGAAAAGGTCTTGATTGCCCCGTTCTACCTTCCGGGTCTCCTCTGATCATGCTCTGTCTCCACTAAAGATGTTGCACCTCTTAATGGTATAGTGGGCCAGTCCCTTTACCTCTGGTCTCTTTATAAGACAAAATTTGAATTGCTCTCTAGTTCTCCATGCTTACCCTCATTCTTGGGTGAACCTCAGTTCCTCCCAGCCTTTAATACAGGCCAAGAGTTCTCTAGTTTCATCTCACAGGGTCTAGTAACTCTGGGATCTCTATTGCAAGGTACATCTTTTTGCTCATTTGAGCACCTACAACAGAATCATGACCTTCACAGGTCCGAACTCTACAAATATCTACAAATTCGTCTTTTTTTTTCAAAATTAAAAACTCAAGCAGTGGATTTGGCTACATTTCCATTTGAAATCCTCTCCAGGGAGCTCTAGGGGGACTATCTATACCTTATATCAATACCTAAATGACCACAATAGTACCGCTAAATCATCGGCTATGCTGGGGTGGGAGGCAGAGACTGACCAGGAGATCTCGGCGGAGGACTGGTCTCTAATATGCATAAATGCACACGATCCATTACTATCAAAGAGACAGTAGTCAAACTACATACCCGCTGGTATTAATCCCCCTCTAGATTGCATAGATTTTACCCACTGGTCCCCGACACATGTTTCAGGGGCTGTCCAGACAGGGGTACCCTCCTAAACACGTTCTAGAGCTGTTCAGTTCTGAAATCTTTATGGCAACGAACCTCATCGATCGTGCTCCAAATAACAGGGGTGCCGGTGACCTTGACTTATCAGATGTGCATCTTATTTGCTGAACTCCCAGGGGTCCCTCCCCCTCACCAGAAGTTAGAACATACACTTTTTAGTGCCATCCAATGGGCAATTGCCCTAAACTGGCGGGGCCCCTCGGTTCCATGGTCACAGGTGCTCCTCCGCATGGACTCTATTAGACTGATGGAAAGAGTGCATCACACTCTCATGGATTCCATGCACATTTTTGACTGCAAATGGACAAATTGGTCAGCTTACCAGGTATAATCTACGTTTGGGGGCTTATCTTCCCCCCATCTACATTAATCAGTTAGTTTTGATATATTTTAAGATAATTCATTAAATGTTGTTGATTCTGGCATATAGAATTTCTTGCTTAGACGCAAAGCTATTACCTTAATTATAATTCCTTCTTTTTGTAATCTGTTATTCTTATTTTTTTTTCCATGTTTGAAATCGCATTGAGAGTTGTATTTTTGTACAATCACACCTTGGTTCTTGAATGTACGTTTTACCCTCTATGCGCATTTTTATTTTGTACTTGCTCAAATACCCTAATAAAAACGTTTGTAAACAATAATTGCTAGTTAGGTGTCATTTGTATCAATAAGACACATTCTTTTAAGTGAACCCCCACCCCTTCCTCATGGTTGATTCTTACCTTTCCCGTGAGCTCCAAAGCTACCCAGATCACCCACAAGAGCCAAGAGGATTCTTATTATTGTGACCCTCTCTCCTTTCCACCCATTATGCAGACTTATGCCCCGTACACACGGTCGGATTTTCCGATGGAAAATGTCCGATCAGAGCGTGTTGTCGGAAATTCCGACCGTGTGTGGGCTCCATCGGACATTTTCCATCGGATTTTCCGACACACAAAGTTGGAGAGCAGGAGATAAAATTTTCCGACAACAAAATCCGTTGTTGGAAATTCCGATCGTGTGTACACAAATCCGACGGACAAAGTGCCACGCATGCTCAGAATAAACAAAGAGATGAAAGCTATTGGCCACTGCCCCGTTTATAGTCCCGACGTACGTGTTTTCCGTCACCGCGTTTAGAACGATCGGATTTTCCGACAACTTTGTGTGACCGTGTGTATGCAAGACAAGTTTGAGCCAACATCCGTCAGAAAAAATCCTAGGATTTTGTTGTCGGAATGTCCGAACAAAGTCCGACCGTGTGTACGGGGCATTAGGGTCTGAGTGGACAATCACCTGTAAACATACTACAGGAGATGGTCAGAGACGGAAGACGTACTACAGAAGATGAAGTTTTCCTACAGGAGATGGTTAAAGACAGCAGACATACTACAGAAGATGATCAGAGACTGTAGACATACTACAGGAGATGACGTTTTCCTACAGGAGATGGTTAGAGAAAGAAAACATACTACAGGAGATGGTCAGAGACGGAAGACATACTACAGAAGATGAAGTTTTCCTACAGGAGATGGTTAAAGACAGCAGACATACTACAGAAGATGATCAGAGACTGCAGACATACTACCGGAGATGACGTTTTCCTACAGGAGATGGTTAGAGAAAGAAAACATACTACAGGAGATGGTTAGGCACAGCAGACATACTACAGGAGATAGTCAGAGACTGCAGGCATACTACAGGTGATGGTCAGGGACTGCAGACATACTACAGGAGATGAAGTTTTCCTACAGGAGATGGTTAGAGAAAGCAAACGTATGTAGCGGTACCCTCGTGAGGGCTGCTGAGTTGGTTATAGCGATCCACCAATCACCCTGCTGCCAACCTCCCATGCACCCTTGTAAAGACATTAAACAGTCAATGATTTGGTTTTCTTTCTCTTTTATTGTCGGGGTATAACTTGGAAGAAACAAAGGAAGTATGAGATGCCCATAAAGATTTCACTTTGCAGGATATCATCCATGGCCTTGGCCTAGTAAATGGATTTTTCCTGTAGAATCCTCACTGCAGACTATTGCTTCTTCTGTTACTTGGCATATCTAACCGAAGATTTACTACTCACTTCTTCCAGTTAAATAAGAAGAATCACTCCGAATAATTCCCCTCTAGACTGATGTGGTTTTCCTGTTACATATCAGAGAGCCAAAGGCCTATACCGCCTATCTTCCATGGCTCAAAGAACTAAACAGCCTCACAGTCTCTGGAAGTTATCACCACTGCACGCACACAGGATCTTCCCTCCTGATGACTTGGCACATGGCAAACCCGACAAGCTACTGTTCCCAGCCTGTCCACCTCTGTCCATACTGTGTTCCCTGGTCACACAGCATGCTACGCTACTCTCTTCAGTACTTCTGCTTCTTCAACGTTACACTGACCTTCTCCTTTGTATCAAAGTCTGTGTTCCCCGGGCACAGAAATACGATATACTGATCTACTTCCGCGCTTTACTCCTATTTCCTTCACTTGATCTTCTTTCCATCCAAGCTCTGTGTTCCCCGGTCACAGAAGCCCGATGCACTCAGCAGAGCTGAAGATCTTTATCTTTAGTTTCCTCCCAGATGGCTCCTCCATCCCTCCTCCTCAGTACATGGCGCATCCCCCCATGGGGACGCCCAGGACAGCACCTCCCAAGCTCCTCCCTGGAAGCATGTGACCCCAGCTCACATAGGAGGCCTGCCCCCTGCCAATACAAGTTAATGATTGGTCAGGGCTCCTCACATGAGCTGCCTGCCACTCAGGTCTCAAGTCCAGCCTATCTTCCAGAACAATTCCTCTAGAAGCAAAGGAGGCATCTTTGAGCCAAAGTGTAGATGGTCACACCCCCCACTATACTAACACTCCCACTCCCAGATCAAAACAACCAGGCCTTAAATGAGAACACAGGCCTAGCTAAATTTACCTGTATCTGAGCCCTACCACTAGAAAAATACTAATCTAGCACCTACTTGTAAGTAGAGGATGCTACCCATACTGTGGGAGATGGTCAGGAACTGCAGACATACTACAGGAGATGGTCAGAGACCGCAGGCATACCACAGGTGATGGTCAGAGACTGAAGACATACTACAGGAGATGATCAGAGATGGAAGATATACTACAGAAGATTATGTTTTCCTACAGGAGATGGTTAGAGACAGCAAACATACTACAAGAGATGGGCAGAGACTGAAGACTTACTACAGGAGATGGTCAGAGACTACAGGTATACTACGGGAGATGGTCAGAAACTTCAGACATGCAACATGCGATGGTCAAAGGTTGTGTAGATACTTCATAGGATGGTCAGAAACTGCAAACATATTACAAGAGATGGTCAGAGACTGCAGACATGATATAAGAGATGATTAGAGACTGCAGACATGGTACAAGAGATGATCAGAGACTGCTTAAGGAAATGATCATAGACTGCAGACAAACTAAAGCAGATGGTAAGAGACTAAGGACATTACAGCCACTTAACATATTACTGCTTCCACGCTCATTACTGAAATTACCCTCGGGCCAGATGTTGGGCATCAGAGCTCTAGACGCTGGTCTTTAAATTACTATAATAATGCAATAATAATAACTAGCAATCATGTAAATATGTAAAAAAATACATGAACTACTTGAAGATAATCACTGCAATAAATAAAATAGGACCTTGTGCTTCCTGGCAATAAAGGAGAATTCCCCTTTAAATAAAAATGGGAGTTTTCAGAAGTTTCCAAATTTTGCCTCCATTTAGTGTTGAGCTATCACATGGCTTTGTTCTCAGATATTATGTCTACTCAAAGGGTAAAGTATGTTTTGAAAATGCATTTTAAAATCCATCTTGGTGACCTCTAGAAATATAAACACGGCATTATTTCCAGAAATTGAAAATAGAGCTGTCAAGTCAGATTACACCCATCCATCGTATACGTCGGTGTCTGTTTTCTGCACCCCATGCTGACCGCTCAATGGTATGAGTAATGTTTGCAAACTGCAGACTGTTATTTGATGGGTCTCCACCACAGAACATGAAGCTTTCCAGCATTTCACCGCTCTATAGACAATGCCGTTCTGCTTTGTCAATAATACCAGCCTGCTGCCTAATGTCTCATATCTTGGGAGCTATCATATATTATGCTGGAGGCTACTATTACAGACCGGGAAAAAACACAAATATCACCGTAATCAGGGATCAAACCTGAGATGGATGATGGTTTACTGGGAAACTAAGGAAACTGCCGTTACTGACCTTTTCTTACAAAACTGTTGCCTGGCTGTCATGCTCATCCAACATGTAATAGCCCCCCCTACAGGCCAGAGATATATGTGGTATTACTTTAGGCTAAGGCAGGGTTTCTCAATTAGGGTTCCTCCAGAGGTTGCTAGGGGTTCCTTAAGCAATGAGCAATCCCATATAAGTTCCCGCTGACACCATTGATCTTTTTAGCTATCTGTAAGGGGGTAATTCTTCCCAATGACCACAAATGTAAGGACCATTCTTCCCACTAATGAATACACTAATGAATCATGAGGTGCAGTTATAGTAGTTTTTAGCAGGGGTTCCCTGAGATCATAACATTTTTTTAAGGGTTCTTCTGTGCTGAAAAGGTTGAGAAAGGCTGCACTAGGGTCTTACACAGGTGGCATAGCTTGTGATCACAGCCACACCAAAATGGCAACCCAAATTTGTGGGATTTCAGTATCAATAAAAGACACTAGCTTCCCCAAAGTTGCCATGGAAGCCCAGTACTGGGGAGAAATCAGTCCCCCAATGGACTTCCTTAATGCACAGAGTACAACACCGCCTAGCAACCGAAGATAGACTGGGCATTACTTAGGCTAGAGGCTTATATACTCTTACCAGATATGGTAGACCTCTGAGCTAACAGAAGGTCAAATATGCTTGTATCCACAGTGGGATAGAGATGATTCGCCGGCACAGCAATGGAACCAGATCATCCAGGACGAGTATGCAAATAAAATAAACACGATCTAAGTGCTCTTCGTGAAGTTAATTTATTAATATAATCCACAAAATAAAACTCTGGCATGAAATAATGCTTATAGCGATCGTAAAGCCAGTATGAAAAACAGCAGAATACCAGAGAAGGCAGCGGGTGACGTCCGCAAGATAACTCCTCCCCAGTACGTGTTACGTCCTACGGGACTTTGTCAGCGAGGGCAGGGCTATTACGTCTCCCAGATGATTAAATACACACCTGGTCACCATGGAGAGCGCGCAGGACCAGAGATCCAAGAACCGTAAGTCCAAGTCTACTCCAGCAAGCTCAATATCCTATGGGGACAGAGGCTAGCAAAATAAAACATATATAAGAAATATAAAAATTCTTATATACAATGACTGTAAGCGATAAGAGTTGCTAAATGCAAAACTCCACCTTAAATTGTAACAACCTCAAACAATATTTAAAACACAAAATGGACGAATAAAAACCCGTGGCTATCTCTATCCCGCTGTATACTCCTCAAGCGTCACCCCCGCTATCCTGCTGGGTCTCTGGCTTGGCACCTGCTGATGCTTTCCCACTTCTTCACCGTCCCCGGCAGGTGAGAAGTCTGCTCAGGTGCTTGCTTCAGCTTACTCACAGTAGTCTCCGGTAACAAGGTGGATGGTCCCTTAGTGGCGACAGCTTCCCCTCTACCTCCGACCACTTGCTGGTTTTGTTTTTGTTTATTGGGGGGAGTACAACTTGGTTGGGGGAAAGGGGTATATGGGATGTCCATAGAATAGTTCACATTGCCATCATATTTGTCGATTTTTACAGGTTAGCACATAATTAGAGCCTGAAAAAATGATGAGCATGTTTAACTGCTATGACCTTTCTCCTGCATCACCATGCAGACTATTGCTCCTCCTCTGCTTAACTCCTGCAGACTATTGCTTCCAAGACTTCCTCACCCATGACCGTGTAAGGATGAGGACATCACTCTTGACCGTGTACGGGTGATGTTCCCAGAAATCCTCTCCTCCTGCACAAACTTATCCTGTAGTATTCATTGTAAAGTACATGCCACATCTTCTTCTGTAAGCAAGAAGGACCCACTCTTAATAGTTTCTTAATCTGGCTCTGGTTGCTCACTGCTACTAGGCCAGAGGCCTGCAGCACCTCTCCCCGGAAGCCTAGTAGTTTAAAAGCACATATTGGATGATGGACTACTGTTCCCAGCCATCCCAGCTTGCAAATCCTGTACCCTCAGGCCACATCGATTTGACACAACTCCCCACAGTCTCTCCTCTGATCCAGGACTCCTCATCATTGACCGTGTAATGATGAGGACTTTGCTAATGACCGTGTAAAAGCAAAGTTCCCTCAAAGACTTCCTGGCACATCCAGCCCTCCACTTTGGTAACACTCACCGACCTTTCTCTGCCCTGAGTCCTTGATGGAGAACTTGACCGGACCATACGTTCCGACAGCTTCACCTGCTCCTCTGCTCCAGGAGTTCCTTATCAATCACTGTGTAATGATAAGGACATCGCCAATGACCGTGTAAAGGCGAAGTTCCCTCATAGTTCTCTCTGTGCCTCCTCCTGCGATTGGTGCACCCCCCCACCCCCAGATGGGGGTGCCCTCCTGCTGCTGTCTAGTACTCCATTCTCCACTTCACTCAGCTGATAACTCTCCCCAGTGGCATGTTACCTAAGCTTATTTAGGAGGCCAGCCCCCTAGCAATTCCAGTTGGGGATTGGTCAGGGCTCCCACATGAGCTGCCTGCTGCTCTAGTTCCAGGACCAGCCCCTCTTCCAGAACATTCTCCCAGGAAGCAGGGGAGGCGCCTCAGAAGCAGAGCACAGGTGGCCACACCCACTTTTACTCTAACCACTCCCAGCCCCCCAGATCAAAGCAGAAAGGCCTAGCTTGCAGCATAGGCCTGTCTAAATTTACATGTGCTGACAGTCTATTTAACAAAAAATCCTATTACTAGCACCTACCTGATGGTAGAGGGTGCTACATTTACATTGGCAGATCCCCGTTCTGTCACTGCAGGGAACGATCGCGGGTGGCTGGTGGACATCGAGTCCACCGGACCCGCTGATTGGCTCCCCCCCGCTGGCCAATGGAAGCGCGTGCACACCCACAAAAAGTTCCCGTGCTGTCATACAGCTATGGCGATTTGCAGGAATGAGCCACCTTGCCGCAGTATAATGACGGCGGCTGGTCGGGAATCGGTTAATGAAACAGGAGAACCAAAATAGGGAACAGCAAATTAAAGTAGAGGTAAAATGGACTGGTGTTATAATATTATACTTTATATGGTTTTGTACGATTGTACTTTATGAAAATAACATGGAAGAAGCTAGAATTGCTCTTTACCTTTTTTTTTGGGGGGGGGGGGGTTATTTTTATTCCCCTGACTTTTCCAATCCTCTTATGATATCAATTTGGTTTTGTCTCCGAAGATTCCACTGTGAAAGGAATACCTAAAATCTCCTTTAAAATGACCCTCTTTCTGAAAAGTGCCATTGTTGATTGACAAGCGATGTTTGCCGCTGTCATCAAGACGAAACAGGGATTTCTTCCATCCAAAAACATCCTCTAATAAAATGCGTTAGAAAGAAACTAGGTCATATGATGTGACAAGCTGGTGACAAAGTTCCCTATCGTTGAAATGTTTATCCATATGTCAGTGGAGTAGGCACACTCCTGAGAAAAACACTTGCTGGAGTTTTGCTCATTTATTTGACAAGCAGACGTGTATGTGGCCCGCAGGATCATCAACAATGCAACAAGTCAGGAACATACTTCTGCTACACCATGCATGGTGATTATATCAAAGCCATGTTATCGGATAATAAGGAAAAATAAAGTGGACCTCCAGGCTAAAATATTTTCTCCACATGACATAGGACATCTAACGTCTTGCCTGAATCCCAATCGAATTTTTCTGTTAGCGTCTGGAAAACTTGCCTTGCTTCTGTCCAGGCATTGCCTGTAATGATGACCCATCACAGCTACACTCTTTAAATGTGCGTCATTAGCTCAATATATTCCCAATGCATGCTATCCTGGAGAGGTCTGAGATCATCCATGTCTAACTGAGTTAGAAGGCAAACAAAACAAATGTTTCTACACTATGCATAGCTCCCAACTGTCCCTGATTTCGAGGGACTGTCCCTGATTTGGAGCAATGTCCCTCTGTCCCTCTTTCCCCCTCCTCTCCATTGCCTCTTTCTGTTGGAAAAAAGAAAACTAAAGCGCTGATGTGGATTCTCTATAAAATAGCAAAACACCAAAAAGAAATGTGTGAGCTGCAACCAACCAATTAATGCCGTGACACCTGTTGCTATAAATCAGTATAAAATATGTTGGTGCGCTTATCAAACTATCCCCATCTGTTGGAGTGGTACTTATATATAAAATCCTAAACCATAAAAACACCCTGATATAATCAGTAAAGTGAATAAGTGAAAATAAATATTCAATCAATAAAGTGAATAAATGCAAAAAAATGCATAAAAAAAAAAACATATACCCTGATATCACAATCGGTAAAGTGAATAGGTGCAAATAAATATAGCAATCAATAAAGTGAATAAATGCAAATAGATGCATTAAAAAACATATAAGGGAACACACATCCCTAGATGTATGTAGATGGGAAAAAAAAGCAATAAATAGTGTCTGTGTTAATCCAGATCTGGATGTCCAGTCACTTGCCTTTGATGAGCTTGCTTGTATTTTAATTCTCACAGATCACAGTTGCATGATGAATTACATTTGAAAGGTGATGATTCACATAAAGATAAAAGAAAAACCATCATTGTGCAGTGTTTTTAAATGCTACAAGACTGGGCAAACAATGTAATCCACTCACATATTTGCAGTAGCTGAATAGCTTTTGTTATAATGGTCAGACAGCTTCACTGCTCATACAGCTATTGCTGTGACTTTCTCAAGGGTCTTGAGAAAGTCACGTGACATGTGATGATACACGTGGGGAGAAGGAGTCAGTGACGTCTTCGCATAGTGTTCGGCAAACACAGCGATAGCTGTATGAGCGGTGAAGCTGTCTGACCATTATAACAAAAGCGATTCAGCTACTGCAAATATGTGAGTGGATTACATTGTTTGCCCAGTCTTGTAGCATTTAAATGTTCCTATAATTCCACAGGTACTGTATATTATATTATAATATACAGATTTTCACACAGTTAGTGCATATTATAAACCATTAACCACATTTTTGTCTTAATTGTAACTTATTTGTATTCATTTTAGCCCTGATGATGAAGGGGGTGTTTTCTGATCTCCAAAAAGCATGTGTATGGAATAAATTGTATTGTCCTAATGGAATAAACTACTGTCAGGATCTGGGTCTGAACCTATGGCCTGTTCTGTGCCTGGCAATGTTTCTTCTTGCTGAGCCACCTGAGATACTGGACACTAGGGATGAGCCGAACACCCCCCTGTTCGGTTCGCACCAGAACATGCGAACAGGAAAAAAGTTCGTTCGAACACGCGAACACCGTTAAAGTCTATGGGACACGAACATGAATAATCAAAAGTGCTCATTTTAAAGGCTAATATGCAAGTTATTGTCATAAAAAGTGTTTGGGGACCCGGGTCCTGCCCCAGGGGACATGGATCAATGCAAAAAAAAGTTTTAAAAACGGCCGTTTTTTCAGGAGCAGTGATTTTAATAATGCTTAAAGTCAAACAATAAAAGTGTAATATCCCTTTAAATTTCGTACCTGGGGGGTGTCTATAGTATGCCTGTAAAGGGGCGCATGTTTCCTGTGTTTAGAACAGTCTGACAGCAAAATGACATTTTGAAGGAAAAAACTCATTTAAAACTACCCGCGGCTATTGCATTGCCGACAATACACATAGAAGTTCATTGATAAAAACGGCATGGGAATTCCCCAAAGGGGAACCCCGAACCAAAATTTAAAAAAAAAAAATGACGTGGGAGTCCCCCTAAATTCCATACCAGGCCCTTCAGGTCTGGTATGGATATTAAGGGGAACCCCGGCCAAAATTAAAAAAAAAAATGACGTGGGGTTCCCCCTAAATTCCATACCAGACCCTTCAGGTCTGGTATGGATTTTAAGGGGAACCCCGCGCCAAAAAAAAAAAAAAAAAACGGCGTGGGGTCCCCCCAAAAATTCATACCAGACCCTTATCCGAGCACGCAACCTGGCAGGCTGCAGGAAAAGAGGGGGGGACGAGAGTGCGGCCCCCCCCCCTCCTGAACCGTACCAGGCCACATGCCCTCAACATTGGGAGGGTGCTTTGGGGTAGCCCCCCAAAACACCTTGTCCCCATGTTGATGAGGACAAGGGCCTCATCCCCACAACCCTGGCCGGTGGTTGTGGGGGTCTGCGGGCGGGGGGCTTATCGGAATCTGGAAGCCCCCTTTAACAAGGGGACCCCCAGATCCCGGCCCCCCCCCTGTGTGAAATGGCCTACCATTTCACTAAAAAACTGTCAAAAATGTTAAAAATGACAAGAGACAGTTTTTGACAATTCCTTTATTTAAATACTTCTTCTTTCTTCTATCTTCCTTCATCTTCTGGTTCTTCTGGTTCTTCTGGCTCTTCTGGTTCTTCCTCCGGCGTTCTCGTCCAGCATCTCCTCCGCGGCGTCTTCTATCTTCTTCTCCTCGGGCCGCTCCGCACCCATGGCATGGGGGGAGGCTCCCGCTCTTCTCTTCTTCTTCATCTTCTCCTCTTCTTCTCTTCTTCATTTTCTTCTCCGGGCCGCTCCGCATCCATGCTGGCATGAAGGGAGGCTCCCGCTGTGTGACGGCGCTCCTCGTCTGACAGTTCTTAAATAACGGGGGGCGGGGCCACCCGGTGACCCCGCCCCCCTCTGACGCACGGGACATGACGGGACTTCCCTGTGGCATTCCCCGTGACGTCACAGGGAAGTCCCGTCAAGTCACCGTGCGTCAGAGGGGGGCGGGGTCACCAGGTGGCCCCGCCCCCCGTTATTTAAGAACTGTCAGACGAGGAGCGCCGTCACACAGCGGGAGCCTCCCTCCATGCTAGCATGTGTGAGGAGCGGCCCGGAGAAGAAAATGAAGAAGAGAAGAAAAGAAGAAGAGAAGAAGATGAAGAAGAAGAGAAGAGCGGGAGCCTCCCCCCATGCCATGGGTGCGGAGCGGCCCGAGGAGAAGAAGATAGAAGACGCCGCGGAGGAGATGCTGGACGAGAACGCCGGAGGAAGAACCAGAAGAGCCAGAAGAACCAGAAGATGAAGGAAGATAGAAGAAAGAAGAAGTATTTATATAAATGAATTGTCAAAAACTGTCTCTTGTCATTTTTAACATTTTTGACAGTTTTTTAGTGAAATGGTAGGGGTACTTTTGTACCCCCTTACCATTTCACACAGGGGGGGGCCGGGATCTGGGGGTCACCTTGTTAAAGGGGGCTTCCAGATTCCGATAAGCCCCCCGCCCGCAGACCCCCACAACCACCGGCCAGGGTTGTGGGGATGAGGCCCTTGTCCTCATCAACATGGGGACAAGGTGTTTTGGGGGGCTACCCCAAAGCACCCTCCCAATGTTGAGGGCATGTGGCCTGGTACGGTTCAGGAGGGGGGGGGCCGCACTCTCGTCCCCCCCTCTTTTCCTGTGGCCTGCCAGGTTGCGTGCTCGGATAAGGGTCTGGTATGGATTTTTGGGGGGACCCCACGCCGTTTTTTTTTTTTTTTTTTTTTTGGCGCGGGGTTCCCCTTAAAATCCATACCAGACCTGAAGGGTCTGGTATGGAATTTAGGGGGAACCCCACGTCATTTTTTTTTTTTTTTTTTGGCCGGGGTTCCCCTTAATATCCATACCAGACCTGAAGGGCCTGGTATGGAATTTAGGGGGACTCCCACGTCATTTTTTTTTTTAAATTTTGGTTCGGGGTTCCCCTTTGGGGAATTCCCATGCCGTTTTTATCAATGAACTTCTATGTGTATTGTCGGCAATGCAATAGCCGCGGGTAGTTTTAAATGAGTTTTTTCCTTCAAAATGTCATTTTGCTGTCAGACTGTTCTAAACACAGGAAACATGCGCCCCTTTACAGGCATACTATAGACACCCCCCAGGTACGAAATTTAAAGGGATATTACACTTTTATTGTTTGACTTTAAGCATTATTAAAATCACTGCTCCTGAAAAAACGGCCGTTTTTAAAACTTTTTTTTGCATTGATCCATGTCCCCTGTGGCAGGACCTGGGTCCCCAAACACTTTTTATGACAATAACTTGCATATTAGCCTTTAAAATTAGCACTTTTGATTTCTCCCATAGACTTTTAAAGGGTGTTCCGCGGCATTCGAATTTGCCGCGAACACCCCAAATTGTTCGCTGTTCGGCGAATTGGCGAACAGCCGATGTTCGAGTCGAACATGAGTTCGACTCGAACTCGAAGCTCATCCCTACTGGACACCTTCCTGTCTGATTCATTGGACACTCCTGTCTTGTACTTTGTTTTTGCTCCTCCCATGAACTTCCTATTTAATCCATGCCTTTGCACTTCCTGTTTGCCCAATTATTGTGCTCTCTCCAGCCAATATCTAGATCTCGTCACTCATGCTGCCGTCCTTATCTCCTCTACCACTTGTTACTTTTGGCTTGTTCCTCGACTACGCTTCCGCTTAATCCCAACCTGCTATATCTGCTACTGGACTCCGGCTTTCTCACTTCCTGGTAGGCCGTTCTTGAGGACCGCAACCTGATACTAACAGGCAGCAAAACTCATCTCCACCATCGGGAGCTCTGGTGAATACTGGTTAGTGCTTAGACTCGGCACCTCAGATGAGCCCATGTCATTCGCAAGGGTGACCTGCTTCTGTACTTATCCAGCTGGTCGGTGGGAGCCTTTCTACTACTATAGCTACTGGCCTGCGAGCCTGACCTCTGACTAGGACAACTACAATTTGGGTGTGAAGAACTGTTTCCTCTACTACAAATCTGAAGTCTTCTTTGAGAACATTCAGTAAATGTGAGCTAACTACCCAAATTGTACTATTTCTGAGGAGCAAGCTTTGGGATCTAGCGACTCCAACATTTTGATACACCTTAACATTCCGTTCAATCAACTTTAGTGCCGGTTCACACAGGGGCGACTTGTCAGGTGACATAGCCGCCTGACAAGTCGCCTCCCGTTCTGTACAATGGAACCATTCTAATAGGAGCGACGCAAGTCGCTCCGACTTAGAAAAAGGTTCCTGTACTACTTTGGGGGCGACTTGAGGCGACTTGCATAGACTTCTACACAGTCGTGGCAGTCGTGTGCAGGTCGCCTCGGCGAGGCGACCTGCAAGTCGTGCCGCCCCTGTGTGAACTGGGGCTTACTCTATAATATCGGCACATCTTCAATGGAACCATGGGGGACTGGCTTGGGGTCAGGTAATTAATTACAGTCCCCTCTTGCCCAATGGGCTCCACAGCATGTGTATGGTGTTAGGCTGGTAGCTTTGTCGCTGAGAGTAAAACCAAACCGTCCTGCCAAAAGCATAAATTAAAGCAATCGCCGCTTTCATATTTAGCATCATTGCAAATAGCAGTTTCTGAATATCTGGTTTATTAAAATCCCCATCCAAACATATTCCGTGAATGATTTAAACAAGCAGTCACCCCTGTTATAAGTACATAAAAGCAGCCTGTCATGAAATGCACTTATTACATTGCACTCATTCAATACTGCGCTTCACTGATTAAGTACTTGATTGTCAAAATCTACTCTGCTCATTCGGGCTCACATAATGTTTATGTAATGGGAGTTAATGACACACAAAGTGGAGTCTTTTCACTGAAAGTGTTGCCTCTCTGCACTGGATAAATCTAAATTAAAAATTTAGATTTTCTTTCCCCAAAAGTGGAACGTAATTTAAAAGGCTCATTCTCTCTGTGGGAAGTCTTCCACTACGCTGACCTTCCATAGGACAAGGAAGTCAAATGCTAATGTATCTTTCTGGTTCATCCACACAGTTCTGCTTATAATAAAGGATCAGTTGAGCAAAAACTATAATTACATATATTTTTTTTTCCACAAAAAAAATGTATTGAAATTTTTACAAAAGTACACGATACTGTGAGCAGGAAGCAATAATACAGCAGAGTAGTACAAAATGAAGTTCAAAGTGAGGCTTGCAAAGGCAACTTACAGTATGTTAACAAAAGACACCACCTTTATTGAGCTACATAAGTTAGTGAAGTAGCTGGTATGCAGATCATGTAAAAATCAAAGGTTGTAGAGAGGTTGCTCTATGCTGGGGATGTGGAGTGCCTTGCTGAATGGTAAAAAGGAAACAAAAAGGGGGGGCGCGAAAGGAAAAAAAAAGGGGGGGGGTCCACCAATTCTGGGCTAGTACCGTGACATGAGAGGTGGCTAGGGGTAAGGAAAAATATAGGTATGGTCCATCTCAGTGTGGAGGGCTATGAAGGACTAGAGACACCAAAGGGGTGAAGAAACTTGCCTGGGAAAAAGGGAGAGGGGGAAGAAGAGGTAAAGGGGGACCTGAGAGGTCTGACCAGGGGGCCGCAGTAATTATAGCCAAGCTATCACAGAGATGGCAGGGTATTCACCTGGGCATTGTAATTGGCCCCAGACCTTAAGGTACTGGGCATGCGTGTTTTCCGGGATATTGAGCTTCTCATGCGCCATACTGCCCATGAGCCTCTGTTTTCTATAATTCGATTTTTGATAAGTAGTTAATTTTTTCCCCCAAGGCCCCCAGTATTTCATGCTTTATATATTTGTACAATTACCTTTTTCAGGAGTCTTCAGACTGGTGACGTGATGCACAGGGTTTTCTGATGATCTTCTCCAGCAATGGATGGTCCTCAATGCAGATAGTGGCACTGGAGTATGAAGTAAGTGCCACTCTCTGCATCATTACACTGTAAGTGCAGGGTGCCATGGTGGCACCATATCAGGAGACAGGTCTATGAACCCCCATACTCACAGTATATATTCAGTCTTCGAAGTTGAATGACACTGGACATCATTCAAATCAGAAGGCTGAGGACAACATGGGACAGAGAAAAGTTACCAAGAACCACAATATAATTTTTAATAAGTAAAACACCCCCCCATTTCCCTTAGAGCCCCACTGGCAATATTTTAACCTTTATATCTGTATACTTACGTTTTTTCTTTTAAGCGCTTTGAGAAGCTACCTTTAAAGGTACTATATAAAAAAATATATATTATTATTATTTCTAAAGTCTTCGGGCTGGTCTCATGATGTGCAGGGACTTCTTCCAATCTTCTTTCTCAAATGTCTTCAGAAATTTAGGCCAAAATGTATCCTGCTACGTCTTTGGTAAAAAAAATAAAAAATCCCAAGAACTGCATATTAATTGGTTTGTGTGAAAGTAATATCATCTACAAACAATGGAATTGATATTTAAAAATTGACCAATCCCGATGTACTGATTTTTTTTAGGCCCTAAAATGCCAGGACAGTACAAATATCACCCAAATAATCAATTTTTAGTAAGTAGACAGTCCAAGGTGTTTAATAAAAGGCATGGTGGGTTTTTTGAAGTTGTCATTTTTAGTCACAATTTTTTGGAAAATTAAGAAATTAAATCATTTTTTTTTTTCACAATTTTTTTTTTTTTATATTCTGTCAACAGTGCAATACAGCATCATCATATGACTGGTGTGACTGTGATCAGGGATACTAACTGGTGACAGTATGTAAAAAAAGTAAAATAAATACATTTCAATTATTTTTATTCAATTTTTTGAAAATATTATTTCTTTTTGTTTTTTTGTTTTTTTTACGATTTTTATTTCTTATTTTAAGATTTTTTTTTTTTTACATACTCTTATCAGAGTAGTTCAGTGTCTACTCTGGGGGGAGTGATCATGGATTTTTTTGTACACTGTTATTGCTTATAACAGTGATGATTACTGTTTTAAACAATAGTTTTAGACCTCATGTACACGGGACGTTGCTCAACCTCTCCTGAAAGATTTAACTTGACAGCTAGAAACCAGCATCTAAAAACGGCCCTTCAACCGTGTTTACATGCCGTGTTTAGTCGCGTTTAGCCGCGTTTGCGTCTAGAAGCGTTTGAAAAAAAAATTCTTTTTTTTTCAAAATAGTCAAAAATGAAAAACGCCTGTAAACGAAACGCGGCTAAACACAAGTTGCTGCGTTTGGCGTTTGAAATGCCTCTAAACACAGCTTCTGAACATTCCACAGCTTCTTTTTTGGTTCCAAAAAAAGCCTCTAAACACAACTGCCTAGAAATGACTGTAAACGAACCAGTGTACATGTACTGATAGGATAACATAGAGGAGGGTTCAGGAGCAGTTGAAAAAAATGCCCAACTGCTCCTAAATGTCCGTTTACCAGCAGCAGTGTACAAGAGGCCTTAGCTGTTTGGCTTTCATTCACCTAGTCTCTCCTTCCATTGGAGCTTATTTCAAATTATCTTATTCTTCAACACATTAGTGTTTCAATTATTTTCTAAAGTATCACCTTACAAACAAATTACAAACACATTTTTAGAAGGATTGATGAACCTAACCAAGATTCACCACTTGTGCACCATCAGGACACCAAGAAGCACCCCAACTAAGCTAGCAGAAAGAAAAAGAAAAGAAAAATTACATTTTGGGGAAAATCTCCTCTTATCTTTATTATTAGCACTTACTGTATCTCACTATGTTATTAAAGATAATTTTTTTATTTTTAATATATATATATATATATATATATATATATATATATATATATATATATATATATATATATAATATATATATATATATATATATATATATATATATATATATATATATATGTCAAAGCCCTATGTGTAAAGGGTATGTCAGAGTGGTCAAGGTATTACACTACTATGTAAAGTGAAAGAAGAATAGCTCCAGAGGGATTACCAAACCAGGGATGCGTTACACCTGAAAGTCTTACACTTACTTATCATTTAAAGTGATTGTAAAGGTTTAATTTTTTTTTCTAAAAATAAACATGTTATACTTACAATGGTTTTGCACAGAGAAGCCCCCATCCTCTTCTTCTGGGGACCACTGCTGGAGCTCCTGGCTCCTTATCTTCTCTAAGTGCCCCGTATAGAAAGCCCCTTGCTATGGGGGCACTTGTGTGGGCTCATTCCCGAGCCACACCGTGTGCGTCTATTGACACACACAGTATGGCTCAGCCCCACCCCCCACTCTCTGCTTACAGGATTTGATTGACAGCAGCAGGAACCAATGGCTCCTGGTGTGCCCAACCTCTTGTGGGAAGAGGGGAGAGAAGAGCACTGTTGCTACAGGTGTGCACAGCACTGGATCGAGATTGGGCTCAAGTAAGTATTTCCGGGGGGGCTGATATGGAAAGGTTTTTTATCCTAATGCAGAGAATGACCTTTTACCTTTACAACCACTTCAAAGAAGAATTGCAGGTATTGTATATTATTACATAGTTACATTAAGCCAGCTTGTACCAATGTAACTATGATTTTACCATACCTAGCCAATGCCTCTTGAAGCTGGAAATCATTGAAGTAGACACCACTTCTCCAATAACCTCCACTTGTTTCTGGGTTACATGCTAAGCATCGGAGCCTATTGTATTGTGAACACAGGGGGTTGGTGGCTCAGCATGGGTGCCATTCAGGGAATGCATTGCATTTACAGAATGAATGCAAAGTGTTCTCTGATTGGACGAGGTGGAAAGGTGGAGCTGTGATGTCACCCTCTTCACTTCAACTGAATAGAGAATGCTTTGCATTCATTCAGAAAAAGCAAATGGTGCTCTTGTTGGGTGGCCAACCTTCTGTGTTCAAAATCCATCAGGCCGGCTGTTCAGCATGGGATCCGGAAAGCAAACATAGATCACTGGTCTAGCTGTGTCTACTTCAGAGATTTTCAGCATTCAGGGGCATCAGCCAGGTCTGGTAAAGGCATGGTTACAGTGCAATCGGAAAATATTCACGGCGCTTTACTTTTTCCAAATTTTGTTATGTTACAGCCTTATTCCAAAATGGATTCAATTCTTTATTTTCCTCAAAACTCTACAAACAATACCCCGCAATGACAACGTGAAAGACGTTTGTTTGAAATCTTTGAAAATGTGTTAAAAATAAATAAGTATTCACAGCCTTTGCCATGACATTCAAAATTGAGCTCAGGTGCATCCTGTTTCCAATGATCATCCTTGAAATGTTTCTACAACTTGAATTCAGTTGATTGGACATCATTTAGAAAGGCACATGCCTCTCTACTTAAGGTCCCACAGTTAACAGTGCATGTCAGAGCACAAACCAAGCCAATAAGTCCAAGGAATTGTCTGTAGACCTCCAAGAAAGGATTGTATGGAGGCACAGATCTGGGGAAGGGTACAGAAAACGTTCTGCAGCATTGAAGCTCCCAATGAGCACAGTGGCCTCCATCATCCGTAAATGGCAGAGGTTTGGAACCACCAGGACTCTTCCTAGAGCAGGCCGCCTGGCCAAACTAAGCGAATGGGGAGAAGGGCCTTGGGAGGTGACCAAGAACCCAATGGTCACTCTGACAGAACTCCAGCATTTCTCTGTGGAGAGAGGAGAACCTTCTAGAAGAACAACCATCTCTGCAGCACTCCACCAATCAGGCCTGTATAGTAGAGTGGCCAGAAAGAAGCCACTCCTCAATAAAAGGCACATGACAGCCCATCTGGAGTTTGCCCAAAGGCACCTGAAGGATTCTCAGACCATGAGAAACAAAATTCTCTGGTCTGATGAAACAAAGATTGAACTTTTTGGCCTGAATGGCAAGCGTCATGCTGCGAGGATACCAGGCACTGCTCATCACCTGGCCAATACCATCCCTAGAGTGAATCATGGTGGTGGCAGCATCATGTTGTAGGGATGTTTTTCAGCAGCAGGAACTGGGAGACTAGTCAGGATCGAGGGAAAGATGAAAGCAGCAATGTACAGAGACATCCTTGATGAAAACCTGCTCCAGGGCGCTCTGGACCTCAGACTGGCGCAAAGATTTATCTTCCAGCAAGACAATGACAAGGGATAAGCTAAGATAACAAAGGAGTGGCTATGGGACAACTCAGTGAATGTCCCCGAGTAGCCTAGCCAGAGCCCAGGCGTGAACCCGATTGAACATCTCTGGTGAGATCTGATAATGACTGTGCACCGATGCTCCCCATCCAACCTGGTGGAGCTTGAGAGGTCCTGCAAAGAAGAATGGGAGCAACTGCCCAAAAATAGGTGTGCCAAGCTTGTAGCATCATACTCAAAAAGACTTGAGGCTGTAATTGGTGCCAAAGGTGCTTCAACAAAGTATTGAGCAAAGGCTGTGAATATTTATGTGCATTTTTAAAAATTTTTTATTTTTAATAAACTTACAAAGATTTCAAACAAACTTTTTTCACGCTGTCATTATGGGGAATTGTTTGTAAAATTTTGAAGAAAATAATAAATTTAATCGATTTTGGAATAAGGCTGTAACATAACAAAACGTGGAAAAAGTGAAGCGCTGTGAATACTTTCCTGATGCACTGTATATTGGTCCAAGCTGGATACACGTAACTATGTAAAAATATACTATGTCTGGTGTTTATCTTTAACCACTTGCCGACCGCCGCACGACTATATACGTCGACAGAGCGGCACGGGCAGGCAAAAGGACGTATATGTACGTCCTTGCCTGCCCGCGGGTGGGGGGTCCGATCGGACCCCCCCCCGGTGCCTGCGGCGGTCGGCAAATCTCCCCCGGCGATCGGAGGTGAGGGGGAGGCCATCCATTCGTGGCCCCCCCCTCGCGATCGCTCTCAGCCAATGGGATCATTTCCCTGCCTCTGTATTGTACACAGAGGCAGAGGAAATGATGTCATCTCTCCTCGGCTCGGTATTTTCCGTTCCGGGCCGAGGAGAGAAGACTGCAATGTAAGTGCACCAACACACCACACACAGTAGAACATGCCAGGCACACTAAACACCCCGATCCCCCCCCCGATCGCCCCCCGATCCCCCCCCAATCACCCCCCCCCCCCCCTGTCACAAACTGACACCAGCAGGTTTTTTTTTTTTTTTTTTTTTTTCTGATTACTGTATTGGTGTCAGTTTGTGACAGTTACAGTGTCAGGGCAGTGAGTGTTAGGCCCCCTGTAGGTCTAGGGTACCCCCCTAACCCCCCCTAATAAAGTTTTAACCCCTTGATCACCCCCTGTCACCAGTGTCGCTAAGCGATCATTTTTCTGATCGCTGTATTAGTGTCGCTGGTGATGCTAGTTAGGGACGTAAATATTTAGGTTCGCCGTCAGAGTTTTATAGCGACAGGGACCCCCATATACTATCTAATAAATGTTTTAACCCCTTGATTGCCCCCTAGTTAACCCTTTCACCACTGATCACTGTATAACCGTTACGGGTGACGCTGGTTAGTTTGTTTATTTTTTATAGTGTCAGGGAACCCGCCGTTTATTACCGAATAAAGATTTAGCCCCCTGATCGCCCGGCGGTGATATGCGTCGCCCCAGGCAGGGTCAGATTAGCGCCAGTACCGCTAACACCCACGCACGCAGCATACGCCTCCCTTAGTGGTATAGTATCTGATCGCATCAATATCTGATCCGATCAGATCTATACTGGCGTCCCCAGCAGTTTAGGGTTCCCAAAAACACAGTGTTAGCGGGATCAGCCCAGATACCTGCTAGCACCTGCGTTTTGCCCCTCCGCCCGGCCCAGCCCAGCCCACCCAAGTGCAGTATCGATCGATCACTGTCACTTACAAAACACTAAACGCATAACTGCAGCGTTCGCTGAGTCAGGCCTGATCCCTGCGATCGCTAACAGTTTTTTTGGTAGCATTTTGGTGAAATGGCAAGCACCAGCCCCAGGCAGCGTCAGGTTAGTGCCAGTACCGCTAACACCCACGCACCGTACACCTCCCTTAGTGGTATAGTATCTGAACGCATCAATATCTGATCCGATCAGATCTATACTAGCGTCCCCAGCAGTTTAGGGTTCCCACAAACGCAGTGTTAGCGGGATCAGCCCAGATACCTGCTAGCAACTGCGTTTTACCCCTCCGCCCGGCCCAGCCCAGCCCACCCAAGTGCAGTATCGATCGATCACTGTCACTTACAAAACACTAAACGCATAACTGCAGCGTTCGCAGAGTCAGGCCTGATCCCTGCGATCGCTAACAGTTTTTTTTGTAGCGTTTTGGTGAACTGGCAAGCACCAGCCCCAGGCAGCGTCAGGTTAGTGCCAGTAGCGCTAACACCCACGCACGCACTGTACACCTCCCTTAGTGGTATAGTATCTGAACTGATCAATATCTGATCCGATCAGATCTATACTGGCGTCCCCAGCAGTTTAGGGTTCCCAAAAACGCAGTGTTAGCGGGATCAGCCCAGATACCTGCTAGCACCTGTGTTTTGCCCCTCCGCCCGGCCCAGCCCAGCCCACCCAAGTGCAGTATCGATCGATCACTGTCACTTACAAAACACTAAATGCATAACTGCAGCGTTCGCAGAGTCAGGCCTGATCCCTGCGATCGTTAACAGTTTTTTTGGTAGCGTTTTGGTGAACTGGCAAGCGCCAGCGGCCTAGTACACCCCGGTCGTAGTCAAACCAGCACTGCAGTAACACTTGGTGACGTGGCGAGTCCCATAAGTGCAGTTCAAGCTGGTGAGGTGGCAAGCACAAGTAGTGTCCCGCTGCCACCAAAAAGACAAACACAGGCCCGTCGTGCCCATAATGCCCTTCCTGCTGCATTCGCCAATCCTAATTGGGAACCCACCACTTCTGCAGCGCCCGTACTTCCCCCATTCACATCCCCAACCAAATGCAGTCGGCTGCATGAGAGGCATTTTTATGTCCTCCCGAGTACCCCTACCCAGCGAACCCCCCCAAAAAAGATGTTGTGTCTGCAGCAAGCGCGGATATAGGCGTGACACCCTCTATTATTGTCCCTCCTGTCCTGACAATCCTGGTCTTTGTATTGGTGAATGTTTTGAACGCTACCATTCACTAGCTGAGTATTAGCGTAGGGTACAGCATTGCACAGACTAGGCACACTTTCACAGGGTCTCCCAAGATGCCATCGCATTTTGAGAGACCCGAACCTGGAACCGGTTACAGTTATAAAAGTTACAGTTACAAAAAAAGTGAAAAAAAAAAAAAAAAAACACAAACAAAAATATAAAATAAAAAATAATAGTTGTCGTTTTATTGTTCTCTCTCTATTCTCTCTCTCTCTATTCTCTCTATTGTTCTGCTCTTTTTTACTGTATTCTATTCTGCAATGTTTTATTGTTATTATGTTTTATCATGTTTGCTTTTCAGGTCTGCAATTTTTTATACTTTACCGTTTACTGTGCTTTATTGTTAACCATATTTTTGTCTGAGTACAGCATTCACGACTTTGAGTGGTTATACCAGAATGATGCTTGCAGGTTTAGGTATCATCTTGGTATCATTCTTTTCAGCCAGCGGTCGGCTTTCATGTAGAAGCAATCCTAGGGGCTAATTAGCCTCTAGACTGCTTTTACAAGCAGTGGGAGAGAATGCCCCCCCCCCCCCCACCGTCTTCCGTGTTTTTCTCTGGCTCTCCTGTCTCAACAGGGAACCTGAGAATGCAGCCGGTGATTCAGCCAGCTGACCATAGACCTGATCAGAGACCAGAGTGGCTCCAAACATCTCTATGGCCTAAGAAACCGGAAGCTACGAGCATTTTATGACTTAGATTTCGCCGGATGTAAATAGCGCCATTGGGAAATTGGGGAAGCATTTTATCACACCGATCTTGGTGTGGTCAGATGCTTTGAGGGCAGAGGAGAAATCTAGGGTCTAATAGACCCCAATTTTTTCAAAAAAGAGTACCTGTCACTACCTATTGCTATCATAGGGGATATTTACATTCCCTGAGATAACAATAAAAATGATTAAAAAAAAAAAAAAATGAAAGGAACAGTTTTAAAATAAGATAAAAAAGCAAAAAAATAATAAAGAAAAAAAAAAAAAAAAAAAAAAGCACCCCTGTCCCCCCTGCTCTCGCGCTAAGGCGAACGCAAGCGTCGGTCTGGCGTCAAATGTAAACAGCAATTGCACCATGCATGTGAGGTATCACCGCGACGGTCAGATCGAGGGCAGTAATTTTAGCAGTAGACCTCCTCTGTAAATCTAAAGTGGTAACCTGTAAAGGCTTTTAAAGGCTTTTAAAAATGTATTTATTTTGTTGTCACTGCACGTTTGTGCACAGTTGTAAAGCATGTCATGTTTGGTATCCATGTACTCGGCCTAAGATCATCTTTTTTATTTCATCAAACATTTGGGCAATATAGTGTGTTTTAGTGCATTAAAATGTAAAAAAGTGTGTTTTTTCCCCAAAAAATGCGTTTGAAAAATCGCTGCGCAAATACTGTGTGAAAAAAAAAAATTAAACACCCACCATTTTAATCTGTAGGGCATTTGCTTTAAAAAAATATATAATGTGTGGGGGTTCAAAGTAATTTTCTTGCAAAAAAAAATAATTTTTTCATGTAATCAAAAAGTGTCAGAAAGGGCTTTGTCTTCAAGTGGTTAGAAGAGTGGGTGATGTGTGACATAAGCTTCTAAATGTTGTGCATAAAATGCCAGGACAGTTCAAACCCCCCCAAATGACCCCATTTTGGAAAGTAGACACCCCAAGCTATTTGCTGAGAGGCATGTCGAGTCCATGGAATATTTTATATTGTGACACAAGTTGCGGGAAAGAGACAAATTATTATTATTTTTTTTTTTTTTGCACAAAGTTGTCACTAAATGATATATTGCTCAAACATGCCATGGGAATATGTGAAATTACACCCCAAAATACATTCTGTTGCTTCTCCTGAGTACGGGGATACCACATGTGTGAGACTTTTTGGGAGCCTAGCCACGTATGGGACCCCGAAAACCAAGCACCGCCTTCAGGCTTTCTAAGGGCGTAAATTTTTGATTTCACTCTTCACTGCCTATCACAGTCTCGGAGGCCATGGAATGCCCAGGTGGCACAAACCCCCCCCCAAATGACCCCATTTTGGAAAGTAGACACCCCAAGCTATTTGCTGAGAGGTATAGTGAGTATTTTGCAGACCTCACTTTTTGTCACAAAGTTTTGAAAATTAAAAAAAGAAAAAAAAAATTTTTTTTTTTGTCTTTCTTCATTTTCAAAAACAAATGAGAGCTGCAAAATACTCACCATGCCTCTCAGCAAATAGCTTGGGGTGTCTACTTTCCAAAATGGGGTCATTTGGGGGGGTTTTGTGCCACCTGGGCATTCCATGGCCTCCGAAACTGTGATAGGCAGTGAAGAGTGAAATCAAAAATGTACACCCTTAGAAATCCTGAAGGCGGTGATTGGTTTTCGGGGTCCCGTACGCGGCTAGGCTCCCAAAAAGTCCCACACATGTGGTATCCCCATACTCAGGAGAAGCAGCTAAATGTATTTTGGGGTCCAATTCCACATATGCCCATGACCTGTGTGAGCAATATATCATTTAGTGACAACTTTGTGCAAAAAAAAAAAAAAAAAAAAAATAAATTGTCACTTTCCCGCAACTTGTGTCAAAATATAAAATATTCCATGGACTCAACATGCCTCTCAGCAAATAGCTTGGGGTGTCTACTTTCCAAAATGGGGTCATTTGGGGGGGGTTTGTGCCATCTGGGCATTTTATGGCCTTCAAAACTGTGATAGGTAGTGAGGAGTAAAATCAAAAATGTACGCCCTTAGAAATCCTGAAGGCAGTGATTGGTTTTCGGGGCCCCGTATGCGGCTAGGCTCCCAAAAAGTCCCACACATGTGGTATCCCCATACTCAGGAGAAGCAGCTAAATGTATTTTGGGGTGCAATTCCACATAGGCCCATGGCCTGTGTGAGCAATATATCATTTAGTGACAACTTTTTGTAATTTTGTTTTTTTTTTTTTTTTTTTTTTCATTATTCAATCACTTGGGACAAAAAAAATGAATATTCAATGGGCTCAACATGCCTCTCAGCAATTTCCTTGGGGTGTCTACTTTCCAAAATGGGGTCATTTGTGGGGGTTTTGTACTGCCCTGTCATTTTAGCACCTCAAGAAATGACATAGGCAGTCATAAATTAAAGACTGTGTAAATTCCAGAAAATGTACCCTAGTTTGTAGGCGCTATAACTTTTGCGCAAACCAATAAATATACACTTATTGACATTTTTTTTACCAAAGACATGTGGCCAAATACATTTTGGCCTAAATGTATGACTAAAATTGAGTTTATTGGATTTTTTTTAGAACAAAAAGTAGAAAATATCATTTTTTTTCAAAATTTTCGGTCTTTTTCCGTGTATAGCGCAAAAAATAAAAACGGCAGAGGTGATCAAATACCATCAAAAGAAAGCTCTATTTGTGGGAAGAAAAGGACGCAAATTTCGTTTGGTTACAGCATTGCATGACCGCGCAATTAGCAGTTAAAGCGACGCAGTGCCAAATTGTAAAAAGTGCTCTGGTCAGGAAGGGGGTAAATCCTTCCGGGGCTGAAGTGGTTAACATGCATGCACTATACATGAAAACATATACCTGATGAGTCCACTTTAAAAAAGAACATCCAGAGTTAACAGGGATCTACATTGAACCATAAAGAGAACCACTTCAGCAGCAAAACAGATTAAATAAAGAGAGATAAAGAGAACCCAACAGGGGTTGTGAGGTTTAAATGAATCCACACTTCTATATCGGCAGGAGAAGTAAGGGATAAACCGACAAATCTGCTTAACGCACTACTTGGTGGCTTTCTGGCGGGCAGGAAAAAGCCAAACCACTGTGCACTTAAGAGAAGAGGCATAGGGTGCAAATCATTTTCCCAAGCTGCAAAATGAATTGCACTTACGTGGAGATGGTAATAAACATGCAAGTAATTGGCTTTACGAAGTGTTGTCACATTATGGACTGTGGACTGATTTACCATTGGGCTATAGAGGAGTGCAAATTAGGGATAACATACTGTAGTTATCTCATAATGGTAAGCTGAAATATATTACAATTCTGTTCTTGGATTTAGATACTGTATATGTGCAATGGGCTTTAAATGACTCCTGAAGGTTATAGAAGTGACTTTGAATTTTCCTCAACCTGTTTTTGTTGGAATTAGAGTGTGGAGCTGTTCTTCACTAGTTTACAGGCTTGCAGGTAGTTTGGACACCGAGAAGTTTTAAAGCCTAATGCCGCGTACACACGAGCGGACTTTACGGCAGACTTTGCCCGGCGGACTTTTCGACGTACTTTACGACGGACTTTCTGAATGAACGGACTTGCCTACACACAATCCACCAAGGTCCGTTGAATTCGTACGTGATGACGTACGACCGGACTAAAACAAGGAAGTTCATAGCCAGTAGCCAATAGCTGCCCTAGCGTGGCTTTATGTCTGTCGAACTAGCATACAGACGAGCGGACTTTTCGACCAGACTCGATTTTGACGGATTAATTTAAAACATGTTTCAAATCTAAGTCCGTCCAACTTTTGAGAAAACAAAGTCCGCTGGAGCCCACACACGATGGAATTGTCCGACCAAATCCCGTCCGCCAGGCAAAGTCTGCCGTAAAGTCCGCTTGTGTGTACGCGGCATAATGCCGCGTACACACGGTCGGACTTTTCGACCGGACTTGTCCGACGGACCAAATCCGGCGGACAATCCGATCGTGTGTGGGCTTCACCGGACCTTCAGCGGACTTTTCCAGTCGCAAATCTGACAGACTTTAGATTTGGAACATGCTTCAAATCTTTACGTCGTAACTCCGCCGGACCCAGAAATCCGCTCGTCTGTATGCTAGCCCGACGGACAAAAAACGACGCTAGGGCAGCTATTGGCTACTGGCTATCAACTTCCTTATTTTAGTCCGGTGTACGTCATCACGTACGAATCCGTCGGACTTTGGTGTGATCGTGTGTAGGCAAGTCCGTTCGTTAGAAAGTCTGTCAGAAGTCCATCAAAAGTCCGCTGGAAAGTCTGCCGGACCAGTCCGGTCGAAAAGTCCGCCCGTGTGTACGCAGCCTTACAGAACGGTATCTTGTGAAAGTGGCGCCAGCAGCTCCAGGTCCTCTGTTTTTAGAAAAAAAATTTCCTTGCTGGAGAGTCCAGAATAAAGCATCTATATATAAAAAAAAAAAAAACACAGACCAGGGCTACCAAGGACTGCTACACAGTGGCAAATAATGTGACTGCGCAGTACCCCTGTGGGGGGGAGGCTATTTGGTGAGTGCATGCACATTTGGAGCACGAATAAGGAGCACCATCACTAGCTGGCACCTATACAAGAAGTTTAAAAAAAAATATTATTTCTCAGCAAGCACTGGGCTTTTTTTCTTGAGCACAAGTCACTTTGTCAAAGTTGTTAGTTCATTTGTTCAGCACTGGTCACTTTCTGAGCACTAGGCACTCAGAAAATGCAGTTTTACCAAGTTTTTTCCACTGTTAAGTACCGTATTTATCGGCGTATAACACGCACTTTTTTCCCCTTAAAATCAGGGGAAAATCGTGGGTGCGTGTTATACGCCGATCCCCCGCCGATTGTGAGCCTTTTGGCGGCTCTCGACCGCTCTCGGCGGCTTTCGGCCGTCCTCGGCGGCTTTTGGTCATTCTAGGCGGCTTTCCGCAGCTCTCGCGGTCCAGCGAGAGCCGCCAAAAGCCACCAATAGCGGAAGAGTGCGTCCGAAAGCTGCCGAGAACAGCCAAAAGCCGCCGAGAATGGCCGAGAGCGGCCGAAAGCCGGCGCCATTTTTAAACGGCAGATGTCTGCAAATGACACAGGGCAAGGCTACAGATGGACACTGACAAGGCTGCAATGGGGGACAATGCTACAGATGGACACTGACAAGGCTGCAATGGGGGACAATGCTACAGATGGACACTGACAAGGCTGCAGATGAACACTGATGAGGCTGCATTGATGGGCATTTAAATGTAAGTTTTTTTCCTTAAACTTCCCACCTAAAAGTTTTTTTCCTTAAAATTCCCTCCTAAACTTGGGGTGTTTTTTATTTATACCAATTTTTTGTAGAATGTATTATTAACTATTTTGGTTAAATTTATGATATTCCAATCACACTTTTGGGAATAGCATACATTTTAGTTTATATTTCCATAAGCACACATTTTCCTACTGGCTAGGTAGCCAGAGGGTGTAACACATTTTGGACACATTTCTTTATATTAACTTAACCAGTTTAAATGAAACATTAGGAGTTTGCTAGTTTACCCTTTCTGGTTGCCGACACACAATTGTCAAGCAGCTGCCAGAGGGTGCAACACATCCTAAACACTTTTTCTTTATTAGAAATTAGTGTCACACTTGTACATCAGATTTTACCCCAAATACCGGTCTTATCTAGCACCATTATAGGAAAGCCATTCTTGGCGTTCCCCTTATGCACACGTATTTCTTTTTTTGAAATCCAGACGTGATTACTAGGGGGCAACACACCTGTTCATTATTTCACAGGACACCACACCCTATGGAGAGTGTATGCACATTGACGCTGACATTTATCCATGCACTCCCTCTTTTTGGTTTTTAATTTGGATATAGCCATGATTAGAGTATAGCATATTTGTATATTGGTTTAAGGTACCACACCCTGCAGGGGGTGTACACACACAGGTTTAGGTACCTCCTGCTGATAATTCATCATCTATACCAGGGATATGCAATTAGCGGACCTCCAGCTGTTGCAAAACTACAAGTCCCATCATGCATATCAAAACAACACAAGCAAAGCAATTCATCAAGGAGGAACGGGCAATATAGCAAAAATGTATACATTTTATTGAAAAAGATTCACTTTGATACCAATCAAAAACCATGGTTTAGAAAACCACATACCATCACCACTGATAAAATAGACAACGTTGTCTAAAAACAAAGTACAGATGGCCACCACAAGCATACAACACATACGTTCCTCTCAACTCACACAGATGGAATAGAAATTAATTGAGCAGTTATATGATGGATAGTAGTCCTGAATATTAATGAATATACAGGTGAATGGCTGGTGAGGAGGGAGTAATGGATCGTGCAGCCGTGGGGAAATTCACATCCACCATATAAGTGATAACACAGAGGATGAGAACATGTCTGCTGAAGAGTAAGTCATTCTAGGCTACAGATATGGAGTGAAGCGAAGTGGAGTCATAGGTAGCCGGCGGGGTGGAGGGTGTCTGCTGGGTGGAGAGCTGTAGATTTGTGGAGATAGGGATATGCAGGGATGGAAAATCAAGTCGGTCACAACATCAGTGCTAGGGGGAGAAATTACTGAAACATGGATATAGCTATCCCATATAGGGAATATCTGGTTAGATCTCACCCCTCTGCAGACACCGGAAATGTGATCGCGATCAGGCGAAGTTGCAGTGTCCTTTCAATCCGTCTCCGAACAGCTCAGTAGATCCACTTCCATCCACCGATAGAGGTACATGAGCAGAAAAAGGATAGAGGCTATCGGGAGCAGTAGTGTGGGGATGGGGAGGTGCGGTTAGAATGCGGTCTGTATCATCCTCCGATTCCCAGTCTTCCGAGCCTGTTAAACAAATAACACGTTCCAATGCTGGTGGAGTCCCCAGGGCTGGTGTGCCGGTGTTCTGCCGAGAAAGTTCCGCTCGGCGGATAAGGACCCCCCTCAGTAGGATCCGGCGGAAATAGCCGAAGATAAATAGGGGAAAATCAGCTGTACACGGCGCCTGTAAGAGGGCCCCTCGCGGCTCGCTACGGGCATGGCCTCGCTTCACTCGGCTCTTTTTTATTCCCCCTCTAGGTCCACTTGGATGGTAGGGAAGGAACCTGGACCCAGGGCGCAGGCGCCGTGTACAGCTGATTGTAGATTTTGTGCTTCAGCGATCTCCGGCGGCTGATAGTAGTTCGTACTGCGCAGGCGCAGCGCACACAGGGGGGGAACTTATCCGCCGAGGGAACTTTCTCGGCAAGACACCGGGTATGTACGCACGCTATGCAGAGCGTGACGCCATCACGCTCTGCATAGCGTGCGTACAGACCCGGCACACCAGCCCTGGGGACTCCACCAGCATTGGAACGTGTTATTTGTTTAACAGGCTCGGAAGACCGGGAATCGGAGGATGATACAGACCGCATTCTAACGGCACCTCCCCATCCCCACACTACTGCTCCCGATAGCCTCTATCCTTTTTCTGCTCATGTACCTCTATCGGTGGATGGAAGTGGATCTACTGAGCTGTTCGGAGACGGATTGAAAGGACACTGCAACTTCGCCTGATCGCGATCACATTTCCGGTGTCTGCAGAGGGGTGAGATCTAACCAGATATTCCCTATATGGGATAGCTATATCCATGTTTCAGTAATTTCTCCCCCTAGCACTGATGTTGTGACCGACTTGATTTTCCATCCCTGCATATCCCTATCTCCACAAACCTACAGCTCTCCACCCAGCAGACACCCTCCACCCCGCCGGCTACCTATGACTCCACTTCGCTTCACTCCATATCTGTAGCCTAGAATGACTTACTCATCAGCAGACATGTTCTCATCCTCTGCGTTATCACTTATATGGTGGATGTGAATTTCCCCACGGCTGCACGATCCATTACTCCCTCCTCACCAGCCATTCACCTGTATATTCATTAATATTCAGGACTACTATCCATCATATAACTGCTCGATTAATTTCTATTCCATCTGTGTGAGTTGAGAGGAACGTATGTGTTGTATGCTTGTGGTGGCCATCTGTACTTTGTTTTTAGACAACGTTGTCTATTTTATCAGTGGTGATGGTATGTGGTTTTCTAAACCATGGTTTTTGATTGGTGTTAAAGTGAATCTTTTTCAATAAAATTTATACATTTTTTCTATATTGCCCGTTCCTCCTTGATGAATTGTTTTTCTTGTGTTGTTTTGATATGCGTGGTTAATTCAGAGGAACGCACCCACCAATACGGCCCAGTGCTTTGGGTGTAAGCAATAGGCTTGGCCAATACGGGTAAAGTCAATACTCAACCTTCATCCGTTGCTAATTGTATTGATCTAGCAAAGCTATTTAGTTCATTTTTTATTTTTTCTTGTTGTTCTCAAGTCCTATCATGCCTCTGCCTCTGGGTGTCATGCTTGAGGCTGTCAGAGTCTTGCTATGCCTCATGGGACTTGTAGTTTGGCAAAAGCTGGAGGTCCGCTAATTGCATATCCCTGATCTATACATTCTTTTGCCATTCTGTTTATTAATCTCCTCACTAATTTACATCTGGATTTGGAGGACTGCAGAGGGTGTAACAGCAATTTCATTAAAAAACACTTTTTTTTCTAACTAGAACAGCGCCATACCTACATCCTTCTTTATACACTTTAAAGTGGAACTGTCTGAACCAGAAAGAGGCATCGGACACCCGATGATGTCAGGACCAAAGATGGCACTGTGGGGCACTGGATAACAATGTATCTGCTGGGCAGGGGAGTATCTGAATTGAGGACAATCATAGGCGTGCGCACAGGGTGTGCCGGGTGTGCCCAGGCACACCCTAATCCCCCAAGCGCATTAGTGTTATCGTTCTGTGTAGCAACAGGAACATGGGAAAGATCTCCCTCTTACCGGCTCTGCCATAAGAGAAGTGTTTATCCTTTTCTCATTCACTGTGCCAGCAGGGAGATCAATGTGTCATATATATGTAGATACATACACAGGCATGTGTGTTTGAGCTTAAGGGTGCACACCCTAATGCATTAGGCTGTGGACACCTATGAGGACAATGCTATATTACAGGCATGTAAGATGGAAAAAAGTACAAGGAGGGGCGGGCGGACTGAAGTTCCTCTTTAAATAAACCTTCCACATGGCTATGTGTATAGGTCACCTTATTAACAACAACAAAAATCCATGCGTATCTCATGCCGATTGATAGATGGGCTTGTGCACAAGGATGGTTTGCAGCAGAAATATTCTCTAGCATAGAATTTACAGCCTTTTTCTGTGCCCAGGGAGCTGCAGGTGGTGAGTACAATCAGTCGTAGAAGGCTGTACATGTTTTTTTTTTTGCATTGGGGTTTACCTGCACATACACTATATTATCAAAAGTATTGGGACGCCTGCCTTTACACATTCATGAACTTTAATGGCATCCCAGTCTTACACCCCGTACACACGATCGGAATTTCCGACAACAAAACCATGGATTTTTTTTTTTTCCCGAAGGTTGTTGGCTCCAACTTGTCTTGCATACACACGGTCACACACATGTTGGCCAACAATTACGAACGTGGGAACGCGGTAACGTGCAAGATGTACGAGGAGCCGAGAAAAAGGAAGTTCAAAAGCCAGTGCGGCTCCTTCTGCTTGATTCCGAGCATGCGCGAGCCTTTGTGTGATGGACTTGTGTACACACGCTCGGACTTTACGACAACAAGTGAAGTTGTCGGAAAATTTGAGAACCTGCTCTCAAACATTTGTGTGCGGAAATTCCGACAGCAAATGTTCGCTGGAGCATACACACGGTCAGACTTTCCGACAAGGGGCTCACATCGAACGTTTGCCGTCGGAAATTCCGATCGTGTGTACGCGGCATAAGTCTGTAGGGTTCAATATTGAGATGAGTTGGCCCACCCTTTGCAGCTATAACAGCTTCAACTCTTCTGGGAAGGCCGTCCACAAGGTTTAGGAGTGTGTCTATGGGAATGTTTGACCATTCTTCCAGAAGTGCATTTGTGAGGTCAGGTACTGATGTTGGACGAGAAGGCCTGGCTCGCAGTCTCCGCTCTAATTCATCCCAAAGGTGTTCTATCAGGTTGAGGTCAGGACTCTGTGCAGGTGTATATATAATGTGCCACACTACTCCGAACCAACAATCAATACGACCTATGCTGTAAAGCAATCTAGATATAATGTGTACCATAAAACAGTGGATTACAATAAATAATATAAAGTGCTCGTGCTCCGTGAATCACACACAGTCCATAATGATATAAAAATGATCAACACAGTGATCACACACATATACTAATAGGAGACATAAAGATGGTCCCAGTTATCTGCTGAAAACAACTTTAGGCTTATTTTCTAAGCCCTTAAGGTGAGGGTACAACTGAAGGGGGAGGAGTGCACATTGCATGAAGACACCTTATCACTGTATTTATATGGACTGTGTTGATCATTTTTATATCATTATGGACTGCGTGTGATTCACGGAGCACAAGCACTTTATATTATTTATTGTAATCCACTGTTTTATGGTACACATTATATCTAGATTGCTTTACAGCATAGGTTGTATTGATTGTTGGTTAGGAGTAGCACAGCACATTATATATACATATATATTTCTTTCACATTGTGGGGAAGTGTGGGAAGTGCAGGCAGCTTTTTTCAGTTTCAGTCCATGGTAGCTTATAGTTTTGGCAGCTCACGAGGTTTCACCCATCCAGGACTCTGTGCAGGCCAGTCAAATTCCTCCACCCCAAACTCGCTCATCCATGCTTTGTGCACTGGTCCAAATCATTTGGAGGAACTTGACTGGCCTACACAGAGTCCTGACCTCAACCCGATAGAACACCTTTGGGATGAATTAGAGTGGAGACTGCGAGCCAGGCCTTCTCATTCAACATCAGTGCCTGACTTCACTAATGCACTTCTGGAAGAATAGTCAAACATTCCCATAGACACACTCCTAAACCTTGTGGACAGCCTTCCCAGAAGAGTTGAAGCTGTTATAGCTGCAAAGGGTGGGCCAACTCAATATTGAACCCTACGGACTAAGACTGGGATGCCATTAAAGTTCATGTGCGTGTAAAGGCAGGCGTCCCAATACTTTTCACAGTATAGTGTATGCAGGGGCGGACTGACAATTCTGGCTCTTGGGCACTGCCCGAGGGCCCCATGCCACTAAGGGGCCCCATCAGGGTTGCCAGCCTCAATAAAACCAGGGACAGTATGTAAAAATCTGTGTTTTTTAATAATCCCAAGATTATAGCTTCCCCGCCTCTCTAGTAACTTTTCAGTGTGTGTATGTGTATTCTGTGTGTGTATACTGTGTGTGTATATTGTGTGTCTGTGTGTGTATACTGTATGTGTGTGTGTGTATACTGTGTGGCCCCATAATCTCGTATTGCCTGGGGGTCCCATAATCTCCTATTGCCTGGGGGTCCCATAATCTCCTATTGCCTGGGGGTCCCATAATCTTGTATTGCCTGGGGGTCCCATAATCTCGTATTGCCTGGGGGTCCCATAATCTTGTATTGCCTGGAGGTTCCATAATCTCGTATTGCCTGGGGGTCCCATAATCTCCTATTGCCTGGAGGTTCCATAATCTCGTATTGCCTGGGGGTCCCATAATCTCGTATTGCCCGGGGGCCCCATAATATCCTATTGCCCGAGGGCCCCATGAGTTGTCAGTCCACCCCTGAGTGTATGTGTATGACATTTTCCCTGAATGTTGAATTTACTGTACACATTCGAGGATTGCATTTTTGCCCGTGCAAAAAAGAAATCTAACCTCTAACCGAATATGGCCACATATAGCGTCTGACTTCCTTGGCCGGCTGTACACACCACGTGTGGCTCCTGTGTGTAGAAAATGCTAACATTTTTTTTTAACACTAGAACACATTTGCTGTCCTTGTGCAGAGACCTACGGCTCGCGATCAAAAAATTAAACATTATCCATTATTTATAAAAAAAACCCAGTGGTGATCAAATACCACTAAATGAAATCTCTATTTGTGTGAAAAAAAAAAATGATAAACATTTCATTGGGGTACAGTGTTGTATGATCGCACAATTGACATTCAAAGTGTCACAGCGCTGAAAGCTGAAAATTGGCCTGGGCAGGAAGGGGGTAAAAGTGGCCAGTAGGCAAATGGTTAAAACAATTATCCTTCTACCCCATGAGATCAGATCTCTTCCTTTTAAAAATATAAATATGGGTCACCTGTTCCCGCGATTGAATTTCTCCCGTCTGCTTAAAATTGTTTGTGTTGTAAAGAATCTGCTGATCCTCAGGAAAGTCCCCCAAGTTTTAGCTGCGAGACACTTTCCCCTGCTAAGAGGGACAGCCAGATTGATAAGCCGCAAACTCTGCTGAATCTGGCATTGTGCAGTAATTGTAGCACAAAACCCGTAAGTAATGTTTAAATGTCTGCCGTTGGACAATGTCTAGAGACTTAATAAATATTAATAGCTCCTCGCCGCGAAGCTACGCACTGATATCAGCTATAAAAAGAAGAATCTATCTGAAAAAAAAGATAGATAAATAAAAAAAATACATTTATTTTTCGAGCGCGGGGGCTACGTTCAGTGATGCTGAACTGCTTGTTCTTACCAACTGACAGCACAGACAATAAATTGGTCTGGAGTAACAGGGGGAATAGCCTCTGCTTCTCAATCAGGGCAATCAGTCATGTTTCACTTTGGTGATACTGTTTCGTAAAGTGCAAGAGACATGTTTACAAATTTCTGCAAGTTCTAATATTCCACTCACTTGGACTTCTGCCTGCGTTATCCCCATTCTGAGCCAAGGGGAGGATTTATACAAGTGACAGGACCTCTTTACAGACAAGTCTAGGAGTAGGTGAAAGGTGGTACTGGATCCTTAGGGGGGATTTGGATTGTGTATGACAATCCATAAATAAAAGGGGAAGGTAAGGCCACGCATAAAAGACCAAAGGTTCCGGTGATGAACTAGGCACCTTCAATGTGAACATCAACTGGAGAAAAGTCGGAGTGCCAAAATGATACGTCAATAGACAAAGACAATAACAGACAATATATTTTTAATTGTTAAATATCAATTTATTGCAGAGGTCTTTCAAAGCCCCCTTCTTCAGGGCTCAGCAGCTAGAATGCCTGAGATTGAATGGGAATGGCTGAATATGGAGCTCAAAATTGGAACAGAAAGGCTCACTTTAAGGGCTCACTTACACTTGCCCTAACTCAGTGGTGGCTGGTGCTGGAGGATTTTTTTGGGGTGGGCCCCTCCAGGTCCGCACTCACCCTACAGGGGAGCCCTCCAGTGGTCATGGCTCCCTTGGTGCCTGGCGCTGCAGCTTCTGTGTTGACCCGGTCTTCTTGGTCTTCGGCCTCCTGTCTTGATTGGCTGGGCGGGAAGTCGGAAGCCAATGGTGAGTGTTGATTCTCCGGTATGGCAGGGTGGGAGGGTTCAGGCGCAGTGCTCTGCACCCCGAGGACAACATGAAACAAGCTAATTGGAGCCTCAGGCTCTGGTTATGTGCTTGTGAGGGGGTGATGGTCCTCGTAGAGATCTATTGGTCTGATGCCCTGCACAGTGCACGGCCACACACGTGATGTTTGTGTCAGAAACCATGAACCAGACCGAGTCAGAAGTACAGTAAAATCACACTTGTTTATTAATAAAAATAAAATGGTAAATAGAGTAAGTGTAGTACAGTGGTGTAGTGGTAGCACTCTCGCCTAGCAGTAAGAAGGGTCACTGGTTCGAATCCCAACCATGACACTACCTGCTTGGAGTTTGCACGTTCTCCCTGTGCCTGCGTGGGTTTCCTCCGGGTACTCCGGTTTCCTCCCACACTCCAAAGACATGCTGGTAGGTTAATTGGATCCTGTCTAAATTGTCCCTAGTATGTATGAATGTGAGTTAGGGACCTTAGATTGTAAGCTCCTTGAGGGTAGGGACTGATGTGAATGTACAATGTGTATGTAAAGCGCTGCGTAAATTGATGGCGCTATATAAGTACTTGAAATAAATAATAATAATAAAGCATAGCCAGAGTCCAGTGACCGGATCGGGTAGTCAGCCAAGCCAGAGTTCAGTAACCAGATCGGGAAATCAGCCAGGCCAGAAGTCAGGGATCCAAGTAGAGGAACAGCAAGCAGGATAAGGAGCCAGAAGGGATGTCAGCAAAGTCAGTCTTTAAACAGGAACGCAGGAGATGGTTTCTTGTGATGTGACCAAGGCGAAGCCAGGAATGAAGTGAGCTGGAGATCTTTAAGTAGGCGGGACTGACGAGCAGATCCACAACAACTGGTTAACTGTAGAGAGAGATGAGAGCTGGCAATTAGCTGACAGCTGAGCGCCCAGCTCAGAGAAGGTAGGGCTGAGCCAGCCCTGACAGTTTGATTGTGCAGGCTAGGGAACCTTGTGGACTGGCTGCCACTGCTTAACCGCTTCAGCCCCGGAAGATTTTACCCCCTTCCTGACCAGAGCGTTTTTTGCGATCCGGCACTGCGTCGCTTTAACTGACAATTGCGTGGTCGTGCGACGTAGCTCCCAAACAAAATTGATGTCCTTTTTTCCCACAAATAGAGCTTTCTTTTGGTCGTATTTGATCGCCTCTGCGATTTTTATTTTTTGCGCTATAAACAATATAAGAGCGACAATTTTGAAAAAAACGCATTATTTTTTACATTTTGCTATAATAAATATCCCCCAAAAATATATAAAAAAACATTTTTTTTCCTCAGTTTATACCGATCGTATTCTTCTACATATTTTTGGTAAAAAAAAAAAAATCGCAATAAGCGTTGATTGGTTGGTTTGCGCAAAAGTTATAGCATTTACTAAATAGGGGATAGTTTTATAGCATTTTTATTAAAAAATTTTTTTTTACTAGTAATGGCGGGGATCAGTGATTTTTATTGTGACTGTGACGTTATGGCGGACATGTCGGACATTTTTGACACATTTTTGGGACCATTGTCATTTATACAGCAATCAATGCGATTAAAAATGCATTGATTACTGTATAAATGACACTGGCAGTGAAGGGGTTAACCACTAGGGGGCGGGGAGGGGTTAAGTGTGTCCTAGGGGAGTGATTTCTAACTGTCAGGGGGATGGGCTGGTGTGTGACGTCACTGATCTCTGCTCCCAATGACAGGGAGCAGAGATCGAGTGACACTTGTCACTAGGCAGAACAGGGAGATGCTGTTTACATTAGCATCTCCCCGTTCGTCCTCTCCGTGAGGCGATCGCGGGTATGCCCGTGGCGATCGAGTCCGCGGGACCTACGACCCGACTCACGGAGCTCCCGGCCGCGCAGCGCGCCGCCAGCGGCGCACACGCAATGGCACGGCGGGGAATTCAAATGGACATACAGGTACGCCCATTTGCCCAGCCATGCCATTCTGCCGACGTACATCGGCGTGCGACGGTCGGGAACCGGTTAAACCAGGGGTGTCCACACTTTTTTCAAAGAGGGCCAGATTTGATGAAGTGAACATGCGGGAGGGCCGACCATTTTGTCTGACATTCTTTGAACCATTAAAATTTAATGCAAATTAACTAATACACTGCCCAACAAGAATTCTCTTGCCTTTGTGGCTGTGTGTGGTGAAGAGTCTAAGGATGAGCTTGGGTGTGTTATTTGGATATAACTTATTTATCTGCGTATAACACGCACCTTCACTTTAAGAGGGAAGTTTCAGGAAAATTTAAAAATTTTAAATAAAGAACTGTGAAGCAAAATAAGGGTCAGTTCCCATCAATGCAGCCTAATCAGTGCCCATCTGCAGTCTCACCATTGCCATGAATGAAGCCTCACAAGTACCATGAATGCAGCCTCACCATTGACATGAATGCTTCCAACCATTGACATTAATGCAGCCTCACCATTTCCATGAATGCAGCCTCACCATTGCAATGAATGCAGCCTCACCATTGCCATGAGTGCAGCCCCACCATTGACACCAATGCAGCCTTACCATTGCCATGAACGCAGCCTCACCATTGCCATGAATGCAGCCTCACCATTGCCATCAGTGCAGCCTAAACAATGCCCATCTTTAGGCTCGGTGGGGACAGGGAGGGGTCGGAAAGAGCACCAACAGATTACATACAGGAGAATCTCCTGTTTACTCGGCGGCCTCTTTAATACAAAGTCCCGCCTTCTATGATAGTCAGAACAGTCGCCCAATGCCAGCCCAGGAGATGGGACTTCCTATTATAGAGGCCGCCGAGTAAACAGAAGTTTTCTCCTGTATGTAATCTGAAGGCGCTCGTCCCGCCCCCCTCTGTCCCCTAAGGAACGATAAACACAGTATATATCTTTTGTGGCCCCCCCAATATATCCACTAGTGCTGAAGCCAAACTATGCCAGGTTCATGAACATCTATAGAGAAAGGTAATACATTTCTCTCCCATAGTGTTTAGACACTTAGTAAACTGCATTAAACTATATCCCTTAGTGGAAAAAATACATAGCAGGAGAAGGGTATAAATCATACCTTAATCCCTCACTGATCCGGGATAGAAGGGTTGTCACAGCTGTGCCTGCATAGACAATTAGAGTTTGTGTAAACTGCTATTAGATCCACTTCCCTGGAAAGCAGGGAAAAAGGAAGACATAAGAAGAGGGGAAGGAGAGAGCTAGAGATGCCAGAGATGCCACATAATTAAAGAGTTTGGTATAACTGGATATATACCAATTGCTATGTAAGTATAGGATAGAGCTATTTAGTCCAAAACCTATTTACAAATGAACGTACCTATGAGTATTTACCATGCATACTCTTTATACCCTTAGTTACCTTGTATGTCCCCACATCTTAACACATGTGCTAATTCACAGCTGCTCTTCAAACATTGGGGTCCTCGGCCAATTGGGGGGTTCTTTTGCGGTTTTCGTATCCCTGGCGCGGGTGAGTGTTGAATTTTCTGCTGAACACTTTGAAACAAGTGATGTTTTGCATAATATGTACGCACATATACATTTGTGAATACATGTATAATTGTTGATATTTTTCTGTATCCTAATTAAAGAATGTTTTTTTGATTAGAAATATTGAAGCTCCTGAAGAAGCGATGTTTCGGGTCGCGAAACATGTAGAGCACCACGTTTTATTCCATGAGGACACGTGGGAACCATTTGAGAGGAATATATACACATTAGTGTGCGCATATTGTAGATACTCTCAGCATTGCCACACAGGAAGTGCCGTATTTATCGGTGTATAACGCACTTTTTTCCCCTTAAAATCAGGGGAAAATTCAAAATTGTGGGTGCATGTTATACGCCGAACCGCTGCCTCGGTGGGGAAGGAGGGAACGAGCACTGACAAAATAGACAGAGCCGAGGCCCAGTCCCACCTCCTAGCATTTATGTCCTGCCATTGGACCAGTGTTGTATCCATCATAGGAGCTGGGCCAAGGGGCGGGACTGGGCTGGACTGCGAGACAAGCCAAGAGGAATCGAGTACACAGGACATCCGGCTCTGTCTATCTCGGTGGTGCTTGTTCCCTCCTAAATTGAGTACCAGTAACAATTTAAAACCGATCATGCTGCAATTTTGGGCAAGGCTGCGGGTGGACAATGTTGGGCAAGGCTGCAGATGGACACTGTTGGGCAAGGCTGCAGATGGACACTATTGGGCAAGGCTTCAGATGGACACTGTTGGGCAAGGCTGCGGATGGACACTGTTGGGCAAGGCTGCGGATGGACACTGTTGGGCAAGGCTGCGGATGGACACTGTTGGGCAAGGCTTCAGATGGACACTGTTGGGCAAGGCTGCGGATGGACACTGTTGGGCAAGGCTGCGGATGGACACTGTTGGGCAAGGCTGCGGATGGACACTGTTGGGCAAGGCTGCGGATGGACACTTTTGGGTGAGGCTGCGGATGGACACTGTTGGGCAAGGCTTCAGATGGACACTGTTGGGCAAGGCTGCGGATGGACACTGTTGGGCAAGGCTGCGGATGGACACTGTTGGGCAAGGCTGCAGATGGACACTGTTGGGCAAGGCTGCAGATGGACACTGTTGGGCAAGGCTGCGGATGGACACTGTTGGGCAAGGCTGCAGATGGACACTGTTGGGCAAGGCTGCGGATGGATACTGATCATTCTGCAATGATGGTCAAGGCTGCAGATGGACACTGATAAGGCAGCATTGATGGGCATTTAAAATTTAACTTTTTTTTCTTTACAAGCAAAGCACCATCTTTTACTGTGGTGTATTTTGTAAATCCTGATGACCCATTTTGCATTTGGACACATGTGTTTGAGCAGCGCTCCGTACTAATTGAAAAGGCAACTTTTGACATGAGCACCCGTGTATACAAGCCCTAACAAATCCTTTGGCAGGTACAAGTGCTCCCATCTGTATTTCAATTGTGAATTTAGCTATTTGTCCAGAGCTCATCCATAAGCTCATAGTAGCTGAGAGTCATGCTAAGTCCAGCTCACAGCATTCCTACGAATGAAGTCCCAAGGTCTTTTTTTCCTATCCACATGTAGGCAGGTGCAGCTTGCTTTCTCCACTGCAGGTGGCGCTCAACTGCAGTGGCTTTGCAGGGGAGAGGAGGTCAAGAAGAACTTGGTTCCTCTCTGGTTTCCTGGGTCACAGGAAACTCCAATACAGTTCCGTTTTCTGCATCTGGTCTCCGAGTGTTCTCTGCCGCCGCACCATGCTGCAGCCACCCACATAATCTGAGAAAATCACACTTACAGAATCATAGTAGACATCAGGATGCTGCAAAGTCTGAGCTGTTAAAATATATAGCCAATTAACCATTTTAGCCCCGGAAAATTTGGCTGCTCAATGACCAGGCCATTTTTTGCGATTCGGCACTGCATCGCTTTAACTGACAATTGCGCGGTCGTGCGACGTTGTACCCAAACAAAATTGACGTCCTTTTTTTTCCACAAATAGAGCTTCCTTTTGGTGGTATTTGATCATCTCTGCAGTTTTTATTTTTTGCGCTATAAACTAAAAAAAGAGCGTCAAGTTTGAAAAAACTTTATGCTATAATAGATATCCCAATTTTTTATTTAAAAAGCAAATTTCTTTCTCAGTTTAGGCCGATATGTATTCTTCTACATATTTTTGGTAATAAAAATCCCAATAAGTGTACATTGATTGGTTTGCGCAAAAGTTAAAGCATCTACAAAATAGGGGATAGATTTATGCCATCTTTATTATTATTTGTTTTTTTTTACTAGTAATGGCAGCGATCTGCGATTTTTATCGTGACTGCGACTTTATGGCGGACACCTTTCACACATTTTTGGGACGATTGACAATTATACAGCAATCGGTGCTATAAAAGTGCACTGATTACTGTAAAAATGTCACTGGCAGGGAAGAGATTAACACTAGGGGGTGATCAAGGGGTTAACTGTGTTCCCTGACTGTGTGTTGTAACTGTAGAGGGAGGGGACTGACTATAGGAGATGACAGATCGTGTTTCTTAGCTATTAGGAACTCACGATCTGCATCTCCTCTCAGAACAGAACAGGGATTTGTGTCTTTACACACACACGTGTCCCTGTTCTGCCTCTCGTGCCTGCGATCGCTCGTGGCCGGCGGTCATCGCGGTCACGCAATCCAGCAGTGTCTTCACCTGAGAGGGGTAGAGAAGGAAGCGCCACCTGAGTGTAGTATTAACAAATGATGTTTAATGACACCAGGTAAAAACACACTTACAGGATAAAAACATATAAAAGGCTCATCTGTATAGGTATGTGGTCCTCGGTGTTCCCTCTGATCCTGTGGTGGTGACGCTGGGCTGCAGAAGGTGGATTACCAGCAGGGAGCTCCTTCTGTGGCCAGGAAGAAACTAGGGGCCGGCGTGGAGCGCACGTGGAGCTTGCGTGACGTCACAGGTCGTCCGCCCAGCTTCCGGGTTCGGTATCCAGGGGAGGGATCGTCCAGGGAGGAGGGCTTGCAGGGAGGTTGAGAGAAGGCTATGCGCTTGGAGCCACTGCTCCTTCAATAGGCCTATTGAAGGAGCAGTCCCTGGACGTTCCCTCCCTGGATACCGAACCTGGAAGTGGACGGACGACCTGTGACGTCACGCAAGCTCCACATGCGCTCCACGGCGGCCCCTAGTCTCTTCCTGATGGCCACAGAAGGAGCTCCCGGCTGGTAATCCACCTTCTGCAGCCCAGTATCCCTACAGCGTCACCACCACAGGATCAGAGGGAACACCGAGGACCACATACCTATACAGATGAGCCTTTTATATGTTTTTATCCTGTAAGTGTGTTTTTACCTGGTGTCATTAAACATCATTTGTTAATACTACACTCAGGTGGCGCTTCCTTCTCTACCCCTCTCTCATCCATCACAGAGCCAGCTCTCTGAGGACAGCAGCCACCTAGCCTACCCACCTACTTTAACCATCACATTACCGGTTACCACTTAACCCTTGAACTTCCAGCCTGTCCCCTATGGACTAAGTTGCTCAGCCCTTTATATCTCCTGTTATATATGGACTTGTGTGTTTGCGCTTACAGTTACCAATACTCTGGTGTCTTCACCAGTCTTTGAGTCCCTCTGGGACTCCTTGCAGGTTCACAGCCTGCTTCACACTGCACAGGCACGAGCCACGCTGCGCTTTGTACATGGTCCTGCAGCCTTTAGGGACCTGTGATGTGTCCCAGAAAGCTACGGATAAAGGGGGGGGGGGGATAGAAATTCCTAGGCATTTCAAGCAGAAGTGGGAGCAGATACCTATCAAAACTAGGTACCTGCAGCCCCCCCCCCCCCCAAAAGAAAAATGCTTAGGGTGAAGTTCCACTTCAAGATTTGTTGTTCATTTTTGTGGGGTGAAAAGGTGGAGAATCCCTTTAAATGTAAATGTTACCTTGTAAATGCCCCAATAAATGGTTTACCTAATCAGGGATATCTCTGAAAGCTCAACTTACTCCCATTTTATTGAGAGAGATGATTAAATCCTGGAATTGTCTAATGCCAAATACTCTTGTCTAATAATCCCCCCAGAAATAATGGATAAAAGTTGGTTTACTAAGTAATAAGGTGACAGCGGCGCATTTATTAAAGTTAATTGAGAGGTTGTTTTTACATGAAAAATTCGTGTTCTTGGCATTCATTACTTCTCGGCTAATTTTTACAGCTTGTTCATTTATGCATCACGAACGACACACAGTTCCCCCCGTCCTTGTCATTTTTCAAAGCCGAAATCACGGGCTTTAAAGCTGATGGACAATTAATCATGTTAAATGCTGAAGCTCGGTGCTGCAAAATCGTTTCCCTGATAGATGGATCAGAAGAGAATGTTTTTCCTTAACAGAGGTCAACACCGCGTTATGATACGTTCAAACATCTGTAATACAAATGCAGATCTATGTCAGGTCGTATTTTGAATTGTAAACTCATCATGGCTTGCTTGCAGTTTTATTTTAAACTATTAAAAGAGCTATAATATCATTATTCTGGATTTATTTTAAAGGTTTATGCTCTGGAGGGAAGTAAAAATGGGCAACCTCTCAGATAAATTTATATCAAGCATAAGAAGTGTGGGGGGGTGGGGGGGGGGGCACTTGGGTAGGGCAGTCACAATACTATCCAAAAAGTTCCCCAGCTCATTTACCAACCATTCCAGTGATGACGAACCTTGGCACCCCAGATGTTTTGGGACTACATTTCCCATGATGCTCATGCACTCTGCAGTGTAGATGAGCATCATGGGAAATGTAGTTCCAAAACATCTGGTTCGCCATCACTGAACTAGTCAGTTAAGAACAAAGTCTAAATGGTTTCAACAATTTGCCTTAAAGTACATAGGACTATGAAATTTGGGGAAGTCTAAGACACCAGCCAGCCATGTTCGTAAAAACAAAATTCAGAGTTGGAAGCTTTTTTCTACCCAAAATCTTTAAGATCCTCTGGATTCTGGGTCCATTATAAGGACGTAATTCATTCATGAGAAAACTGTAAATCAGGTTTCTCTCTTTACGGGATCACCCCAGAACCAAATCCTTTCCCATTTCTCCTGGCATCCCTTTAACTGGGCTTTTAAGGAAGGTCTGCCTAATCATGTGACTGCTGTGATTGGCTGTGCCATGGTCAGGGGTCAGGCTTGGAGACCAGCAGCTATAGCAATAGAGAGGTTCCCATTGACCAGCTGGATAAGTGCAGCAGCAAGTCACCCTGATGACACGGACTCTGTGGAGTCTAAGCACTAACCCGTGTTCACCAGAGCTCCTGATGGTGGAGATGGGTTTTGCTGCGTGGTAGTACCAAGTCGCAGTCCTCAGGATTTCCCCACCAGGAGGTGAGCAAGCCGGGGTCCAGTAGCAGATATAGCAGGTAGGGATCAAGCAGAAGCATAGTCAGTAAACAAGCCAAAGGTCAGTAATAAGTGGTCGCAGGCTGGGAGTTTAAGCAGAAGCAAAGTCGAGGAACAAGCCAAAAGTCTGTAATGAGTGGTAGCAAAGATACAGACGGCAGCAGGAGTGGCAAAAGCAAGATATTGGCTGGAGAGAGCACAATAATCTGGCAAACAGGAAGTACAAAGTTCATGGAAAGAGAAAAGAATTCAAGGTTCAACAGAAAGAAGTCAGGATTTTCCAATGGATTAGGGTGCTGTCCGGCATCACAAGTGGCTCCGCAAGAGGAGACATCACCAGACACAGCAGAGGTTGCAGGGTCAGACCTGGGTCCAGACATTCTGCCACTATGGCCACATGATCGGGAACTGGTCCCGCCAGTTCACAATGATGAGTACAGACCGAGAGCTTGCAGTGAGCATGCTTTCAGCACAGAAACTTATAGTGCCCATAGACGCATACGTATTGCATGTGGACGTTAAAGCTCAACCTCTTTGCCACCACGCATATGCATTACATAGGCAGCGGGAGGATAAAATGCATATTTTAGACCTATTATTTAAGATTATTTAAACCCCCCTATCAAAATTATATACTTTCTAAAAGTACAGACCCTGGAGAATAAAATGGTAGTTTACAATGATCCTTCCCTGATTCCTGCAGATTTGCTCGTTTGGTATCCTAAATGAGGAGCTGTGGCCCCACTATACAGTACATGAATATTCTTGAAGGAAACTCTATAGACGTCCCTTGAGGTGATTGCTTTTAAGTGGATGCAATCAACCCTCCATACTCTACACCAATGGATGCTTTTGGTTAATCTAATATTTCCAGAGGAAAAAACAATATATATTAATAGAAAGTGTCTTGGTAATTTTAACATAGTGAGAGGCACTGATGAAGAGGGGTTTCCCCTTTGAAACGCATTAGCCATATTGGACCTTGATGGCTTCTTCACATCCTGCTTATCAAGTATTCTAGGTCCAACCAGTATCCGGGAGAATAAGGTTGGGCGGGTGTGACTGGCGTGGTATTGAGACTGATCTTTATTTAAGTACACCTAAAAACAAGATTCTTTTGGATAGAGCGGGAAGGGTCAGCACTTCTATCAGGTTTTTATTGCTCAAGTCCAATATGGAGTAAAAAAAAATCCATCTCTTCATCTGGGCCTGCTGACAAATCAATACAAAGCATTAGGACTCAGGAAGTATTATGTAATATAGAATGGTGTGATAACACATCAAAATTCAGCTATCCCTGATAAATAAGGTGATGTCTGGCCTCCTGAAACGCGTTGGCTTTTGTACTCTGTGTTGGCATAAGCCCCTTTCGTCTCAAGTATTTTGGTGTGGCTCTTCACCTCTAGATCCAAATATTTTCTTTACAACCCAAGGTGCCTGTGGCACCCCTTCAGTCTACAGAATCCGCCTACCTATCACTTGGATGCTCCATTGGGAGATCATCAGTTTACTATTGACAACTATGTAAATACAAAACTCAGCCAACATCATCTCAAGGTTCCAGTGCCATCAATCCACCCCGTAAGGCTAGGTTCACACTAGTGTGGGTCAAGCATTGTGTGCATAACCCTCTTAAGGTGTTACTAAAGCCACAACAGTAAAATCAGTCTGTATATGTAGTAAAGCAAGCTTGTTATACTCCCTGTGGAACTTAAGGAGTTAATACTCTGCCTTGTGTAAAAAGGCTGTTTGATCCTGTCTTCTCTGATCCTCTCCTTCTTCCACTGTCCCCAATCTATCTCCTGATATAACAAAACCTTAGGGGCACACTGCACATGCTCAGTTTATTGCTAGAGAGTTTTTTTTTTCTTGGGAGGGTGCATGTGATCTGCACAGGGCCAATCAGCACTGTCCAGACAGAGGGTCAGGGGTGCTGCAGGTTCATAGGACAGTCAGAGAAGAATGAAAACTCCTCCTACAAGCTTTAACTAGATCAAGTAATAAACAGAGGGTGCACCTAGTGCATTATCCTCAATAATTTTACTTTATTACATAAAAAAGAAAGATACTCACAAACATGCGCTTGAAAATAACATATATTGAGCAGCTTAACGTCCATGGTATCACACAACAGATGGAACGTCCCACAGTAAGACTGGCTGACGCGTTTCAAGATATCACCTTTTCCTCAGAGCCAACCATCTGTTGTGTGATACCATGGACGTTAAGCTGCTCAATATATGTTATTTTCAAGCGCATGTTTGTGAGTATCATTCTTTTTTATGTAATAAAGTAAAATTATGGAGGATAATGCACTAGGCCAGTGCGCCCTCTGTTTATTTGTTGATTTAGTGTTTCGAGACACCCCAAGTCATGTGAGGGCAGCAAGGCTGCATTTATCTGGATTGGTCCACCACTGTGGGGTCCACCTTCGAGCGCAGGAAATATATGTTGTTTTTGTAGAAGATTCATACAAGGAAGACGCCGCTCCAGGTGAGCAATCACTACAGTCCGGATGCGCTGGGTGCAAGCCATGGCTCGCCACCGATGATCAATACGAAGAAAAGAACACACCACAGGAACGTTCCAACGATTTTATTCCAAAAAATAGCAAATGACAGCCAACAAAGACAAAGTGTCCGAACCCAGGTTTGAAGAAGCACTGAGGTCAGTGTGAAACGCACACGTCACGTACGCGTCAGCTCCTGGGTTCAGACACTCTGTCTTTGTTGGCTGTTGTTTGCTATTTTTTGGAATAAAATCGTTGGAATGTTCCAGTGGTGTGCAGCCATTCTTTTCTTCCTGTTTTTGTAGAAGATTTAACTAGACACCGATAGAAGTCACAAGACTGCTATATACTGCTGATGAGAAAAGGTATTTAGCAGTTTATATTTCCTAAACTAATTGCATTTCCATGTTCTGTGTACTGTGGGAGACCAAATATAGCAAATGCAGGGTCCTGGGTTTAGTAACACTTTAATGGCACCCCCAGGGCTGTCTTAATGATTGGACACACCTGGGCACTGCCCAGGGGACCCAGCTGCATGGGGGGCCCCTGCACTTTCCCCAAAGCAGCTGGTCCTTGAGCCCACGCTGCCCCGAAATTGGGGGCCCCATGATGGCACTGAGAGTGATGGATACACTGGGGAGGCAGGCTGGCAGCGGTGCGCCGTGCTGAGCCGAACGATACCTATTATTTCACAGCCAGCAGGGAGGGGCAGGGCCGGAGCGCCAATTATGCTCTGACCCCACCCCATGCAGCTTGAATGTTCGGGACTCGAAGGCTGCGCTGTAGGAGCAAGAGCGGGAGCTGCTGAGTCGGCAGCACTGAGAGCCCATCTGCGGAAGTGGCATTGTGGATGGTGTCATGGTGAGCCCAGCTGCCCAGCACTGATTGCACCCAAGGGCTTGGAATGCCCTGAGGGATGCTCCTCCGCCACCTCCTTCTGCATGCTTGATTGGTATAGGTGAGTCCAGTGCTGGAGGTGGGCACATAGCCAAAAGTTCACATGCACTGTATCTCCACTGGAAAAGGGGGTTCTACATGGATAGAATAATGGTATATGGGAGAAAACAATGCTGAGGGGGGAACTGGGGTGTATAAGGGGTAGCAATGCTTGGGGTAGCTTGGGTGGCTATAGTGCTAGAGGTATCAGGAATGTAGAGAGGCCACAGTGTAGGGGGTATCAGGGATGTAGAGGGGTCACAATACAAGGGGTATCTTACGGTATATGGTAACAGTGCTGGGGGAAATATTTAGGGTGTAGAGGGGTTAGAGTGCTGGGGGGATATCTGGGGTGTGGAGGGGTCAGAGTGCTGGGGGGATATCTGGGGTGTAGAGGGGTCAGAGTGCTGGGGGATATCTGGGGTGTAGAGGGGTCAGTGTGCTGGGGGGATATCTGTGGTGTGGAGGGGTCAGAGTGCTGGGGGGATATCTGGGGTATGGAGGGGTCAGAGTGCTGGGGGGATATCTGGGGTGTAGAGGGGTCAGAGTGCTGGGGGATATCTAGGGTGTAGAGGGGTCAGAATGCTGGGGGGATATCTGGGGTGTAGAGGGGTCAGAGTGCTGGGGGATATCAGGGGTGTAGAGAGGTCAGAGTGCTGGGGGATATCTGGGGTGTAGAGGGGTCAGAGTCCTGGGGGGATATCAGGGGTGTAGAGGGGTCAGAGTGCTGGCGGGATATCTGGGGTGTAGAGGGGTCAGAGTGCTGGGGTGATATCTGGAGTGTAGAGGGGTCAGAGTGCTGGGGGGATATCTGGGGTGTAGAGGGGTCAGAGTGCTGGTGGGATATCTGGGGTGTAGAGGGGTCAGAGTGCTGGGGGATATCTGGGGTGTAGAGGGGTCAGAGTGCTGGGGCGATATCTAGGGTGTAGAGGGGTCAGAGTGCTGGGGTGATATCTGGGGTGTAGAGGGGTCAGAGTGCTGGGGAGATATCTTGGGTGTAGAGGGGTCAGAGTGCTGGGGGGATATCTTGGGTGTAGAAGGGTCAGAGTGCTGGGGTGATAACTGGGGTGTAGAGGGGTCAGAGTGCTGGGGTGATATCTGGGGTGTAGAGGGGTCAGAGTGTTGGGGTGATATCTGGGGTGTAGAGGGGTCAGAGTGCTGAGGGATATCTGGGGAATAGAGGGGTCAGAGTGCTGGGGTGATAACTGGGGTGTAGAGGGGTCAGAGTGCTGGGGTGATAACTGGGGTGTAAAGGGGTCAGAGTGCTGGGGTGATATCTGGGGTGTAGAGGGGTCAGAGTGTTGGGGTGATATCTGGGGTGTAGAGGGGTCAGAGTGCTGAGGGATATCTGGGGAGTAGAGGGGTCAGAGTGCTGGGGTGATATCTGGGGTGTAGAGGGGTCAGAGTGCTGGGGTGATATCTGGGGTGTAGAGGGGTCAGAGTGCTGGGGTGATATCTGGGGTGTAGAGGGGTCAGAGTGCTGGGGGGATATCTGGGGTGTAGAGGGGTCAGAGTGCTGGGGTGATATCTGGGGTGTAGAGGGGTCAGAGTGCTGGGGTGATATCTGGGGTGTAGAGGGGTCGGAGTGCTGAGGGATATCTGGGGTGTAGAGGGGTCAGAGTGCTGAGTGATATCTGGGGAGTAGAGGGGTCAGAGTGCTGGGGTGATATCTGGGGTGTAGAGGGGTCAGAGTGCTGGGGTGATATCTCAGGGGGAAAGGGGTCAGAGTGCTGGGGTGATATCTCGGGTGTAGAGGGGTCAGAGTTCTGGGGTGATATCTGGGGTATAGAGGGGTCAGAGTGCTGGGGTGATATCTCGGGTGTAGAGGGGTCAGAGTGCTGGGGTGATATCTGGGGTATAGAGGGGTCAGAGTGCTGGGGGGATATCTCGGGTGTAGAGGGGTCAGAGTGCTGGGGGGATATCTGGGGTGTAGAGGGGTCAGAGTGCTGGGGTGATATCTGGGGTGTAGAGGGGTCGGAGTGCTGAGGGATATCTGGGGTGTAGAGGGGTCAGAGTGCTGAGTGATATCTGGGGAGTAGAGGGGTCAGAGTGCTGGGGTGATATCTGGGGTGTAGAGGGGTCAGAGGGCTGGGGGATATCTGGGGTGTAAAGGGGTCAGAGTGCTGGGGTGATATCTCGGGTGTAGAGGGGTCAGAGTGCTGGGGTGATATCTGGGGTATAGAGGGGTCAGAGTGCTGGGGGGATATCTGGGGTGTAGAGGGGTCGGAGTGCTGGGGAGGCATCAATCTAGCAGATATATTATATGCACAGGACAGCTTTGTTACTTTATGTAGTATTTTCCCATTGTTTCTTTGCTGTACAGAATACAGAATGCTGTACAGAATAATTGTTTATGTAGTTAATGCGGAGCTCCCCCTAAAAGGGGAAGCTCCGCTTGTCTGCCTCCTACCTACTTGATGTCAGTTTACCTCTAATGAAGAAGGGACACCTTCGAAATGTGTTAGCCAGCAGCAGTCCGTACGTCCTCTTCCTAGGACCTGGAAAATTGCTACCAGTGGACCAATCGCTTCTGTGACTGTACACAATGTGATTTTTTCTCCTACCTTTGGTATGTTCCAGTGCCACACCACAGTTTCTGCATGTGAGAAGCTACATTCCAGGGTGGTTGGACAACACTTGGAGGATCTCCCCATTACAGCTGGTCTTGTCTTCACCGCAAAGATAGATGCCACATCATGATCATCCTCAGGAGACCGTGCAACTAAACTTTGCTGCAACATTCATCTGGAGGTGGATCCATTGAACACCATCGCTGTGAACTTCATATGCACTATTTACCCTGGAGTGTGGTAAAGAGAGCTTGTTTTGCCTTGCATGAGAATGCTGGCATTATATTTCGGTGAGTGTATGTCTGGAGAGTGTGATTCACTGGCACGGTGGTGAGGTGGAAGAAGCACGGAGTTACTCATCATTTGACATTTATCACTGAGGAATCATCTGTGTGGGACATTTGATTTATATTTCATCGTCACTATTTTATATCACCTGCAGCCTGTTTGGAGGCTGGTTTCTTTCATGGACTGTATATGGAGTTTATAACTTTTGTAGCATGAATTGAAATACTTGCACGAGTTCATATATATATTTTTTTTATCGCTGTCACTTTTATATGTGTGCAATTATTTATATGATCACACTATACATTTTGTAAGCTTATTTTATGTTTACAGGTTTTTATACTTTTGTGGTCCATTATTAACTTAGTGTGCTACACTTAGGTGATTGATCCACTAGTAGAGGGTGTCACCACTATTGTATACAGCAAGTTATATCCTGATTGTTTACACCCAGTTAACTTGTTGAAGAATAGAGGCGTGATACACTTAGGCGATTGATTCACTAATTAGAGGGTATCACCACTATTCTGTAAGTTTATTTTATGTTTACAGATGTATACGATTTTGTTGTCCACTGTTAAGTCAGTGTGCTACATTTAGTTTATTGATTCACTATTAGAGGGTGTCACCACTATTGTATGTTGCAAGGTACACCTTTATTGTTTACACCCAGGTAACCTGTTGAATATTAGAGGTGTGTTACACTTAGGTGATTGATTCATTAATAGAGGGTATCACCACCATTTCACACTGCAGATACACCTTTATTCTTTATATCCAGGGAACCTATTGACCAATTGAGATTGTCACTAATATTTATACTGCAAGGTACACCTGGATTGTTTTTGAGCGCCTTCTAATTTACCCTATGTGTCGGTTCACCATTTTTTGGTTTTTAACCGACATTTAGGATTAAATTAATTATTGATTCTTATTGTGATTTTAAGAGGGCAGCTCTACATTTTCTGTGTCTACTAGTTTATTTTAATTTAATCACTGTCACTGGTGTCTATTTATTTAGTATATTTATAGTTTTAGGGGTGACATTGGCGCGGTGGAGGTGTTCCTCGTGCAGAGGGCATGAGCATTTAGGACACCTATTTGTTATAGTTTACCTGCACTGTCTCCATTGTAGGGGCCCCAGAGCATTACTTTGCCCAGGGGCCCATGATGCTATTAAGACAGCCCTGGGCACCCCCATGCATTGGCACTTGTACGTTTTCGGTTGCGCCACATGGCTCATCAACACTACGTGATTTGGAGCGAGGGTCTTTTTTTAAAAAAAGGGTCAGGGACTTTTCTCTCCCTGCATTTCTCATGGGTAGGGCAGCCCATTGAAAGAAACATTTGTTTTTAAAGGGGCTTTCGCTCGACTTTAGATTCTCTCTTAGTACCTGTTCAAGAAGGAGGAGTCTCTATTCGCCCGAAATGCGTTAGCTTGATTTAAATTGTTGCTACTCTCAATAAACGATTTTAAAACTCACCTTCAAACTTGCATTTATTGGATACTGGGCTCTCCTTTCTACCTAGCTTCCCCTTGCTTAAGTACAGGAAATAATAGGACACCCCCCAGCAAGAAAAAAAAAACGATTTAATACTTCCAAAACGGAATAAAAGTTTTGGCTTTAGCTATACTTTAACTTCCAAGCCCTACTGCAAGTACCCCTCTAACACTGCTGGCACTGGAATTTCCTTCCCTGAAATATAAATTTCCCATTAGGCCAGCAAGCTTGTAAGTGTTGTTTCTTTTTTTTTTTTCATCATATCAGGCCAATAAGGAATATTAAAGCCATTTAGAATGCAGTGACTTTCCTGAGGAAGAATCGCACTCATACATGCTGCAGTGAGCATTTTCAAGAACCCTTGCGGCTGCCTTAATGACAATGTCATTTCACTCTGCTCGGAAAACTGCAAGCAGCAATGCAATTATCGAACAAATAATCATGCTTATTTATAAAGCACTTTATGTCAAGGCAATTTCATCTACAGAACATTACGTACACATACACAAATGAAAACAAATAAAGCATCTTACAGCCACCTAGTAGATGGGCGCAGAATTTCAATGATACGGACAAACTATGAGGAAGGAAAAACGTGTAAAAAAAATAAAGATATATATATATATATATATATATATATATATATATATATATATATATATATTGACATCTATGTAAATACAAAACTCCGCCAACATCATCTCAAGGTTCCAGTACCATCAATCCACCCCCTAAGGCTAGGTTCACACTAGTAGTATATATATATATATATATATATATATATATATATATATATATATATATATATATATATATATATATATACAGTATATATACCACTTACATGTATACAGTATATATACCACTCACTGGCCACTTTATTAGGTACACCTGTTAAATTGCTTGGTAACACAAATTGCTAATCAGCCAATCACATGGCAGCAACTCAATCCATTTAGGCATCTAGACATGCTGAAGACGACTTGCTGAAGTTCAAACCGAGCATCAGAATGGGGAAGAAAGGGGATTTAAGTGATTTTGAATGTGGCATGGTTGTTAGTGCCAGACGGGCTGGTCTGAGTATTTCAAAAACTGCTGATCTGCTGGGATTTTCACGCACAGCCCTCTCTAGGGTTTACAGAGAATGGTCCGAAAAAGAGAAAATATCCAGTTGTGTGGACGAAAATGCCTTCATAATGTCAGAGGTCAGAGAAGAATGGGCAGACTGGTTGGAGATGATAGAAAGGCAACAGTAACTTAAATAACCACTGGTTACAACCAAGGTGTGCAGAATACCATCTCTGAATGCACAACACATCAAACCCTGGAGCAGATGGTCTACAGCAGTAGAAGATCACACGGGTGTTACTCCTGTCAGCTAAGAACAGAAAGCTGAGGCTACAATTCGCACAGACTCAACAACATTGGACAATAGAAGATTGGAAAAACGTTGTCTGGTCTTATGAGTCTCGATTTCAGCTGCGACATTTAGATGGTCGGGTCAGAATTTGGCATAAACAACATGAAAGCATGGATCCATCCTGCCTTGTATCACCGGTTCAGGCCGGTGGTGTAATGGCCAAAAACACAAAGAAAAGAGGGCGTGCCAGCCTAGTGCATTATCTTTTGGTACATTTATTCAGAAACCATAGTAAAAACTACTCACAAAAGTAGGAGGCAATCACGCTTAAAAAGGTCTTTGACATATGGCAGTCTGTCTACTGATTGCAGTCTCTGATTCCTGGAGAGTGGACATATGAACCGATGTTGGCTGACGTGTTTCGAAGGTATTCCTTCTTCATCAGAGCCTCTGATGGCTCGGTACTTAAGTGGTTAACCCACCCCTACCCTGTATATGGTTGTCTCCTAGACCCACTGAGATGCTATGGATACAGGTTCCTCCCATGGATGCCATAACAGAAGCAACCCCTGGAGTCCCCCGGCCTGACCTAGCCAGCACCAACAGTAGTCTGTCCTATACCTTCCTCAGACCTCATGGCACGTGAATGGGCCAGTGGGCAAATGTCTGATATATTATAATGTCTCAGAAATCAGTAAGGTTTAGCATCAGGAAACACGGGTGTTTGGGGACCTATGCTCCTCAGTGTATAGAGAGATAGACAAATTTTGGTTACAACTTACTATATTCTAGCTGCATATCAATACAGTCATAATGGCACATTACGGGAGGCAGGAGCCATTCTGGGCAAAGTGACAGGTTCTCTTGGAAAAACAGCCTGAATTCACTGATGCCCACCTTCTCTGTGCTCCACCACCTCTACATTGCTCCAATGGAAACCTTGGGAAATACCCAGAGCTTCTGGGTATGGGGGAGCATGTGGCCTCCACTATATCCTAGAATGTGGCAGCCAATTGTCCTCAACAAACAATGTCATGTGTGGGATGGGAGGAAAAAGTTAACCCTGGGAAAGCTCCAATGCAATCCAAAGCTGAGGTCACACAGAGTTTGAACTTCTGGCTCCAACGGAAGAATGGAGCAGGGGAAGGTGCCTTTGAAAGAACGGGGGGGGATATATTATTTCAAAAGAGAACTTTGCAAAAATAGGCCAAGTATACAAGTCTCTTTTAACCCAGCCAGCAATTTAATCCTATAGTTCAATTTGAGAAAAGTGCGTAAGTCTATTAAAACACCAGAATTAGAGTAGATTTTTGCTGAGATTGTCCTTCTATAGATGTTCTTAGGTGGTTATTAAGGGCCAGAAACGTATGCCATAACACTTACCTATGCTTTTGGAAATAAAAGCTCAATCCTAGTTCAGCAGATTTGTCACAATTCATACCAATTTGCATTTGGGTCTTGGACTAGGGATCAATGTGATGCAGGAATTCTGCCTGAACCTGCTACAATAGCATCACAATTATAAACCACAGGAGGTAGTGAAACTTCAGACTTATACATCTCAAGCTGAAGGTCCGTATTCACCTCCCGTTGGGACTGTGATTGAACTTTCTTCACTGCATATGCAGCATGTTTTGGGTTTATATGTAGAAACATATGTGGAGATGTTCTGTTTTTTTGTCAACACATTTTTTTTTAATGTCAGACGAGGCACGAAGACCATGGATGTAACTTTCTATGTGCCACCGGGAAATCTTACAGAAATGATAAAATAATCCATTTTTATTCCATAAAATAAAAACAATAAGGTACAAAACACAATTAAAAACAATTAATTCACGTATACAGATCATCTTGCAGTGTTTAGGTGTACAGAACCAATGTGTTTCACAAAGGGTTGGCTTCTTCAGGATCCAAGCCTCAATTGTATATTCTATATCGTGAATTATACATTCTCCTAGGATTAATTGTAGATCTCATTTCTCAGAAAATCATATATAGACATGAATATTCTTACAGCGACATACACTATATTACCATTGGGACACCTGCCTTTACATTCACATGAACTTTAATGGCATCCCAGGCTTAGTCCAGAGCTATAACAGCTTCAAGTCTTCTGGGAAGGCTGTCCACAAGGTTTAGGAGTGTGTCTATGGGAATGTTTGACCATTCTTCCAGAAGTGCATTTGTGAGGTCTGGACTCTGTGAAGGCCAGTCAAGTTCCTTCACCCCAAACTCACTCATCCATCTCTTTATGGATCTTGCTTTGTGCACTGGTCCAAATCATTTGGTGGAGAGGGGATTATGGTGTGGGGTTGTTTTCAGGGGCTGGGCTTGGCCCCTTAGTTCCAGAGAAGGGAACTCTTAAGGTGTCATTTTGGACAATTTCATGCTCCCAAATTTGTGGGAACAGTTTGGGGATGGTCCCTTCCTTTTCCAACATGACTGCCCACAGGTGCACATAGCAAGGTCCATAAAGACATGGATGAGCAAGTTTGGGGTGGAGGAACTTGACTGGCCTGCCCAGAGTCCATAGAACACCTTTGGGATGAATTGGGAATTGGGATGAGACTGCGAGCCACGTCTTCTCTTTCACATCAGTGTCTGACCTCACAAATGCACTTTTGGAAGAATGGTCAAACATTCACATAGACACACTCTTAAACCTTGATTTGAAGCTGGTATAACTGCAAAGGGTGGGCCAACTTAATATTGAAGACTACGGCTAGGACTGGAATGCCAATAAAGTTTATGTGCGTGTAAAGGCAGGGGTCCCAATACTTTTGGTAATATAGAGTATATTGAATAGCAATGGTCATCAACTCTATGGGGTCACCAACAGGACTAAACCCAAAAGGCTCCAAGTATTTTGCCTTATCCCCATATCCTGTATAGATGCTCTCCTGTAATCCATTCAGTGCCTCAATATAAAACTACATTCATCAAGAAAAGCACATGTTGGATTCCAATATGGCGCCCAAGCACAAGAGGAAGGCAGGAGAGCACATAGCATAGTTAGTTAACTCAAATATGGTGATTAGCTAGGAGGTTTGATAAAAGGAAAAAAAGAAAGAAAAAGAAAATAACTTACATCTTTTAAGGCTGTGGTCACCCTAATGCCCTGTACACACGGTCGGACATTGATCAGACATTCCGACAACAAAATCCTAGGATTTTTTATGACAGATGTTGGCTCAAACTTGTCTTGCATACACACGGTCACACAAAGTTGTCGGAAAATCCGATCATTCTGAACGCGGTGACGTAAAACACATATGTAAGGACTATAAATGGGGAAGTAGCCAATAGCTTTCATCTCTTTATTTATTCTGGGCATGCGTGTCACTTTGTGCGTCGGATTTGTGTACACACGATTGGAAATTCCGACAACGGATTTTGTTGTCGGAAAATTTTATAGCCTCCTCTCAAACTTTGTGTGTCGGAAAATCCGATGGAAAATGTGTGATGGGGCCTACACACGGTCGGAATTTCCGACAACAAGGTCCTATCACACATTTTCTGTCAGGAAATCCGACCGTGTGTACGGGGCATAAGGGGTAGAGATTAAACCCTGTCCCCAAGCAGGATGTAAAGATTGCTCTCGATGCCAAGGGGGTCCCAGTCCTGAATAATATATTAAATTTTCAGGTGGGTGTTGAACTTGGTGAATTAGAAAGGATTTAAAAAAAAAAAAAAGCCGGTGGTCCGATTAGGAGAGATGCCCGTTATCATATATTTTAATGATGGGTCAGGGTCATCTGGTTTAATAAACATCAAATTGCTTTTTTTCACCAGAAAAAATGCATTCAATGGCTTTAAATTACCACGTGTTCAGTTCAAAGGGATACACTGATGTTTTGTCATCTCCAAACATTACTGTGTCGTGTTGTGGAGCGTGCATCTACCTAGACGACATGGCAATACACACATAACATACAACTGTTACAATTACGGGAACTGCCTAGGAGCTGTTTTCCAATAAGGGCACTAGGTAAGAAGCTCAGTACAGTCTATGAGTGACTCAAAAACTGTAAACCATGAATGACTACTTGCATTTTTCTTGAGGCAACACCTTTCTCACAAGGTAGTAGACTGCCCCCAATAGTCCAGGTGGCTGGAGGGTTCCCCGAGACCTGTTGCCAGGCAAGTGGCATGTATTTATGGTCTGGACACCCAAGTGAATGGCTGTAGGTGAAGAAGCACTCCATTGGAAGCTCAGCACTCTGGAGACAGGTAAAACAGTACCCTCTCTGGTGACTGAGTCTTCTCCTCAAGATGCATGCTATTGCTCCTTAAGCTGGTTGCCCACATGAGGTTAAAACAGTGGAGGACAGAACACCTGGTGTCAGATCTCAATCACCTCTGTCTCATCAGGCACAGTCTCTCAGGACTGATGAGGGTAGGATTCATTGATGCTAGATTGGGAATCATTAAAGCATTGAAGCTTGATGTGTGCAGGAATTCAGGGGAGTGTGGGAATCAACTAGATTGTGGGAAGTTGAATTAAAGGAGCCTGCACCCACCATTGAACAGGGTGGGTAAAGAGGGACCTTACTTTATTAGACCTGCACAGTTCTCTTCTGCTGGACTACAGAACATCTCCCCTTCTTGTCATCTGCATAACATATGGGGGGGGGGGGGCGGTGTTCTCTAGTCCAGAAGGTAGAAATCTGCTTGGGATTTATGTGCAGCAATGGTAGAGTTGTCAGCTTAAAGGAGATTCTAATTTACAAAATCCAGAAGATAGCCAAATGAAACAAGCTTTAAAACATCTAATAGAAAGCTCACTGGTTTTCCGGCCAGGGGGTGGTAGTGCCGCACCACCAGCCGCCTGGGGGGGGGGAGGTTTGTTTGCCGCCCCCCCAAAAGAAAAACCCACTAGCTGCCACTGATGTCCCCATCGTCTATAAAAAAAAACTTTGACTCTCAATCCTGAGAGTCCATACCTGAATTCCAAACTTGGATGGGGAAGGGAAGAAGGGTAAGGTAACAACAAAGTGTAGACTTAACATTAGTACACATAGAAGAATTACAGTAACATAATTCCCAACATCTAACTCTCTATCTAAGCCACCCACTCTCCAGCAGCTTGACAGAAGATCCAGTTGTACCTGAAACAAAACACATAGAAGAACCAACATACACGCATCAGGATCAAATCAACAACATGTGTGTGTGTATATATATATATATATATATATATATATATATAGCGTTTTTAATGGGATACAGTGGCGGCCCATCCATAGAGGGCACACAGGTGCCGCCCCCCATCCATGCATCCGGCCCCCTGATCTACATATCAGGGCGCCAGACTATGGATTCCAATGGGGGGAGTGTTTTTTTGAAGCACGTGATTAGAGCCAGAGGCTCTAATAGGCTTCAAGAAAGGGTGGGCTCGAGGCTCAGAGCACTGCGCTCCGAGTCCACCCAGTTGCGTGATGATAGCAAATTACTTTTCGCTATTTTCACACCAAAGTTCCCCCCCTGCCAATCAAGAGGCAGGTCGTGAGACCTGTTTCCCGATTGGCCAAAGCGTCAGATGATCCTATTGGATACCTAGCGCTTAGGCGGAAGAGAGAGGAGACACACGACGGAGGAAGCTGCTGGAGGGGCGGACCGTGCTGGGGGACACCACAGCCTGCCACCTAGATCGGGTAGTGCCGCACCGCCGGCCGCCTGGGGGGTGGGGGGTGGTTGTTTGCCACCCTCCCAAAAGAAAAACCCACCAGCCGCCACTGGTGGGATAAAACATAGGGAATATGCATGGATGTGCTGCATTTTTTTTTTTACTTTGCATAGACATACACTTTAACCTATTTAACTATGATATTTGTGAGACTTTTATACTGTAGATTCAGATTTCCTACTGTGCCATGGCTCTGATATTTCATAGGTATACTTTTATCATTTGTTTAACAAAATAAACATTAAATCATGTTTTATGTATTTATTTATTAATGTTTTATGTATTTAATTGGTTCGTTAGTTAGTTAGTTTAGAGCAAAAAACGAATGGTTTAAAAATATATTTTCATAATTTGTCATGTAGATATGAAAAATGGCATACGAATATTTCTCAACCAGCAGGTGCAAAACTGAGGCTCAAAATACTGCTTATAGCATTTACTTTTTTACTTTTTTTTTTATTTATTTATTATTATTTATTTATTTATTTTACTTTAATTTTTTTTTTTTTTTTTAAGAGCACATGACTGTTTTTTACTCGTTAACCAGGCTAATTGCAACTGCTCTGCTGAAAAGGTTTGTTGTTTTTGAAGTTCAATACTTCAAGTTTAAAAAAGGTTACCAGAGCTCCTAAATATTATAGATACTAGCAACACTATACAGTCAGGTACACATGATGAAGATTGAACATTTCTACAAAATATTATTTAGAAGATATTTCAGGTTAAATATTTCTGCTCTACAATGACCCTTGGTGGTTTAAAGGAGCAGTGATAATCCAAACAAAAGTATTTCCTGGAAGGTAGATTATTAGATACCTCAACCAATGGAAATGAAGTCACACCTTGTGGGCCAGGTTATGAAAATTTTAATGGGTTCATTGTTTATAGTGGTATTTAAGGACACTGACCATTACTTAAAGGGAACAAACATACAGACACAGACGCTTCATCCATCAACTTCATACATTCGATAAACTTAACCATACTTGTAACCCCACCCACATTGCTGAAAGATTCCTTGACGCCTTATACTCTGAAACTCTGAGGACGCAAACCGCAGCAGCCATTTTAGAACTCTGGTAACCACCATTTTAGGCTAGCAGCCATTTTGGAAAGGGTAGTTATATTGAATTCATTTTTACCTTATATTCATTTGTTTTATTTTTAAATATTGATTAAGGATAATATGTCTCTCCAGTTGATAACCACCTTGTAGATTTTTCTGTAGCTTAATTTTTACCTTATAATTTTATAATTTTTGTAATTTTTCTTTTTGTTGACATAGCAGGCATCTATTTTATTTCACGCTGTTGATCACTTACCTCCAGTATAGTAACGATTCGTGAAATACAGACTTCTGTCTAATCGTCATACTGTATATACACGGTTATTGATTCTACAGGGAAGTTTTATGATTCCTGTGTCAATTAAATAGTACAAAACTCCCATTAGCGGGTGTTTCAATTGGTTTTTAATGTTTTATGTAACATTTGTTTCTGTCAACCAATATATATAATAGGGTTGCACCAATACCGATACTAGTATGGGTAACGATACCGAGCATTTGCATGAGTACATTTACTCATGCAAATGCTCCAATGCCTAATCCGATACCTGGACACTCAGGGGTGATCGGTACAGTGGTGGGGGAAGTTATAAGCACCGATCTCCCTGTATAGATTTCAATAAAGCAGCTGACAGCCGCTCCCCCCCCCCTCCCCATGGCTGTCAGCTGCTTTATTGAAATCTATACAGGGAGATCGGCGCTTGTAACTCCCCCACTGCTGCACCGATCACCCCTGACTGTCCCCTGTGTCCTCCTCTGATACCCCTCTATGTCCTCCATGCTATCCGGTCCCCCCCCTGTGTCCTCCTCCATGCTGCTCCGGTCCCCCTCTGTGTACCCCTCCGGTCCCCCTCTGTGCTCCCCCCCTCGGTGTCCCCCTCCATGCTGCTCTGGTTCCCCTCTGTGTACCCCTCTGGTCCCCCTCTTTACTCCTCCTCCAGTTCCCCTCGGTGTCCTCCTCCATGCTGCTCTGGTCCCCCTCTGTGTACCCCTCCGGTCCCCCTCTGTGCTCCTCCCCCTCGGTGTCCCCCTCCATGCTGCTTTGGTTCCCCTCTGTGTACCCCTCTGGTCCCCCTCTTTGCTCCTCCTCCAGTTCCCCTTGGTGTCCTCCTCCATGCTGCTCTGGTCCCCCTCTGTGTAACCCACCAGCCCCCCCTCTGTGCTCCTCCTCCAGTTCCCCTTGGTGTCCCCCTCCATGCTGCTCTGGTCCCCCTCTGTGTACCCCTCCGGTCCCCCCTCTGTGCTCCTCCTCCAGTTCCCCTTGGTGTCCTCCTCCATGCTGCTCCGGTCTCCCTCTGTGTACCCCTCCGGTCCCCCCTCTGTGCTCCTCCAGTTCCCCTTGGTGTCCTCCTCCATGCTGCTCTGGTTCCCCTCTGTGTACCCCTTTGGTCCCCGTCTGTGCTCCTCCTCCAGTTCCCCTCGGTGTCCCCCTCCATGCTGCTCCGGTCCCCCTCCCCCTCTGTGTACCCCTCCGGTCCCCTTCTGTGCTCCTCCTCCAGTTCCCCTCGGTGTCCCCCTCCATGCTGCTCCGGTCCCCCTCTGTGTACCCCTCCGGTCCCCTTCTGTGCTCCTCCTCCAGTTCCCCTCAGTGTCCTCCTCCATGCTGCTCCTGTTTCCCTCCTCTGTGCTCCTCCTCCGGTTCTCCTCGGTGTCCTCTGTGCTCCTCCGCCCCCTGTGTCCTCCTCCGGTCCCCCTTGTCCATCTGTCAGGATGGAGAGCGGAGGAAGGAGCAGGTAAATCCGTCATTTACCGCCTCCTTCCTTTTCTTTTCCTTTATCTCACCAAAGCCCTCCCCCTCAACAGGGTTGATAAAAAAATTAAAAAAAGGAAAAATTGTAATTAATAAAAATGTAAAACTAAAATTGTAACAATAATAAATAATAATAAAAAAAAACACTGACACCGTCCACTCAACCCCACCCCCCACCCCAAAAAAAAGAATCATTGTAAAAAAAAAATAACATACATTTTAAAAAATAAAATTGTAAAAAAGGAAAAAAAAGAAAAACTACTGACACATTCCACACATCATCAGTGTTGCATATTAGTGTCACTGTCACATGACATTAAAAAATAATATCGGTATCGGCGAGTACTTAAAAAAAAGTATCAATACTTGTACTCGGTCTTAAAAAAGTGGTATGAGTGGTATATAACTATTTTGTATGGATACATGTCTGGCGAATAAATCTCCTATTTTAAGTCTGTGTTCATATTGATCGATCCTGTATCCTTAAAATATTATCGTTTTGAAAATGACTCATTCACATTTATCGTGCGGGAAAATTATTGTCATAAGCACGACATGTAGTTTGAACATTACAAACATTTTTTAATCCCTAAACTTAAAATAAAAAAAATAAGTTAAAGCAAACATCTGTATTTTTGAACCTCAGTTACTAAGTTGCAAAGAGTAGCTGCCTACCCATGCAGTTATACTGACACCAAAGAAAGTAATACATCAGCCTACCCAGAACTATAACCCCGTTCCCCTATGCAAATGGTGCTTAGTACCATAACCCATATAATAACGCAATAAAAACATCAAAGCACGCCCATTGCCACTAGGATCCCACTTGCTATTTGATAGATCTCCTCAACAGATGCTCCTTCATCGTTCTTTGGGTTTTGAAATAATTACACTATAAAAGCATATGCCTTCAGCACATTGTGTAGGAGTATAACTCATCAACATATGGAATCTGCAAGTATCCTTAATTTCTGATGCACTGAAGTGTGTCGGCTTCCATAAGTAGAACATAGGTTGGAGGGTTTATGTCAGTGCTTAATCATTTCAGTCCATTACAGTGTAGGTTGTATTAATGAGTCATGCACTCTGTTCTCTGTGTTTGGTAAAATGAGTAAGTGCAAATATAAGTAGTGAAATATGTCATGTGTTTAACTCTTTAATCAATGACCCATTCTTTAAGGCAAGTTATTATTTTAAGGTGGCATAGCTTAACCACGTGACCTCCAGAAGCGGCACGACCAGGCCAGTTTTTGCGATACGCCACTGCGTTACCCTAAATCACAATTGCGCGGTCCTATGACAAATAAAATTGATGTCCTTTTTTTTCCGACTAATACAGCTTTATTTTGATGGAATTTGATCACCCCTGTATTTTGTTTTTTTCTGCACTGTTAACAAAAAAGAGCGACAATTTTGAAAAAAAAATATTTTTTTACTTTCTGCTATAAAACACATCCACGAAATAAATATGAAAACAAAATCAAATTTCTACATCAATTTAGGCCAAAATTTATTCTGCTACATATTTTTGGTAAAATAATCCCAATAAGCGTATATTGATTGTTTAGCGCAAAAATGATAGCGTCTACAAACTATAGGATATAGTTCGACGAAATGAACACTGATACTAGTAAAAAAATTATATATTATATATATAAAATGTTTTAGTCGACAAAATGAACACTGATACTAGTAAAAAAATTATATATATCTAATATATATATATATATATATATATATATATATATACATATATAATGGAAAATTCCTATCATAATACTTACCGTAATTTTCCTTTCCTGATGGACTCCATGGCAGCAACGTGTGGGTTAAGTCCCGCCTCTACTACCCTATAGGACACTACTCCCATAAATCTTTGCTCCCTGCCCCTGGCCGTGTTCGGTAACTAGCCTACTTCAGCCATTCGGGGGGGAACTCCTGCTGCCATGGAGTCCATCAGGAAAGGAAAATTACGGTAAGTATTATGATAGGAATTTTCCATTTTCCTGACAGACTCCATGGCAGCAACGTGTGGGAAATAACTCGCCGTACACACCCGGGTGGGCTAAATGCTGAACAAAAGATTTATTTAACACTGTCGGCCGACAGCACTTTCAAACCAAAATTAACAGAAGATAAGGTTGCTGGTTCAACACAATAATGGGTCATGAAGGTATGAATCGAAGACCAAGAAGCTGCCCTGCAAATCACTTCAGGAGCAACATGACGTGAGGCCGCCCAGGACGTTGAAAGACTTCTCGTAGAGTGTGCTGTAACCGCCTCAGGAGGTGCCAAGCCCTTCTCTCTGTAAGCCCATTGGATGGCTTGAACCACCCAAGCCGCAATGGATCTGACAGAAGCCCTGGAGCCCCTGTTTTTCCCATGGAATAGAACAAAGAGAGATTCAGATTGACGAAAAGATGCCGTAACTTCCAGGTATTGTTTGAGAGTAGCTCCCACATCAAGAGGGTGTGGATCTGGACCCCCAGTAGAATTGAAGGTAGGGAGTGTGATATCCTGGTTCTCGTGAAAGACCGAGGTAACTTTGGGATTTGTCCCAAGCATTGGTATTAGGACCACTCTGTCCGGGAAAAAGGTGATGAACGGTTCCTTGGACCCCAGGGATTGAATTTCCGAGACCCTCTTCGCCGAAGTTATAGCTATCAGGAATGAAATCTTGATAGTTAATTCTCTGACTGAGAGTGATCTATTAAGTTGTGCAAAGAAATCCAGAACTAACGGAAGATCCCATTTGGGGAATCTGGGTTTCCTCTGTGGCCTAAGCCTGACTGCTCCTTTAAAAAATTGCTGGACCAGAGGGTGCTTGGCCCATGCGACTCCGGAGAAGGCTGAGATTGCGGAAACCTGGACACGAAGAGAACTGACGGACAGTGAGATGTCCAGACCCGTCTGCAGAAAACTTAGAACGTCCTGAATCGCCAGATTACCACAGGAGTTGGACCTGGAAGACATATGGCTGATAAATTTCGACCAAATCCTCTCATACACTCGGTTGGTACTATTCCTTCTCGAACTAAGGAGAGTGGGAATTACTTCATCCGGGCAGCCTAGCGCCTCCAACCTTCCCCTTTCAAAAGCCAAGCCCTTAGGCGCAGGTGATCCGGGCAAGGGTGTAGCCTCGATCCCTGAGACAGAAGGTCTGGTCTGGATGGAAGAGGGATTGGATCTCGGACACTGAGGAGTGTTAGGAGAGGAAACCAGGGCCTGTTGGGCCAGTAAGGAATTATCGCTAACACCTCTGCTGTCTCTGCTCTGAGCCTCTTCAGGAATTGGAGAATGATCGGAGTTGGCGGAAAGGCATAGGCTCTGTTGAACCACCATTTCTCCGTCAGGGCGTCCACCCCATACGCTTGAGGATCCCTGTACCTCGAATAGTATCTTGTCATCTTTTTGTTGCAGGGGGAGACGAACAGGTCGACTTCCGGAAAGAAAACCAATGATAGAATCCACTTGAATACCTCTTCGTGGAGAGACCACTCGTTGTTGTCTAGGAGCCTCCGAGAAAGGAAGTCTGCCTGAACGTTCTGAACCCCTGGCACATATGTCGCTGTCAGATCCTTCAAGTTTTTCTGGGCCCAGGACATAATTGGCTCTACCTCTCGCAGTAAGGAGAGACTTCGAGTCCCCCCTTGCCTTCTTATGTATGCCACTGCTGTGGTATTGTCCAATCTGAGTAGGACCGAGGAGCCTTGAATGAGTTGCCGAAACGCCAGAAGTGCCTGGAAGGCTGCTCTCAGCTCCAGGATGTTTGACACTATCCTTCTGGAGGGGAATTCCCAAGTGCCCTGAGCTACTTCCACCAGACAGTGGGCACCCCAGCCCCTGTTGCTGGCGTCCGTTGTTATAGTTACCCAAGAAATGGGAAGGATGGAATGGCAGTTGGAGAGGTTCTCCCGTTGGAGCCACCATAGGAGAGAGTTCCTCATGGATGCAGTAATCCGAATCAGCTGGGTCTTGCTGCCCTTCCACTGGTGAAGGAAACCCTTCTGAAAAGGCCTCATTCTCCATTGGGCCCACCTCACCATCGGAATCGTCGCCACCATAGTGCCAATGATTCTCAGGCATTGGAGAGCGTGAAGATGAAGAATAGAAAGAGCCGGGTGGATCCTGTCTCTGATTGTCGAGATCTTCTCTTCTGGTAACGAAATGGTGCCTCTGACTGTGTCGAAGAGGGCTCCTAAAAACACCAGAGACTGAGATGGGTCTAACTGACTCTTCTCCTGGTTCAGAATCCATCCGAATTCCTGTAGCGTGGAAATCACTTGCCCTCTGTGTGATATGAGTTGCACCCTGTCCTGTGCCAAAAGAAGCAGGTCGTCCAGGTAGTGATGTAGACGAATCCCCCTGGTTCTCAGGAGAGCTACTATTGCCAACAGCACCTTTGAGAAAACCCGAGGAGAAGTTGATAACCTGAAGGGAAGGCATGTAAATTGTAAGTGAAGCTTGCCCACGGAGAAGCGGAGAAACTGTTGAAAGTTTTCTGCGATGGGGACATGAAAATAGGCGTCCTTGAGGTCTATGGACACCATCCAGTCCCCTGGTTGCACCGACTGTTGAATTGTGGAGAGTGTTTCCATCTTGAACCTCTCCTTTTTGATGAAGCGATTTAGATGGGTTAGGTCTATGACCGGCCTCCAGGCCCCACTCTTCTTCTGAACCAGAAAGAGGGGAGAATACATTCCCATGCCTTGCTGGCTGACTAGGACTGGGTTGACAGCGCCTTGAGCCAACATAGATTCTATGTAGGCTAAAAGTATTGTCCTTTTTTCTTCTGATGCCGGAAGAGTAGTGGGTACCCACCTGAGTCTGGGAGGGTCGGTAAAGGTCCAGGCATGACCGGAGGAGACTGTCTTGATTGTCCAGAAGTCGTGAATCGAAGCCGCCCAGACATGCCGAAAGTGGAAAAGACGGGCCCCCACACGGTCTGTCCGAGCGGGCCCACTTTCAAAAAGATTTGGAAGGTTGCCTCTCCCCTTTCGACTCACTACCTGTAGCCTTCTTAAAGGACGATTGCCTTGATTTCCAGGATCTGGAGAATTCCCGGCCTGGCTTGTAAGTACGAGCCTCTCTGGATCGGTCTTGATATTGCCTCTTCGGGAAGGATTTTCTTTGGCCTTGCAGACGCCTATCCTGAGGTAGGAACCCCGACTTCCCGCCAGTAGCCCTTGTAATGGCCTCATCTAACTTGTTGCCAAAAAGAGAAGACCCCCCATAGGGAATTCGGCACCATACCTGTTTAGAGGCTGGGTCAGCCAGCCAGGGACGGAGCCAAAGAGCCCGCTTGGCGGTGACCGACGAGAGCATTACTCGGGCTGCCAGACGAATGATATCAATCGAGGCCTCACCCAGAAAGGCCGATGCTAGCCTCAATTCTTGAATAGGTGTGTTCTTCGCTGTATCATCTGAAATATTCCTAAGCGTATCTTGAACACTATCCGTCCACACCTCCATAGCTTTGGACAGGGCTGCCAAGGCTAAGGCTGGCTTGCAAGCCATGCCTGCTGTAAGGTACACTCTCCTCAGATCAGCATCAATCCGTCTGTCCAGAACGTCTTTAAAGGACACTGTGTCCTCCAAATGCTTCACTTCTTCCTCCCTAAAGGGATAAAGTTTTGAAACTTTAGTAAGCATGGAGTTTTTCTTCTCCACCTTGCTCCATTCATCTGTGATGATCTCGCCCAACTCAGAAAAGAATGGAAAGTTAACTCGCTCCTTCTTTAGCTGTTTAAAGAATTTTCTCTGTTTGTGAGGAACAGCCGTCGGATCCTCCCAATTTAAAGTTTCTCTAATAGCCTTGACCAAGGGAGGTAGCAGAGCGAAGTCAAAACCCACACAGGTATTATCTTCATCCGAGTCACTGTCAGAGTTGACAACTGAAGGGTGGCTAGGTACAGAGGACTCCCAGGTGTCCTGCAACTGAGTTTCCCTCCCTGGGGAACAAGGTGGCTCTGCCTGAGGGGTAACAGGCCGGACTGCCTCAATACCTTTAAGTGATTCCTTCACAACCCTCTCAACTAGGGCTTTAAGTTGTTGGTCCGAATCACCTCTTTCCTTGGAAGCTTTGGTGAAGCAGGGATCGCACAGCGATTTACCCACAGGTACTTGCGTTCTGCATCCCCAGCAGACACTTGATGAGTGGCTGGAGTGAGCCACTGAGGAGTGCGAGCGCTCCTCACTACGGTGTCCTGATTTTGAGGAGGAGCCGTAATGCTTAGATTTGGAAGAGGATTGCCGGTGATGCGATTTTGAGGAATCACTTCCTTTGTGCGAGCTGCGACGCTGTTCTGACCTGGAAGGGCTAAAGCAAAAGACAGGGCCTGGTATGCCCCTGGGTGGGAACCCACGCCGTTTTTTTCATTTAAAATTTGGCGCGGCGTTCCCCCTCAGGATTCATACCAGGCAGCTGTCAGCACTGCCTGTCGCTCATCGCAAAAGGAAAAAAAAGTTTTCCTTTCCCGATGAGTGAGCCAGCGCGATGTGCACAGTACCCTATCGCCGAGGACCAGCGCGATGGGATCGCGCTGGAAATACAATCTCGCGGTCAGGTACTGTAGCAGGCACACAATGGGAGAAAGACACTTAACACATACCACCTTATATCAGGAGACCCCAGAATTAAGCCCCATACACACTATCAGATTTTCTGCTGATTTTTTGTCTTCAGATTTACCAAAACCATATAATATGAGGTCAAACCTTAGGAGTTTCAATTTGTATGCAATCAGGCAGGCCCTGGCACTACATGGTTTTGGTAGATCTGAAGACAAAAATCAGCAGAAAATCTGATAGTGTGTATGGGGCTTTAGGTTGCTTTGAGCTGATCTTATTAACAACTGCTCTGAGTCTCACAGTCTAAAGCAGTCATTGCTGGTTTGGACATGGACTTGAATCGGAAGCAACACCACTCCAAGGGTGCCCCAGGCACACACCTCAAAAGAATAGGGGAGCCTTTATCGAGCCGCATGGTTTCACACCTGGCCACTGACCCGTCGGGTGAGCAACTCGTTTTTTCTATATATACTTTTTTGCTGAATTATAATTGTATACAATTCTTAAGTGTAATTTATTTGATCTGTGCTTTATTCAAGTATTTGTCTTATAGATTATTCCTCCTGAAGAAGCGGTGTATGTACGCAAAACTCGTAGAGGAAAGGCCAGTCTTTGAGACACACTTCAACAACAGATATCTCTTGGGGAACCCTGAGTATTTGTTTATTGATCTTTTCAAATTTGTTTTTAAAATGAATGCTTTATGTTATTTTTATATGTAATAAATAATATTTTTTATACAGCAATCATGTTGTTGTTTATCAGTACCGAGCTAGTCCATCACAACCTTTGAGGTTGGTAATAATGCCCCGTACACACGATCGGAAATGCCGCCAGCAAAACTCCGATGAGAGTTTTTGGTCGGAAAATGCGACTGTGTGTATGCTCCATCGGACTTTTGCTGGCGGAATTCCAGCCAGCAAAAGATTGAGAGCAGGTTCTCTATTTTTCGGTTGGAAAAAGTTCCTATCTGAAAATGCGTTCGTCTGTATGCGATTCCGACCCGCCAAAAATCACGCATGCTCAGAATCAAGTACGAGATGGAAGCGCTCGGTGTGGTAAAACTAGCGTTCGTAATGGAGATATCACATTCGTCACACTGCTAATTATTGTATCTTTTAATGCAGCGCATTCTTTTGTTCTTTATAATGATAGAATAATAAAGTTGTTTTGCTGCTGATATTCACACAGAGTTCTCACAAACGTATGTCTTTATTATTTCTTGTGATCTCCTGAATAATCTTTTTTGTTTTTAAAGCCAGATCCCCATAATAATGTTTAGAATTATTTTTTATAGTCTTTTTTTTATTTTTAATAAAGATCTCCTGTTTTTTGGATTATTTATAAATTATTTTCTAGTGATCTCTGATAATTTTTTTTTTTTTGGTGTGTCAAGTTTCTACAACAACATTATTATCTTGTATTTTTAAAAAGCTCAAGGAAGTTGGTTGGTGTCCCTTGTTAATTAGACATTGTGTTTTTTAAATGTACCTGCCTACTCACAAACAAACTATCCTTTTTGAAGTAAAACACATAGGCAAGTATTTTCATATTAAAAAAAAAAAACATTTATTCTGGCTGATAATAACAAAATAAAGATGAAGGCAACGCTGGAGAAACTGCTTGAATTTGCGAAGCCTTTGGCCCCCAGGGCAGACATCAACTCCTTGTAAATTAAAATTGGAAGCCTGAGAAGTCCATATAATAGGGAGCACAATCTGGTCCAGGACTCCCAGAGATCACAAACAGCAGCAGATGAGTGTATGTCCCCAGGCTGTGGTACTACCACAGCCTGCGTCTTCTGTCAGACCAGAGAGAACCAAGGCCATCACTTTCTTGTCTTCCTTGCAGCCTTCCCTCCATGCTTCCCTGCAGCCTTCTCTGCAGCCTTCCCTGCAGCCTTCCTTGGAGGCTGTGGCTCTGGAGGTGGACAGGAGGAGGAGGAGGATGGGCGAGCGCACCTAAGTGCATGTTATCACTCATTTGGCCCCTCAACCCCTTATGAATGGCCTCAAAAGTAATCTTCTCACAGATGAGGTGTTGGCCCTGCTCCATTTGCTGCAATTTGGCAGCTACATAACAGCCATATGCCTCTTCAGCGTTGGGGGGGCTTTTCATGGCTGCATTAGCCTCAATGAGGCCCAGTGCTGCCTCCTCCACGTTACACCCCTTCCTGGCCCTTTTTGTTGGAAGGTGGAGGGGAGGCATCTGGGATTGGGTATGGCTGCTGGGCCCTGCCACCTCCTGGCTGACACTTACCCCCGCCTCCTCCTGTGTGCCACATTCCTGGCTGAGGTCTTCCTGTGTATGAAAAAGGGACATACCGTATTTATCTGCGTATAACACACACCCCAAGTTTAGGAGGGAATTTTAAGGAAAAAAACTTTTAGGAGGGAAGTTTAAGGAAAAAACCTTACATTTAAATGCCCATCAATGCAGCCTTATCAGTGTCCATCTGCAGCCTTGTCAGTGCAGCCTTGCCCCAGTGTCCATTGCAGCCTTGTCATTGCAGCCTTGCCCCAGTGTCCATTGCAGCCTTGTCAGTGCAGCCTTGCCCCCAGTGTCCATTGCAGCCTTGTCATTGCAGCCTTGGATGGATTTAAAATTGGCGCCACTAAGATCGCAGGGACTGGGCGGAGCGGAGCGAGTGCCGCCAAGATTGCAGGGACTGGGTGGAGCCGAGATACACATAGCCGGGTGTACTCGGCTCTTCTCGGCTCCGCTCACAGTCACGCCCAGTCTCGCTATATGATGGACATAACACAGGTCCAATGGCGGGACTGGGCGGGACTGTGAGCGGAGCCGAGAAGAGCCGAGTACACTCGGCTATGTGTATCTCGGTGGCGATCGCTCCGCTCCACTCACAATCAGCGGAGATCGCCGGGGATTGGCGTATAACACGCACCCACGATTTTCCCCTGATTTTAAGGGGAAAAAAGTGCATGTTATACGCCGATAAATACGGTAGTTTTAGTTTTTGGTTCATCAATCACACACAATTTTCAGCTCATGACTGTTGCAAATTTAATGTTAATAAATAGAAAAGACTATCATTCTGAGCCCAGCATTTTTCATTCTTGTCACAATCATTTTTGGCCCCTACTGTCTTTTGATATGTAAAACACTTTTTGTTAAATCATTCATTTGTTATCAATAATAACATCTAGTTAACAACAATAATTTTCAGACAATAAATATGTTAAAAAATTCTGTCCCTGGCTCCAGCTGGGCTCCACTTCTTCCAGGATGGAAGGCCCAGGTTGGTGCTCGGAAGCCTCAGCTGGAGTTGAGGGAAGGGTTGAGGGAAGGCTGGATGGAAGTGTAGAAAGTGATTCCCTGACTTCCATCTGGTCTTCCAGAAACCGCATCCTGTTGTAGTACCACAGACTGGGTACATACACATCCTCTGCTGCTGCTCCTGATCTCATGGAAGCCTGGACCTTATTAAGCTCCTTCCTATACGTGCTTCTCAAGCTACCAATTTTCTTATCCACAAACTCGATGTCTGCGTTGGGGGCCTGCGTCTTCACAAATTGCAGCAGTTTCTCCAGCGATGCCTTCCTAGCTAGTTTATTGCTATATAAGGGGTTTTTAACCTCCCACAAATTACGCATATCCCTGCATTTGTCAATGAAATGGCCCATGAATTCAGGGTCTTTGAATTGTTTCATATTTGCTGCAAGACAAAACACAAGACAAAAAACACTAATATCAGGCTAAACTCTCCTAATCTTATCCCAATATAGGCCTCAATCTCGAAACAGTATAGGCCACTGATGTCCCAAGTTAAAATGTTACCTTCGATAGAACGTTCGGCGCTTCCGGTCCTCCTTCCTATGCACACAGAACGTACGTACAACACACGCGTGTTAGCTTTATATACACTGCGCATGCGTGAAACTCCGCCCGCGTCTCTTTCTAAAAAGAGACATTCTTTCTAAAATATTCCCCACCCCGTCTCTTTCGTCACAGTGAGAGAGGAACATGGCGGAGAGACAGCAGGTGCGTGATAATAGCAGTAATGAGGAGTAAAGCCCGAAGCCCAAAACGTCCCGATCCCGGAGGAGAAGATTTAAGGCCTCAAATATGTCCTTTGTAGAGATGGTGGACATCTTGAAGATGGCCGACTATGATGGGAAGTATGGAGCTTACCTGAACTCAAATGTGAGAAGGCCAAGATCATGACATAAGTTGTGAAGAGTCTGCACTGGAATTTTGGGGTACGGCGATCCAAGGAGCAATTGAGGAAACGCTGGTCAGACCTGAAATTGAGGGAGTCGGATCAGCACAGAAGAATCAAGAGAGTGCTTCTAAAAGTATTTGTCGTGTGTTCCTATTATTATTATTACTTGCATGCTGCGTCATGTGCTTTTCTTTACTGTTGTACAGATTAAAATGGCAACTTTCAGGCTCGTGGGCACAGTAATCGTTTGCAGTAAACATCGTTCATTCACCAACTAAATACGATGTTTTTGGCAGATACAGGGTTAACTACATTTGGTCATGCTAATTTGTATTAAAAGAAGTTTAGGACATTGTTGTCTAGATGTGTTTGAAACTAGAAAGAATTGCAAACTTGATTCAGTGTAATGTAAGGAGAGGAGACTCAGTAGCTGTTTACACATCTGGACTCAGGAGCACTAGTGTGGGAAACAAGAACAAACTTTTTAGGGTGTCCCACACAGGTACTCTGGTGGATACTTGGGGTGTCTCCATGTGTGAAACTTGTCCAAAAAAGGTAAGTATTGCAGCTTTGTTAAGGGAATAAATAATGTCTTTAACTTGAAACTCTGCCCAAACAGACAATTGTACCCCACTTCCAAGCAATGTTTCACATTCATATTTCTGGCCTCAAATATCTGTGTACTAAGTATACCTTTTGTTTTATTCTCATAGGGGAGAAAAGACTCGGGACGTCTGAGGACTCCAGGGACTCCCCACCTCCTGAAGAAGGGGAACAGAGGACACCACAACCTCAGGATGTGGAGGAAGGAGAGGTGGTGAAAATTGTCACCACAACAGGTGAGTGTCTGACACCACAGATTCAGGTAATAGATGTATGCCTGCATATTTATAATACATGGTGTGTATTTTTTCTTTTAGGTGATGTGCATGTTGTGGAAGAACAATCTACTCATTTCACGACTGACAGTGCACAAAGGCTAATCCAGGACATAATGTTTTGCAGTTGGGATTTGGACCTCATAAAGGAAAAAAACAAGGAGATTGAACAAAGAATGAAGAACATGATTGATGTACTAGGGAGAATCTGAATCCAAAAAAATAAACCGTTTTTTTTTTTTTTTTTTAAAGAACATTTAAATAACCTTTTAATACATTTTAAAAGCCAAATTTGGAAGATGCACACAGTGTGTCAACATGTGCTATCTGCCATCAGGGGATATCAATGCACGGGTTTTGTGGGTGCAACCCATTCCTTGCAACGCTAGTAGGTAAGAGGAAGGGGTTGCACCCCCAAAACACCTCAATTGATCCCCCATGATGGTAGATAGCACATGTTGACATTAGGCATGGGATCAGGAGGGAAATCCTCATTTTGACTCCCAGTTTGTGTGCATCTTTTACAGGGGTGACATCACCCCATCTGATGAAGGCAATATCAACACATTTTTGAAACAATAATGTCTGATATTGCCTTCAGTTTTTCAATGTTGAACTTTGTAAGTTCCTGAATTGTGTATGTTATGTTTTGAAACATGCCTGTTTATGTACCAAAGAAAAATTTTCAAGGTAATAATTTATAAAACCAAGATGTTATATTTTTTACAAAAAAAGGTTTTAAAACGCACATGTGAAAGTGCACGGAGTAAAAGGTTTTATACTCAACAATGTGTGGCTTCTTCTTTCAATGCTCAATACCAGTTTTTGTATTAAGTTGGTGTTTACAGTGACAATGGGTGTTATTTAAATAATGGAAAAACCACTTAGCACTACAAATGCACTAGGAGAACCTAGGAGATAGATAAAAGAAACACAAGCAGTAAATCAAATTCAAGATTTTATCATATAATTTTTTTTTTATATATATATATATATTTTGAAAATATTTAAAAATTTGCTGGCATAGCAATGGCCCCCTACCCGTAAAATAATCAACATATTTTTGACGCACTTCACGGGCGCTTTGTGGGGGGGCAGGCCAGGATGGCCAGCTTCCAGGGCCATCGTTGTTGTTTCATGAAGTCCGGCCTCAGGCCCAACTGAGGGTACATAATTAGTAGCATTTCGCTTTAAAAAGTTGCAGCATGCTAACACGATGTGGTTAAGTTTGTACTCTGCCATATTTATAGCCGTTAGAAATAGGCGGAACCGGCTGGCCATTATCCCAAAGGTATTCTCCACGACTCTTCTGGCTCTAGCCAGCTGGTAATTAAAAACCCTCTTCTCCAGGGTGAGGGTCCTCTGGGGAATTGGCCTCATCATGTGATCACCCAGACCAAACTCTTCATCAGCAATAAAAACAAACGGGAGTCCTTCCACGTTCTCTTCCGCAGGTGGCAATCCCAAGCCACCACTCTGGAGACATGTGTAGAACTTCGTCTGGGCAAAGACTCCATCATCAGACATCCCCATGTCCACATAGAGAAACTCGTATGTCGCTGACACCACCGCCATTAACACAATACTATGAAACCCCTTATAGTTATAATAGTATGACCCTGAATAGGGTGGTGGGACGATGCGGACGTGCTCCCCATCAATTGTCCCCCCACAGTTGGGAAAGTCTCAACGGTCGACAAAGTGGGATGCCACAGTCTGCCATCCCGGTGGCGTTGAAGGAAACTGGAGTCAAAACATAAAAAAAAAATTAGTACTTTTGCATATAACATTCCAAGAAGATTAGACACAAACATTCTTGGCCAACATCAGTATAACATTTATTTTAAGGAGTATTTAAAGACAAAAATATAATGTCCACTTATCAGATTCCTCACCCCCTCTGATGGCCCACTGTAAAAATTTTAGGGGGGGGGGTTATAAATGAGTTTGGGAGCCAAAAAAAGCCTCTGGCACTCTGCATGAATTTAAGGACAACAATAACATTTGGACACATTTTAGGGGGTGTTTAGGGTAAAGCACTACAATGCAGCTGACAAAATACATTGTTAAGTGACTAGGCTAGGTGTATATGGGCCCAGGATAGCATGCTGGGGAGTTTAGTGAAGACAAATATGCATGAAGGAGCATTAAAAGCGTACAGCATGCATGAGGACAAAGGGGACATTCACAGCATATTACAATCATGGTAATTAGGGAATGATGAAATAAATAAAATACATCAGCAAACATTAAATACATAGAATGTGATGTTAAAGGAGAAAACTTACCCTAATATAGTCCTTCTGCAGGACCTATATAATGGCAGAACAGTTCTCTGGAATAATGATCCCCAGAGCCTGGGGGGAGATGCCTGTACAGAACTTGAGGTCCTGCAGACTTCTCCCCATCGCCAAGTACCGCAATGTGGCGACGAGCCTCTGCTCCGGAGTGATGGCTTGCCACATGCAGGTGTCCTGCTTCGTAATATAAGGGTTCAGCAAAGCCAACAGACGGTGAAAAATGGGGTCCGTCATCCGGAGAAAATTCCTGAAATCATCAGGGTTATTCTCCTGGATCTCACGCAGCAAAAGCATATGAGAGAACTGGTCACGCTGGAGCAACCAATTCTTGCTCCATGAACTCCTCCCCACCCTGTTCATGGACTGGGCTTGGCTCAAAGTATGAACCCCAACACCAAGCACCCGCATAGCATGAACTCTACGACGAGCACGTACCCGCAACATGGCTTCAAAACGGTCGGCTGGTCAGATCGAACTAACAGAATGCACTGAAAAACAGCAAGGCCTGTGAAGAGCGAGCTGAAAATCAGAAACAAGCAGACAAGAACACACTGAAAAAACAGATACAAACTGACTACACGCTCTGAAAATCAGATAGAAACCCACAAGCACAAACCGAAGAGCAGTAACGGACTGAAAAGCTCGAAAGCTGAAAAACGCGACTCGCCTCTAACCAAACTTCTACTAACACGAGATAATCATGAGATTAGCAGAAGGAGCCCAAAGGGTGGCGCACTGGCTATTGAACTTCCTTTTTCTAGTCATACGAGTTGTACGTCACCGCGTTCTGGACGATCGGAATTTGGTGTGTATGCAAGACAAGCTTGAGTGGAATCTCGTCAGAAAAGCCATCATACCTTTTTCCGACCAAAATCCAGAACGTGTGTACGCGGCATAAGTGTATGGTCAGCTTCAGCAACTGCCCCCTTTCCCCACCCTCCCCTTTTTTCTCAAAAGAATAGAGTCCCCTCAAAAGCCAGGGCCCATAGTCAGTAGACAAGAGACCACCCTGCAGTTCCTTCCTGGTTGGGTCTGACACAGATAGATTAGATAGATAGATAGATAGATAGATAGATAGATAGATAGATAGATAGATAGATAGATAGATAGATAGATAGATAGATAGATAGATAGATAGATAGATAGATAGATAGATAGATAGATAGATAGATAACGGTGTCGATCTTTTTCCTTTCCATCACCAGTTTCCACCCCGGCCCATCATGTCACGTATAAATCAGCGGAGATCTTATGTGAAAATATGAAATTGGGAAACAATCCTTCAGAATGTAAAGTGATATACAGACACACTCTTTTCTGCTACGGTAAAAGCTTTTAACCTTTCATGTTTGGCGCCTCAGATCTGTCACTTTATTCGATTGTTATGGACCAGGATCCTTTTTATAAACCAGTGCAGAAATTCTCTTCTGTGTACAGAGAGTTCTGCAGATTCCTAGAATTGTAAAGCCATCCTTTCCTTTTTTCTTTTCATGCCTGAATTATTTAGGGTCAGCTGCAGAAATAGTTTTTCTTTTGGGGAAATGCAAGTAAAACCTAATGGAATTGCATTATTTAATAATATTTTTTTTCAATCTATTTCTTGACAATTTCAAATGGCACCCCGAAGCACGTCCACGATGCACCTGCCATGCATTGCAGTGCAGTGTGATACAAATATTTTTTACTTGTTTCCATATTTAACAATTTTTTCATATCTTCAATATCTTCCAAAAACAATCAAGCCTCAGCGCTCACCCCATCTCACATCCAACGGTACATACACAATATTGCCAAAAGTATTGGGACACCTGCCTTTACATTCACATGAACTTTAACCACTTCCCGCCTGGTCTGTAGCAGAATGACTGCCATGAGGTGGTTCCATTATCCTGATTGGACGTCATATTAGGTCTTTCAGGATAACGCCCGTGGGGGCATGCAGTGCGGCGATCAGTGGTGCGGTGTGTCAGTTTTGAGCCTCTGACAGAGGCTCTTTACCACGTGCCACCTCATTGGTGCCACCTCATTAGTGCCCATCAGTACTGCTTTATCAGTGCCCATCAGTGCAGCCTCATCAGCGCCCGTCAGTGAAGGAGAAAACTTACTTAATTAGAAAATTTTATAACAGAAATAAAGAAAAACTTTTTGGTCTTTTTTTATTTGTTTAGCAAGAAAAACGCAGAGGTGAACCCACCAAAAGAAAGCTCTGTTTGTGGGAACAAAATTATAAAAATTTTGTTTGGGTACAGCGTTGCATGACCACTCAATTGTCATTTAAAAAGTGACAGCGCTGAAAGCTAAAAATTGGCTTGGGCAGGAAGGGGGGGAAAGTGCCCGGTATTGAAGTGGTTTATGGCATCCCAGTCTTAGTTAGGGTTCAATATTGAGTTGGCCCACCCTTTGCAGCTAAAACAGCTTCAACTCTTCTGGGAAGGCTGTCCACAAGGTTTAGGAGTATGTCTATGGGAATGTTTGACCATTATTACAGAAGCGCATTTGTGAGGTCAGGCAATGATGTTGGACAAGAAGGCCTGGCTCGCAGTCTCCGTTCTAATTCATCCCAAAGGTATTCTATCGGGTTGAGGTCAGGTTGGAACAGGAAGGGGCCATCCCCAAACTGTTCCCACAAAGTTGGGAGCATGAAATTATCCAAAATGTCTTGGTATGCTGACGCCTTAAGAGTTCCCTTCACTGGAACTAAGGGGCCAAACCCAACCCCTGAAAAACAACCCCACATCATAATCCCCCCTCCACCCAGGGGTGTATCTACTGCAAGGAAAACAAGGCATTTGCCTTGGGCGGCATTTTTCAGAGGGGGACACTACAAGCAGTGGCATCGCTACGGAGGCGTGGACCTCACCCAGGTGACACCTGCCAGAGGGGTAACACCAGAGCCACCGCAGACTGACCGTTGGTGACAGGGGGGCAAAGCAGAAGCAGGAGGCAGTGATGGCTGCAGCCTCTGATCCCGAAAATAGGTCACTTGGCAGAGCAGGTTGGAGTCCCAGGCTGTGATCGTGCCTCACTACACACATAGACATAGACATCGGGCTGCAGGAAGGTGAGAGTCCGGTGTAGGTTTTTTTGGGTGGGGGGAGTGGGAGAACCTCCTGGTATAGTATGGGGGGATATAGGAGCCCCCCACTCTCTCACCCTCCTCTCTCGCCCCCCTCTCTCACCCCCTCTCTCTCTCTCCTCCCCACCCCTTCCCCCTCCCTCTCTCACCCCACTCTCTCTCACTCCCCTCTCTCACCCCACTCTCTCTCACTCCCCTCTCTCACCCCACTCTCTCTCACTCCCCTCTCTCGCCCCCCTCTCTCACCCCCTCTCTCTCTCTCCTCCCCACCCCTTCCCCCTCCCTCTCTCACCCCACTCTCTCTCACTCCCCTCTCTCACCCCACTCTCTCTCACTCCCCTCTCTCACCCCACTCTCTCTCACTCCCCTCTCTCACCCCCTCTCTCTATCACCCCCTTTCTCTCTCTCTCTATCACTTCCCTCTCTTTCTCACCCCCCTCTCTCTCTCACCAACCCTCACCACCCCCTCTCTCACCCCCCTCCCTCTCACCCCTCTTCTCTCTCTCCCCACCTCTGAAGAAGAGGAGCTCTAATAGGAAGACGTGGAGCCTAAAGAGGAAGGGATGGAGTTTGCAGATGAAGGTGTGGTACTTAAACAGGAAGGGGTGGGACAAATTTAGATGAGGGGGGCACCTGATTTTAATCTTGCCTAGGGGAGCACAAAATCAATACACCACAGCCTCCACCAAATGATTGGGACCAGTGCACAAAGCAAGGTCCATAAAGACATGGATGAGCGAGTTTAGGGTGGAGGAACTTGACTAGCCTGCACAGAGTCCTGAGCTCAACCCAATAGAACACCTTTGGGAGGAATTAGAGTGGAGACTGGGAGCCAGGCCTTCTCGTTCAACATCAGTACCTGATCTCACAAACGCGCCTCTGGAAGAATGGTCACACTCCTAAACCTTGTGGACAGACTTCTCAGAAGAGATTAAGTTGTTATAGCTGCAAAGGGCGGGCCAACTCAATATTGAACCCTACGGACTACGATTGGGAAGCCATTAAAGTTCATGTGTGTGTAAAGGCAGGTGCGCCAATACTTTTGACAATATTGTGTATATACAGTATATATATTTTGCACTATTGTTTCCCTTTAACACAACAAGTCTCAAGATAGATCCTATGACAAAACGTTCTGATTCTCATCGGTTTCCACAGCAGCATGTGTTATTGTCGAAGACAGTCCTTAGAGGCATTGCCCTCTCCCATAACAGTCACTGTTAAACAAGAAACCATTTCAATGAGTAAAAGAGAATGTTGAAACATAGAATATTTAATTATATTTCATCCATCACCACACGATCCTCAGAAAGACACTCACATAAAAGCAGCACTAATATTAATAGTTGTATCTCAGAGTGCTCTTAGCTGTCATGTTTAGACAGGGTTGGGAGCCAGCTATGAAGTCTTTTTATTTATCGGAAATAAAACTGCAATGCCGACTTCTTTCATGCAAGCTTTTAAAGGAAAACTCCAGCTGTGCATCTAGAAAAAGACCATCTATAATTGTCACATGGCAGTACATTATAGATAAGTTTGATCATTACTGTTAAGCCCAAATGAACTCTCAAAAAGATGTAGCCACAACCAATAGTTTTAGCCAATTTTCCTGACGTTATGCAAGACGCCTAATAAACATTGCTGTGCAGCCGAATAGGAACCAGAGTTTGACCATGTTGCCCCGTACATGTTGAGATTTAACAGGTCTGGCAAGCCATGTCACCTCTTTTTCTCCGCAGTATAAGTCTCAGTGAGGACACTTATGACACTCCTCATCCATGGGCGTAGCATAAGAGGTTGCAGGGGTCACAATCGCAACCCTGCTCCTAGCTCCAGGGGGCCCCTAAAGCCTCCCTGTCATATTATCATATCCTCCACAAAATCTAGCTCCGATCTGCCCTAGTGCCCCACAGCCACGCTCCAGTACTGGGCTTCCCACAGTCCACACCCCTCTGTTCCCATTGGCTGGGGAGAAGCTGTGAGCCATTTCCTGAATGGAGAGGAGCACGAGGTGAAAACAGCCCAGGATGGAGAAGTGTCTGTGCTGTGTGCTGGCAACATGAAATGGTAACCAAGCTCAGAGAGGCAAGAGGAGGAGAGTGCTGTCCTGAAGCCACGATGGGACCGATGCCACTGGTGAGGTATGACACTGCTCAGTGTCTCCTAGTCACCAGCTGGGATTCTCTGTACCCCCCCCACCCAGGGATGTCTACGTACCCCATTTCCCTGACAACTGGGGAAAAGACACACACCTCCGGGAGGTGACCTTCCTCCAACACCTGCCAACACTGACAGAGAAACCTTCAGAAATTGCTAAAACAAATCCCTTAACACCTCCCCGGGGGGCCCCTGAAGGGCTGCAGGCTCCAGATTTTGTGTCTCATGGCTTTACCCTCCCAGATCTAAGTTGCCCCCCCAAAGCCCCCTGACCACCCCCTCCACCCTGCATGCTATGCCCGGCTGCTGAGCTCCTTTCCCATTACAGCACTCTATACTGTTCCTCCTCCAAAGAGCTGAAATCACATTCCTTTACAACACAGCCAGTTAGCCATGATCTGCACAGGGTGTTTCTGCCTACTGCAACTACACTGCCGTTCCGACCAGAGAATTTCACAGGTCAGAAGGGCAACATAAAAGCCAGATACACCCTGTGAAGGCTGACAGACTGTGTGTAAAGGAATGTGATTTCAGCCCTGTGTAGGTTGTGTGTGTGTAGCGGGGGGGGGGGGGGGGGGGCTGTATACAGTGCTGGGATGGGAAAGGAGCTCTGCCAAGTGAACTGCCAGGGGTCCCTGTCCTCTGATTCTCCAGCAGTGATCCCTGGCCTCTGATTCTCCAGCGGTAATCCCTGTCCTCTGATGTAAAGAGGAACTCGGGGAACTCAAAACTCTTAAGCAACTTTGAGTATCTTGGCATGAGGTGGATGTATCTCCATGCACGTTGAAAGTATGTCCTCTGATGTAAAGAGGAACTCGGGGAACTCAAAACTCTTAAGCAACTTTGAGTATCTTGGCATGAGGTGGATGTATCTCCATGCACGTTGAAAGTAGTGTGTGTGTGTGTGTGTGGGGGGGGGCAGGTCAACTTTTGCATCGGGGCCCACAAGCTTCAAGCTACGCCTCTGCCCTCATCACAAGTGTTCATTCCACCATTGATCACTGGAATGGTGGTATATTAAGCAAATGTCCTCAAGGCAAAAAGGGTATTTTCTGGTTTAGAGACTATTTTTATTTGTGGCTTTAGAAGAATAAACTCCATGTATCACAAATAGGAAGCATTTCTGAAGAATACATGGAAATTACCATATGGAATGGACAACAATCCATACACGGCATAGAATGACAAAAGTATTTTGTTAAACTGAATGGCATGAAGGCCAGAAGTAAATCAAATAGCAGCCCGTCCCCCTGATGGCATCATTTATGACAAAACGTGTTTGTGAGGCTTACAAGAGTGACACCATCATGTACGCCGAGTTGATTGAGGGCTGGGTCCACTCTGTCTGCCTAGAGCAAGAGTCTCCAAACTTTCTAAACAAATGGCAAGTGTACTTTCCTTCAGACTTTAGGAGGAATGGACTGTGGCCAGTGGGAGTAGAAAAGGTCTTGACGTCAGTGGGAAAAAATAATGCCCCATTGTTTGTTTCAGTGAGAGTAATTGCATCCCATTGATGGTAAAAGTGGGAGGAATTGTACCCCATCATTGATGTCACTGGGCCCCATCGTTGGTGTCATTGAAAGGAATTATGCCCCATCTTTGATGTCATTGGGCCCCATCATTGATGTCATTTGGAGCCATCCTTGATGTCATTGAGAGGAGTTGTGCCCCATCATTGATGTCATTGTGCCCCATTGTTGGTGTCATTGGGAGGAAATAGTGCCCCAAGGGCCGGATAAAAGAAAGCAGAAAAGGGCCGTAATTGGCACCCAGGCTGCAATTTGAAGACCACTGGCCTAGAAGAACATTACAATCCATGACATGTCTTGGAGTTTGATTCTGTGAGTGTGCACTATACTGTATATTTTAAAATAAAATTGTATATACAGTATCACGCTATGGGATTACCCTTTATTCTTTATCTTTTAGAGATATTGTCCCAAATCATCCCTTCTGCTCCTCCATGGACCTCCCGCTCTCTAGCGCCCTTGTTACCTCCTCCCATACTCGCCTTCAGGACTTCTCCAGAGCCTCTCCCATCCTCTGGAACTCCCTGCTCCAGTATATCCAATCAGCCCCTAACCTGTCCACCTTTAGGAGATCTCACTTATTCAGGAAAGCCTATCCCACACCCACCTAACATCTGTCCCCCCGAGCCACCCCCATCAAATCATTCCCCGCATCTATTACCTTTTGTACCACAACCCCCTCCCTTTAGAATGTAAGCTCTACGAGCTTGGCCCTCTTGTCCCTTCTGTATTGAACTGTACTGTAATTGTGCTGTCCCCCCTCTACATGCGTAAACTGTTGGCGCTATATAAATAGTGTATAATAATAATAATATAATATATATATTAATATAATATATAATAATAATAATAATAATATTGTGGCGGGACGCTTCCCATATGGTGTACGTAGGAGATTGTAGGGAGAGATTAACCCCTTATGCGCTATTTGACCATTTACAAGTAGTAATGGTCAACAGGATCTGGTAAGAAGCTGGAGCGTGGTTTCTGATCTGGGTGCACTTATTTGTCCAACTGCACACTGGTGAATACAGCTTTAAAGACTGGATTAGCATGTTTGATTTTGGTTACATGGACTTAATATGGACTGTTAAATAAGGGGGACATATACCGCGCTATTATTAAATAGTGAAAAAATATATACTCCTGTGAAAAGAAAGCTGTGACACAAAAAACATGCGATATCCATGCAGAAGGAAAAGTGTATAAGGTAAATTGTCGCACTAAAAAATTAATAAAACAATCTAAATTGATATATATATATACTTGAAACCCAATGCACAAAATGACATACACTAAGTGAACAAATAATTTTGAAGAGAACATGCACCAAATGCATTGGAAGATGCCCCCTTGGACTTTGATGGCAGAAGTAAAGTGTAAGAAATCAAGATGAATAGAAAAAGGCACGGAAGTGCCAACTTTATTGAATACAAAAAATGGTAGAAAATATAAATACTATATCACATATAGACACAATGACTTAAAATGTATTGCAATAACGCATCAATAAATAAACATGAACAAGAAAATATTTTGTACATATTGACCCAAACTAATAGTCAGGAGGATCACTGGCCCAACTGGAAGGGGGTTGGCGAGCTGAATTCTCTAGACACACAAACCTGACATGTTTCGGAAATTATTTGTGCAATAGTATGCATATTCCTTCTTCAGGGGTAGTTATAGAATGGGTAATTATTGGTCCGTGCCTTTTTCTATTCTTCTTGATTTCTTACACTTTACTTCTGCCATCAAAGTCCAAGGGGGCATCTTCCAATGCATTTGGTGCATGATCTCTTCACAATGTCTATTAGGATGTTGGCAGTAATTTCACACTAGTCAATTCTCCTATCTCTTTTCTCTAAGTGAACAAATAAATTATGAAAAACTATACCAATCAATACAAGTGAGCAAAACAGCAATTGAACAAAGTCCACGTAAAAGAAATCATAAAGTGCAAAAAAAGTGAATAAAACAATATGTGTAAAGTTCACACATGATGAACGCTGAGTCCAATTCCAAAAGTGAAAAAAGAAAAAAGAAAAAAACACTAAAGATGAGGACTGAAGATTGATTCCACCACCACCGAGGGGACGAGGGGTAGGCCTCTCCATAGGGCACACACCAAAGATAATGGAGACCCTTACCAGATACTCAAACCTCCCCCCTTGTCATTCTAACACAGGTTAAGAATTGTCAATAAAGGCATTAATCTCAATGTCAACATTCAAACCTAAGGGCCTGAGACATTTGACTCGATAGATCCAGCTCATTTCGAGTTTGGATATGGGCTTTCTTTTAGGACCACCTCTCCAATGAGGCTTGAGTTTATCAATGACCAAAAAAGAAGTGCCTCTAGGTTCCTTATTATGTAGCTCCAAATAGTGTCTAGACACTGAATGGCCCCTTAAACCCCTCCTAATTTTACCGATGTGTTCCTTCAATCCAACATGGAGGGGTCGCACAGTACGCCCATATTGGACGGTAAAACGGCGCAAGGAGGGAGAAGGACGCTAGGAGTCTGGGAGTATTGGCATCTTGGATTGGTCTGATACCCTGCAGAGGGCTATATCTGCAGGCGATAATGACCTCGCTACTGACAGGAGGTCCACATCTTTAGTGTTTTTTTCTTTTTTCATTTTTGGAATTGGACTCAGAGTTCATCATATGTGAACTTTACACATATTTTTTTATTCACTTTTTTGCACTATATGAATTCTTTTACGTTGACTTTGTTCAATTGCTGTGTTGCTCACTTGTATTGATTGGTATAGTTTTTCATAATTTATTTGTTCACTTTTTTTTTGACAGTAAGAATTTATTTGTTCACTTAGTGTATGTCATTTTGTGCATTGGGTTTCAAGTATATATATCAATTTAGATTGTTTTATTATTTTTTTTAGTGTGACTATTTCCCTTATACACTTTATATTGACTAAAATGGGATGTGATATAAATGATTAAGAAATTACAATAAGATTCATTGCTTCAAGTGGGTGTTTTTATACACAATTTTCTTTTTTTTTTTTCGGGACTTTAGCACTGTTTGATATTATTTATTTTGAATTTTTTTGTAGCGTGCACATTTCCTTATAACGCTATAGCGCCTGCAAAACGCCCTCGGTGTGAACGGGGTCTTAGACTGAGGTGGTTTCAAATTGTAACCATGGAACATCTGAGTTTATGAAGTACCGTTTGGGAGCATTTTATGAATGATTGCACGCTCTTTTATTAAACACAATAAGAATCTCTCCTGCGCTCAGGTGTCCATGAACTAGACATGTGGTGCAACCACTTAAAAAGGTAATGCCTAACGTCTTGCAGCCCTCCTTTGAACAATGGGTATTCAAGCTAGAAAAAAACAGAAAAGAAGGAGGGCGCACCAACCTAGTGCATTACCACTGATAAACTTTAATGCAGCATAAAAACAGCAAGAATTATACTCACAAACGAGCTTATAAAACCAGCTTTGAAAAGGGCGCAAAAGCGCTGTTCTGTGGATCGACACACCAGGACCTATTGCCAAGAGGGTCAGACCGGTGCAAATGGCCAATGGCTAACGCGTTTCGGGGGAGCACCCCTTTCTTCAGAGCCTGAGCGGGCAATGGTTGGTCTCTCGAAATTGCCTCTCTATAAATGTATATGTGTATGCATATGTACCTATGTTTACCACACCCAATTGGTGGCGACGCCCCCTCCCACAAATAATAGGCAACACAAACCCACTTACGTTAACCCTCCCTAAACCCATCCCTCTGAGTACGATCCCCATTTATAGCCAAATAATAGACAACAAGCATCACTCTATGTTATCTGCTATATACTGAGCCAAAAGATCAATAACACTATCAGCATGGACCACATAGCACAGGGCGCAGCCACTCTGGACAACCACCCCAGGGGGGGGAGGGGGGGGCACTGACCACAAATACCTCACCTCCTGCATGCAGCTCAGATAATGGCCCCATGCCGTAGATAAACCTGGGTGGATACCATTATTAATCACCATCAAAAACAACAATATAGTATACCTACTAAGAGGCTACGCACCACTCCATGTAGATAATTTGGTCTTTAGGAGACCGAAGGACTTAAGGAGCATTATTGCCCCTAGTAGGGTGAGAAAACAAAGAAATGGAGGGCTCAGCAGCATCTGGAGCACGATTTTTGACCAGAATGGTAGCTACAGATGTGGGAGTAACAATTGTGGGAACTGCGTGCATATGTGCCATAGAAAGAAAGAAGTGGAACAGACGGTAGGGTTCACAAGATTAAGCAGTTTATTAACTGCGGCACTCCGTATGTCATCTATGGCCTTCTGTGCCCCTGTGGCCTCCTTTATGTTGGACGGACGTCAAGATCCATGAGGACCAGAATGAACGAGCACAGGAGCAGTATCCTGACGGAAAAGGATAACTACTCAATACCAAAACACTTTAAAGAAACCCACAGTAGCAGTACAGATGGCCTCAAAGTGTTCGGCATAGAAGCGATGCCGAGCGACTTGGATAGCGGCAAAAAACATCAAATGCTGTGTAATAGAGAGGCTTTCTGGATATTTTCCCTAGGAACTTTGGCCCCAAAAGGCCTGAACGAGGAAATCGAACTGCACAATGTCGTATAACACCTTCAGTTCTCGTTAAAGTCCCCGAGTCATTGGTGGCATCAGTCAGGCTAATTATGGTTTGACCTTTCTAGTGTGCTCTTTGCCATCACTATGCAGGTTGGGGCTTATTTTTGGGTCCTATGGGATACACTAGGTTTAGTGACCAGGAATTGGGGCAGATAATTTCGATAGGTGTAGTAGTAGTAGGTATACAGTCTTTAGTTCTATGTTTAGAAGCTAGTCATTAGGTTGTGGTTGGTTTTTAGATAGTTGTTAATTTGTTAACACTATGTAGTTCTTGTCATTTTATATACTTCACCGCCATTGGGGTATAGTGATAATTCCCATTAGGTGCTAGCGGGCAATGGTCTCTCCCGTCTTTGGTATGCTAGTCCGCAGAGGTATCCTCCAGGGCATATGCTGGGGAGATAGTCACTATTGTTATATGACATAGTATGTTCTATTCTATCATATGTTATATATATTTTTTTTACTATATTTATATATTTTTTATATATTTTATTTTATCTACATGGAGTGGTGCATAGCCTCTTAGTAGGTATACTATATTGTTGTTTTTGATGGTGATTAATAATGGTATAGGCCAATGAGGTTTTGTATTTATTTCTAGATCTCCTATTTATTTATATTTATTTTTATCCTCTTTTAGATCAGTATCATGTAGGTATCATCGTGCATGGATTTCTTCTTGGTCTTATCCATATGACTAATTGCTATGGATTTCCATGTTTTGACCTTTTAACATTAAGATACTATATTTAATGGTGTATTTTATGAAATATATATATTACATGTCGTATAATCAACTACATTTTAATTTATGAATTATATATACATATTATATGTTGTATGATCTATCGCACCTTGGAAGGATACTTCTGCGGATCACATCGACTGACTGATTATTATTTATTAATTAATCATTATTTCTTTTTATTACTGATAGTATCGGTTTGATTTTTTCACCTACCTCCCTATTTGGAATTGATATCAATTTTAATTATACCAAATATATGTTTTTTATTAATACATTTTTCCCCTCTCTATTCCAAGAATGGTCTTTTGTAGAGAGATGTGGGCTTCGCTAGAATGCTGCCTGTCCTGTGCAGTCAGAGTTTGCCTATGTTAGCTGACAGCAGCAGAGCGATTGGTGGAGGGCGCGCGGACGTATTGAGATGCGCGCGCACCAACAATCCTAGCTATCCATAGGCAACTCCATGACGGCCGGAAGCAGCGGGTGGAACGCAAACACACCCACGCTTCCGGGCCGTGTCCCCTGCACACAGTGACCTCTGACACTTGTGGAAGGGGAAATGACACCGCGATCGGCCGGAAGTTGTGGGTGGAACGCAGGAACGCCCGCACCTCCTGGTCCTTCGGGCGGCGTGCATTCCACACGCTGTATGCAGTGCCATTATGGCTCCTGGGAGCCGGAGAAGTCCTGCACTATCCACCCCGGTTTATCTACGGCATGGGGCCATTATCTGAGCTGCATGCAGGAGGTGAGGTATTTGTGGTCGGCGCCCCCCCCATTCCCCACCCTGGGGTGGTTGTCCAGAGTGGCTGCGCCCTGTGCTATGTGGTCCATGCTGATAGTGTTATTGATCTGTTGGCTCAGTATATAGCAGATAACATAGAGTGATGCTTGTTGTCTATTATTTGGCTATAAATGGGGATCGCACTCAGAGGGATGGGTTTAGGGAGGGTTAACTTAAGTAGGTGGGTGTTGCCTATTATTTGTGGGAGGGGGCGTCACCACCAACGCGTTAGCCATTGGCCATTTGCACCGGTCTGACCCTCTTGGCAATAGGTCCTAGTGTGTCGATCCACAGAACAGCGCTTTTGCGTCCTTTTCAAAGCTGGTTTTATAAGCTCGTTTGTGAGTATAATTTTTGCTGTTTTTATGCTGCATTAAAGTTTATCAGTGGTAATGCACTAGGTTGGTGCGCCCTCCTTCTTTTCTGTTTTTTTACGCTCTTTTATTAAACATATTTTTAATATATATTTGCGTTGGCTCTTTTAATTAAAAAATATACACAGTGCTAAGCATAAATGAGTACAAGCCAACAGATTTGTCAGAAAACCTTTACTTTCCTTTCAGAATCAACATTTTCTATGGGACACTACAAAATACTCCCACAAATGCGGGCCATTGATTGCAACTAAGATTTGTTAATTTGCACACACAAAAAAAAATATTTTTCCTAACAAATTCAAGGCCATGGTGCAAAAATGAATACACCACAATGAAAGCTAAAAAATAATATTTTCATACTCTTTATTGCATATCAAAAATATACATAATAATAAAAATTACATTTACAATTTTCTACATTAATCATTCTGTTTATCTACTCTATCTCTCACTAGTCCCCCCCATACTACACCATTTTCTCCAAATTTTCTGATATTTCTGTAGGTTTCCCCAACTTTCATATATAACTTTTTCATATGCTATGGTATGATTAACTGCATTCATCCATTCTCTAAAAGAAGGAGGTATAACTTGTATCCACCTCTTAGCAATTTGCTTTTGAGCCTGAAAAAGAGTTTTTTGCAAAAACATCTTTACATCTCCTGACCACTCTTCATCATTCAATACTCCCAACAAACATACTTCAGGGGTACAAGGCACTGGTCTTTTAATCATTTCAGATCATTTTTTTATTACTTCACTCCAATATCCCATTACCTCATTACATGACCAAATCAAATGGCAGAAATCCGGTTCATCTTAACGACATCGTAAACATTCTGATGTTGACCTTCTACCCATTTTATATAGTCTAATGCCCCGTACACACGGTCGGACATTCATCGGACATTCCGACAACAAAATCCTAGGATTTTTTCCGACGGATGTTGGCTCAAACTTGTCTTGCATACACAAAGTTGTCGGAAAATCCGATCATTCTGAACGCGGTGACGTAAAACACGTACGTCGGGACTATAAACTTGGCAATAGCCAATAGCTTTCATCTCTTTATTTATTCTGAGAATGCGTGGCACTTTGTGCGTCGGATTTTTGTACACACGATCGGAAATTCCGACAACGGATTTTGTTGTCGGAAAATTTTAAAGCCTGCTCTCAAACTTTGTGTGTCGGAAAATCCAATGGAAAAAGTCAGATGGAGCCCACACACGGTCGGAATTTCCGACAACACGCTCCGATCGCACATTTTCCGTCAGAAAATCCGACCGTGTGTACGGGGCATAATAGGGCTAAGATATATCTGGTGCATTATATACAATTGTGTCATCTTGTTATTATCTATTGGTGATACCAACAGATGTGAGGAGCATATCTCCTCCCATTTCTTATCTGTCATTTCTGCCATCAAAATCTGCCATTTGTCTTTTACTTCCAATGGTTCTCTACCTATTTTAGCTTGTAATAGAAATGCGTACAATATTTACATCTATATAGAAAAGAGGATTCCCCTAAATGGATTTTACCGGCACTTGCTTGGGAAATATACTTGCGTAATAAGTGTGTATAGCAAAGTATTAGGAATAAAAGGATTTTTTTTTTAAACATGACATCGCTTAAAAACATAATATTTCATAAATTCAATGAAGCATATTACATAATCAACAAATGATATTGTTAACAAGCAGTAAGTTATACAAAGGCTCTTTTTCACACCCAACGCGTTTCGGAATACACAGTGTTTTTGTCCTTCTTCAGGGATGTAGCAAAAAAGAGCAGTTTATTTATAATATGCTAGGTTGGGTTACTTTAAAAGTCCAAAATTGGAGTGGCAATGGGCATTGTTGCTGGTATGATCATTAGGACATAACATCATAGGTTAATTCTGAAAGTTGTGCACGCTGGATGCTGGGATGTGTGGCTGGCTATTCTGAAATCTGAGCTCAATAGGGGTTTCCTCTTCCTTTGCCTCAGTAGTTGCTCTGGCCTGCACGCATCTGGGAGGGACAGGGATAGGTGAGATACCATGTCCCAGCTAATGGGACTATCACCAATTGATATCTTTCAGTATTAACCTATGATGTTATGTCCTAATGATCATACCAGCAACAATGTCCATTGCCACTCCAATTTTGGACTTTTAAAGTAACCCAACCTAGCATATTATAAATAAACTGCTCTTTTTTGCTACATCCCTGAAGAAGGACACTTATTACGCAAGTATATTTCCCAAGCAAGTGCCGGTAAAATCCATTTAGGGGAATCCTCTTTTCTATATATATGTGTATTTGGATGTGGCACAGCCTCTTTCTTTCTAGGCAAGCAAGTCACCCTTATTGACTACAATATTTACATCAGTCCCTTTGGCCCCTGTGACTTCAGAAGTCCTATAAGGGGGTATTTTGATATCTTAAGAGTCTGCTTGCCAAATTGCGCCTGCAAGGCACATCTTAATTTTAAATATTTATATATATTTATATTTAGGTGTTTATGTGCTATATCATGTTGTTTATTCAGGTATTCAAATGTTCACATAGTTCCATGTTCATACAACTGCTCTAAAAGTATAGTATTTTTAGACATTTTTTTAGGCTGTCCCAAAAAAGAGATATGATAAGATGACCATAATTTGAGAATGCGTCTAATCTTAGCATTTAAAGGGTGGTCATTTTTCCTAAAGTGATTGTAGAGTTATGCCCCGTACACACGGTCGGACTTTGTTCGGACATTCCGACAACAAAATCCCAGGATTTTTTCCGACGGATGTTGGCTCAAACTTGTCTTGCATACACACGGTCACACAAAGTTGTCGGAAAATCTGACCGTTCTAAACGCGGTGACGTAAAACACGTACGTCGGGACTATAAACGGGGCAGTGGCCAATAGCTTTCATCTGTGCGTGGCACTTTGTCCGTCGGATTTGTGTACACACGATCGGAATTTCCGACAACGGATTTTGTTGTCGGAAAATTTTATAGCAAGCTCTCAAACTTTGTGTGTCGGAAAATCCAATGGAAAATGTGTGATGGAGCCTACACACGGTCGGAATTTCCGACAACAAGGTCCTATCACACATTTTCCGTCGGAAAATCCGACCGTGTGTACGCGGCATAATGCCGCGTACACACGGTCGGAATTTCCGACAACAAATGTTCGATGTGAGCTTGTTGTCGGAAAATCTGACCATGTGTAGGCTCCATCGGACATTTTCTGTCGGAATTTCCGACAACAAAAATTTGAGAGCTGGATTTCAAATTTTCCGACAAGAAAATCCGTTGTCGTAAATTCCGAGCGTGTGTAGATGATTCCGACGCACAAAATTCCATGTCAGAGGATGGGACAAGATTGGAATGACATCATCAGCATGCATTTTATATTTCCAGTGTAGCACCCTCCTAGTTAGGTGCTAGGATTAGGTAAATTTAGTTTGGCTCACTGTAACCAGTGTGCCTGTGTTCTATGTTTCAGTAGTTGCAATACTGACTGTTTCCCCCTGATTAGCCCAGAAAGCTCTGGAAATTAGTGGGCAAGAAGAGTCTAATCAGCAGCTAAATATTCATACAGCCCTGGGCAATTCCTGGGCAGGGTGACCCAGATGGTAGCTGGGAGTCTGTATAAATTCTCTGAGACAGAGAGCAATGGGGTATTTTTTCCTGAGAAGGAGATCACAGCCTAATGGGGAAGGGGGTGCTTGTTCCCTTAGGCCATCCTGCCATTTGCCTGTGGGATGTCAAGGCTTCAGGTGGGATACCCGGAGGCCTGCTCTGCTGGAGGCTGCAGAAAACTGACTAAGGGACTGTCATCTGAGGATCTAGTCTGGTATCACAAGGTGAAAGTGTCACAAGGATATTGGAAGGAGGCAATCAATTTTCCCAGGATGTTTGTGGGTACAGATCGGTGAGAGAGATCCTAGTGACTGTGGGCTGAAGCCATCCTTCATGTGTTAGAGTTAGCTGTGCGTGTAAAGGGGACAATGTGCCCAGTGTCCCGAAGAGCTTAGTCTACTTAATTCCTAGTGAAAAGACTTCATCAGGGGAAGATTAATCTCCTCAAGTTGCTACAGACTCATCGTTCTAAAGAAGATGTGTCCTCCCCAGGGCTTCTTTTCAGCAGGAACGCAGGGGAACGCAGTTCCGGCACCTCCAGCACCAAATGTATGTAATAGCATGGGGTGTGGGGTATGCTGGAGGGTCTATTGATATTGGCTGCTGGGGGATCTATTGTCACTGGTGGGGATCTAATTTTGTGCGAGGGTCTATTGTTGCTGATGGGGAATCTATTGTTGCTGGGGGGGTCTTATGTTACTGGAAGGGATATACTGTTGAGGGAGAGGTCTTTTTTTACTGGCTGCTGGAGGATCCATTGATGCTGGCTGCTGGGAGATCTGTTGTTGCTGTTGGGGGGGCGTCTAATGTTGCTTGGGTGGATATTTTGTTACTTGGTGTGATATTTTGTTGTGGGTGGTTCACTGTTGCCGCAGGGAATCTATTGTTGTTGGGGTGGACTCCATTGTTGCTGGGGGAGTCTATTGTTGTGTGGGGATCTATTGCTGGGATTCTATTGTTGCTGACTGCAGGGGATCTATTTTACTGCTTTTCTTTTTATCATTAACATGTTCCATACAAATGATTTAGCACCACAAAATGATACTTGGTTCTGTATTCTCTAAAAGGGGTAGTACTGGTAGGTGGGTAGGGGGTGGAATCAAGGGATGGTGGTCAGAGGTGGGTAGGGGGCAGAGACAAGGGGTGACTCAGACGGCGGAGTTCCTGCACCTATTCTCTGAGAAAAAAAGCCCTGGTCCTCCCATTTGTAGATAGTTTGGGAGTATCCCACTCAGTTCCCCAACCCTTTCCAAGTTACCCAAAAATGAAAACACCAAAAAAAATAAAACCCCTGGACTGTTCATTGCGTTAAAGAGTGACTGTGTGCCTGGCTTTGGGGCAACTCCTGGGGAAGGACTTTGGGCAATCTAATATGCGGCTCCTGCAGGGGTACAGTAGTCTCTAGTGCCCATCCAATATCCTGCAATATTTGCATGAAATTATATACCTGAGACTAAGGGCTCCATGGCTAGTGCAAAAAGGAAGGGTTGTAACCTGGAAACTCAATTCTTGTTTTAGGTTTAAAGAAAAAGGAATTTTAAAGTATTTTCAAGCAAAGATGAGTTAAATATCATAAAATACAAACTAAAAAAAAAAAAATAAAAGAATGTGAGATGTCAACTAGACCTGAGAATTGCCTCAAGACATTATTTCTGGGATGAAAGTTTAATGTTCAAACAAACGCCCAAACAAGCAAAATTCATTCCGAACCTGGGTTTGACTCAGTTGGGAGCTCATTCCTAACACTCATTTAGGTTTCTTGCTATCTCTTACATACTGAAATTTTGTAAAGTATATCACTACATAGAAATTTGTCACCATCACCAATCACATTCATGCCTGTCTTGGAAATTTGAATTTTATTCAAGAAGCAGAGAGAGAAGTAGAACAAGCTTGCTTCTAGTGACCCTGTCAGGTGCTCTCGTAATCTTACTATAGGGGGATTATAAAGCACTTTGAGGGAATTGCTGTATGGTTGTATTACAGTTACAGTGTTTGCTAGATAATTATAGTAGCTTATTGCCTTTATTGCTGCCTAGTATTGCTGCAAGCTAGTTTGTTGCTTTGACCTAAAACGGCTGTTCCATGTTTAATCACTTGAATCTCTTTCTAAATTTCATCATTATCTTTTTCTTCTTTCACAACCTCCTTTATTCATATCTGAAATATTACCACAATAATTACTGAACAGTTATCCAAAATTGAGCTAGAGTATAAATGCGTGTACACAACATTTCCAGCTGTCAGGTTGCACAGGAAAAAAAATGTGCATTATCATATTGCTGAGGTGGTATATCGATGGTTTTAATAACCCAAGAATAGAAGATCAATGGAAACTATTAAAGGCTTGGAGAAAACTTGTTAATTGCTGGTTTTCAGAAAGAGAAAAAAGGAACATCTATCTTCATCCAGCATGACCTGAGCAGGCTCTAATCAAATCTTATCTCAGGAGACCAATCCTTGACTATATACCTCCCAGTCTAATTTTATATAGGCCCTAAGGAAGGAACTGCTGAAAACCCAAAATGGTTTGGCAAGTTTTAACTACACCTATGACAAATACACCTTAACTAAACTGTCAAGCACAGCTTGGCACTCTCTTCTGTCTACCAATATTGCAACTTTTGTCCCTGAGAACATGGTCAGGGCTTGTCAAGCAAGCACTGGGGGAGCTGCCTTTGAGAAAACTGCCATACCAAATTGGATTTTTTCCCAAGACCAGGGTCCTGCACCCCCCCCCCTTTCCTTACCTAAAATTGAAAATGAAGTCATGCTATGGATGTTGGGAATATGACCCACTTGCTTAAGGCATTTCATCTAGGTCAGCCTTTTTCAACCGAGAGAACCCCTTAAAATAATTTTCAGGTCTCAAAGAACCCCAGGTAAGGATAGTTTATTGAGGGTCATTTGGGAAATGTCCCTTATGTTGGTGGTGTTATATAGGAAGAATGCCCCCCTTACAGGGGTGGTCAGAATAACACCATGGTGGTCATGCTGCTGGCATTGAACCTCAAACTATGCAGGCACCATCAAATTTTGACGTCAATTAGCCACAGCTCAAGGAATCCATAGCCACCCCTGAAGGAACCCTGGTTGAGAATGGCTCATCTCAATATTGCTGCTTTACAACTGTGTATCCCACTCCCCTTTGTTGGCAATCTGGTGATCTGAGAACACCTTTTGTTGTCCTTTTGGAGTGCAGAAGAAGAATACCCAAACACGCCCCTTGAAGACTCCTAGTGTCTCTCACATACAGAAAGCCTTATTATGTGTGGCAGCAGTAAGACATTCTTCACTGTCACCAATCCCATTTATATTTTCCCTAAGACATTCAGTCAAGTGTTTGTGGACGTATGCTTTCCTTTGAAATGAATGGAAACTCATAAAATTGCATGTTGCTGGGGCCTAATGTGCTTTCTAACACATGTTGCAACCCACTTAGCAGTGGACAAGATATGAGGGTTATGGTTTTATTGCAGGGGGAGGGGCCTAGAGTGCCAGCGAGGGACCCAACAGCAGGAGGTTTAGGAGTGTTTGGTTTCCAGAGGCCTATAACTATGACAAAAAATGAAAAATGAATGTTTTACAAAGCTGTGCAGTTTTCGGAAATCTACTGGTGGCCCTTAAATGCCCACACTAGTTTCTGGAAAAAGCTATCTTAGCATTTAAATGTGGTAGCTGCATTCGTTTTCTTTTTTTCTGGCTTTTATCCCTCAATTATCACCTGGTGGTCTAGCGAGTAATGCACTTCCTGTTTTAGGGTGTCTCCACTCTGGATAGAGAATAGCTTTGGAGACACCATTGGACAGCAGCAGTGCCAAACTGGGGAGAAGAAAATGTTAAATACACTAGCAGATTGAGATGAGAGGACCCTCTCTACCAGGTCCCCGCTCTTCTTCTTCTTGGATTCCAGGACAAATCAAAACAATGCTTTGTTTTGGCACTGAACAATCAACATCGCTCTGATCCATTCCAGAAGTCCTGCAGAAAGAAGGGGGAGGAGAGTGGGCACTTCAAATCCTTGGACCTCAGCACCAATTGCGTTGGCACTGACAGCTCATCACCCACAGAGGTAATTAGAGCAGGGACCATGATGCAGGCTAGAGAGGGTGTACAGTGTTGATTCACCTTTTCATTTTTTCTGAAAAGTTGAACTAACCCTTTAAAGCTGGACTAAATGCTTAAAACCTACCTGTCCAAAGGTTCAGTGCCGGCGTCGGCCTCCTCCACTGAGTGGCAGTCTTTGGGCCTCTTCATTGGCCAATGAGTTCGGCTTCAAATGTGAACTCCAGCTAATTCATTTTAAGCAGTTACAGCAACCTTTGGGATAAAGGTTTTATATAAATAAATTAAAGCTGAGCATAGTAAGCACTCCTGTCAGGGGTAAATGGTTTGTCTTAACTGGCACTTTTGCTGGACAGTTTGGTCTATTAACCACTTGCCGACCGCCGCACGACTATATACGTCGACAGAGCGGCACGGGCAGGCAAAAGGACGTATATGTACGTCCTTGCCTGCCCGCGGGTGGGGGGTCCGATCGGACCCCCCCCCGGTGCCTGCGGCGGTCGGCAAATCTCCCCCGGCGATCGGAGGTGAGGGGGAGGCCATCCATTCGTGGCCCCCCCCTCGCGATCGCTCTCAGCCAATGGGATCATTTCCCTGCCTCTGTATTGTACACAGAGGCAGAGGAAATGATGTCATCTCTCCTCGGCTCGGTATTTTCCGTTCCGGGCCGAGGAGAGAAGACTGCAATGTAAGTGCACCAACACTACACACACAGTAGAACATGCCAGGCACACTAAACACCCCGATCCCCCCCCCGATCGCCCCCCGATCCCCCCCCAATCACCCCCCCCCCCCCCCCCCGTCACAAACTGACACCAGCAGTTTTTTTTTTTTTTTTCTGATTACTGTATTGGTGTCAGTTTGTGACAGTTACAGTGTCAGGGCAGTGAGTGTTAGGCCCCCTGTAGGTCTAGGGTACCCCCCTAACCCCCCCTAATAAAGTTTTAACCCCTTGATCACCCCCTGTCACCAGTGTCGCTAAGCGATCATTTTTCTGATCGCTGTATTAGTGTCGCTGGTGATGCTAGTTAGGGACGTAAATATTTAGGTTCGCCGTCAGAGTTTTATAGCGACAGGGACCCCCATATACTATCTAATAAATGTTTTAACCCCTTGATTGCCCCCTAGTTAACCCTTTCACCACTGATCACTGTATAACCGTTACGGGTGACGCTGGTTAGTTTGTTTATTTTTTATAGTGTCAGGGAACCCGCCGTTTATTACCGAATAAAGATTTAGCCCCCTGATCGCCCGGCGGTGATATGCGTCGCCCCAGGCAGGGTCAGATTAGCGCCAGTACCGCTAACACCCACGCACGCAGCATACGCCTCCCTTAGTGGTATAGTATCTGATCGCATCAATATCTGATCCGATCAGATCTATACTGGCGTCCCCAGCAGTTTAGGGTTCCCAAAAACACAGTGTTAGCGGGATCAGCCCAGATACCTGCTAGCACCTGCGTTTTGCCCCTCCGCCCAGCTCGGCCCAGCCCACCCAAGTGCAGTATCGATCGATCACTGTCACTTACAAAACACTAAACGCATAACTGCAGCGTTCGCTGAGTCAGGCCTGATCCCTGCGATCGCTAACAGTTTTTTTGGTAGCATTTTGGTGAAATGGCAAGCACCAGCCCCAGGCAGCGTCAGGTTAGTGCCAGTACCGCTAACACCCACGCACCGTACACCTCCCTTAGTGGTATAATATCTGAACGCATCAATATCTGATCCGATCAGATCTATACTAGCGTCCCCAGCAGTTTAGGGTTCCCACAAACGCAGTGTTAGCGGGATCAGCCCAGATACCTGCTAGCAACTGCGTTTTACCCCTCCGCCCGGCCCAGCCCAGCCCACCCAAGTGCAGTATCGATCGATCACTGTCACTTACAAAACACTAAACGCATAACTGCAGCGTTCGCAGAGTCAGGCCTGATCCCTGCGATCGCTAACAGTTTTTTTTGTAGCGTTTTGGTGAACTGGCAAGCACCAGCCCCAGGCAGCGTCAGGTTAGTGCCAGTAGCGCTAACACCCACGCACGCACTGTACACCTCCCTTAGTGGTATAGTATCTGAACTGATCAATATCTGATCCGATCAGATCTATACTGGCGTCCCCAGCAGTTTAGGGTTCCCAAAAACGCAGTGTTAGCGGGATCAGCCCAGATACCTGCTAGCACCTGCGTTTTGCCCCTCCGCCCGGCCCAGCCCACCCAAGTGCAGTATCGATCGATCACTGTCACTTACAAAACACTAAATGCATAACTGCAGCGTTCGCAGAGTCAGGCCTGATCCCTGCGATCGTTAACAGTTTTTTTGGTAGCGTTTTGGTGAACTGGCAAGCGCCAGCGGCCTAGTACACCCCGGTCGTAGTCAAACCAGCACTGCAGTAACACTTGGTGACGTGGCGAGTCCCATAAGTGCAGTTCAAGCTGGTGAGGTGGCAAGCACAAGTAGTGTCCCGCTGCCACCAAAAAGACAAACACAGGCCCGTCGTGCCCATAGTGCCCTTCCTGCTGCATTCGCCAATCCTAATTGGGAACCTACCGCTTCTGCAGCGCCCGTACTTCCCCCATTCACATCCCCAACCAAATGCAGTCGGCTGCATGAGAGGCATTTTTATGTCCTCCCGAGTACCCCTACCCAGCGAACCCCCCCAAAAAAGATGTTGTGTCTGCAGCAAGCGCGGATATAGGCGTGACACCCGCTATTATTGTCCCTCCTGTCCTGACAATCCTGGTCTTTGCATTGGTGAATGTTTTGAACGCTACCATTCACTAGCTGAGTATTAGCGTAGGGTACAGCATTGCACAGACTAGGACACACTTTCACAGGGTCTCCCAAGATGCCATCGCATTTTGAGAGACCCGAACCTGGAACCGGTTACAGTTATAAAAGTTACAGTTACAAAAAAAGTGAAAAAAAAAAAAAAAAAAAAACACAAACAAAAATATAAAATAAAAAATAATAGTTGTCGTTTTATTGTTCTCTCTCTATTCTCTCTCTCTCTATTCTCTCTATTGTTCTGCTCTTTTTTACTGTATTCTATTCTGCAATGTTTTATTGTTATTATGTTTTATCATGTTTGCTTTTCAGGTCTGCAATTTTTTATACTTTACCGTTTACTGTGCTTTATTGTTAACCATATTTTTGTCTGAGTACAGCATTCACGACTTTGAGTGGTTATACCAGAATGATGCTTGCAGGTTTAGGTATCATCTTGGTATCATTCTTTTCAGCCAGCGGTCGGCTTTCATGTAGAAGCAATCCTAGCGGCTAATTAGCCTCTAGACTGCTTTTACAAGCAGTGGGAGAGAATGCCCCCCCCCCCCCCCACCGTCTTCCGTGTTTTTCTCTGGCTCTCCTGTCTCAACAGGGAACCTGAGAATGCAGCCGGTGATTCAGCCAGCTGACCATAGACCTGATCAGAGACCAGAGTGGCTCCAAACATCTCTATGGCCTAAGAAACCGGAAGCTACGAGCATTTTATGACTTAGATTTCGCCGGATGTAAATAGCGCCATTGGGAAATTGGGGAAGCATTTTATCACACCGATCTTGGTGTGGTCAGATGCTTTGAGGGCAGAGGAGAAATCTAGGGTCTAATAGACCCCAATTTTTTCAAAAAAGAGTACCTGTCACTACCTATTGCTATCATAGGGGATATTTACATTCCCTGAGATAACAATAAAAATGATTAAAAAAAAAAAAAAATGAAAGGAACAGTTTTAAAATAAGATAAAAAAGCAAAAAAATAATAAAGAAAAAAAAAAAAAAAAAAAAAAAGCACCCCTGTCCCCCCTGCTCTTGCGCTAAGGCGAACGCAAGCGTCGGTCTGGCGTCAAATGTAAACAGCAATTGCACCATGCATGTGAGGTATCACCGCGACGGTCAGATCGAGGGCAGTAATTTTAGCAGTAGACCTCCTCTGTAAATCTAAAGTGGTAACCTGTAAAGGCTTTTAAAGGCTTTTAAAAATGTATTTATTTTGTTGTCACTGCACGTTTGTGCACAGTTGTAAAGCATGTCATGTTTGGTATCCATGTACTCGGCCTAAGATCATCTTTTTTATTTCATCAAACATTTGGGCAATATAGTGTGTTTTAGTGCATTAAAATGTAAAAAAGTGTGTTTTTTCCCCAAAAAATGCGTTTGAAAAATCGCTGCGCAAATACTGTGTGAAAAAAAAAAATTAAACACCCACCATTTTAATCTGTAGGGCATTTGCTTTAAAAAAATATATAATGTGTGGGGGTTCAAAGTAATTTTCTTGCAAAAAAAAATAATTTTTTCATGTAATCAAAAAGTGTCAGAAAGGGCTTTGTCTTCAAGTGGTTAGAAGAGTGGGTGATGTGTGACATAAGCTTCTAAATGTTGTGCATAAAATGCCAGGACAGTTCAAACCCCCCCAAATGACCCCATTTTGGAAAGTAGACACCCCAAGCTATTTGCTGAGAGGCATGTCGAGTCCATGGAATATTTTATATTGTGACACAAGTTGCGGGAAAGAGACAAATTATTATTATTTTTTTTTTTTTTTTGCACAAAGTTGTCACTAAATGATATATTGCTCAAACATGCCATGGGAATATGTGAAATTACACCCCAAAATACATTCTGTTGCTTCTCCTGAGTACGGGGATACCACATGTGTGAGACTTTTTGGGAGCCTAGCCACGTATGGGACCCCGAAAACCAAGCACCGCCTTCAGGCTTTCTAAGGGCGTAAATTTTTGATTTCACTCTTCACTGCCTATCACAGTCTCGGAGGCCATGGAATGCCCAGGTGGCACAAACCCCCCCCCAAATGACCCCATTTTGGAAAGTAGACACCCCAAGCTATTTGCTGAGAGGTATAGTGAGTATTTTGCAGACCTCACTTTTTGTCACAAAGTTTTGAAAATTAAAAAAAGAAAAAAAAAATTTTTTTTTTTGTCTTTCTTCATTTTCAAAAACAAATGAGAGCTGCAAAATACTCACCATGCCTCTCAGCAAATAGCTTGGGGTGTCTACTTTCCAAAATGGGGTCATTTGGGGGGGTTTTGTGCCACCTGGGCATTCCATGGCCTCCGAAACTGTGATAGGCAGTGAAGAGTGAAATCAAAAATGTACACCCTTAGAAATCCTGAAGGCGGTGATTGGTTTTCGGGGTCCCGTACGCGGCTAGGCTCCCAAAAAGTCCCACACATGTGGTATCCCCATACTCAGGAGAAGCAGCTAAATGTATTTTGGGGTGCAATTCCACATATGCCCATGACCTGTGTGAGCAATATATCATTTAGTGACAACTTTGTGCAAAAAAAAAAAAAAAAAAAAAATAAATTGTCACTTTCCCGCAACTTGTGTCAAAATATAAAATATTCCATGGACTCAACATGCCTCTCAGCAAATAGCTTGGGGTGTCTACTTTCCAAAATGGGGTCATTTGGGGGGGGTTTGTGCCATCTGGGCATTTTATGGCCTTCAAAACTGTGATAGGTAGTGAGGAGTAAAATCAAAAATGTACGCCCTTAGAAATCCTGAAGGCAGTGATTGGTTTTCGGGGCCCCGTATGCGGCTAGGCTCCCAAAAAGTCCCACACATGTGGTATCCCCATACTCAGGAGAAGCAGCTAAATGTATTTTGGGGTGCAATTCCACATATGCCCATGGCCTGTGTGAGCAATATATCATTTAGTGACAACTTTTTGTAATTTTTTTTTTTTTTTTTGTCATTATTCAATCACTTGGGACAAAAAAAATGAATATTCAATGGGCTCAACATGCCTCTCAGCAATTTCCTTGGGGTGTCTACTTTCCAAAATGGGGTCATTTGTGGGGGTTTTGTACTGCCCTGCCATTTTAGCACCTCAAGAAACGACATAGGCAGTCATAAATTAAAGGCTGTGTAAATTCCAGAAAATGTACCCTAGATTGTAGGCGCTATAACTTTTGCGCAAACCAATAAATATACACTTATTGACATTTTTTTTACCAAAGACATGTGGCCAAATACATTTTGGCCTAAATGTATGACTAAAATTGAGTTTATTGGATTTTTTTTAGAACAAAAAGTAGAAAATATCATTTTTTTTCAAAATTTTCGGTCTTTTTCCATGTATAGCGCAAAAAATAAAAACGGCAGAGGTGATCAAATACCATCAAAAGAAAGCTCTATTTGTGGGAAGAAAAGGACGCAAATTTCGTTTGGTTACAGCATTGCATGACCGCGCAATTAGCAGTTAAAGCGACGCAGTGCCAATTTGTAAAAAGTGCTCTGGTCAGGAAGGGGGTAAATCCTTCCGGGGCTGAAGTGGTTAAAGAAAGATGAAAAATAAAAGACTTACTGGCAGTGTCAACAGGTGAAAATAGTTTCACCCCTTCCCAACCTAACAGCTTTAGTTCCTGGCGATTGGCAAATCAAGGACAGCATTTCTGGAGGAAGTGGATAAAGTTACCTGTTCCCTCATACCTGGAACTATTAAAGAAGTTAATTTCAATTCAGGCAGCCAAACAAGGACTTGGGAGTGAAAGGAAGATGACTATATGTAGGGAGGTAGGCAGGCATTTAGATAAATCTGTATTTTTGCACTGAGTGGTCAAAGTACAGTTTGACTTTATTGAGTATCAGTATGGCTTTGGCAGCAACTATAAACTCCTCAGGGGCAGGGACTAATGTTAATGATTCTTTCTATCCTCTGAAGCAATGAAGCATATGTAGGCCCTGTATAAATAAACAAAACAAATAAACTGTAATTAAAGTAATTTGTCTGTCAATTTACTGTTTATCTTCTATTTCTGTTAGATACTGCTAACAGGATCACGGAGGGGAGAGCAGGGGCAGATCCAGGAAGGGGGCAATGGAGCAATTGCTCCCCCCCCCAGAAAATAGTGAGCAGGTGAGCCAGCGGGTGGCAGAGCAGGCTGGCGGGTGAGCGATGGACGGGCAATCCGTTGAGTTCACAGTTATTTTTAACAGTAAACTCAACTTATAGAGTGAAATACTGTATTTAGAAGTTCGTCACACTGTTTTGATGTTGACTTTTAAAAGCAGCGGCAAGCCTGATCTCACAGGTTTGCTGATGTGACCGAACACCTGTGCTTTTAAAATTAAACATCAAAACAGTCTTACGGACTTCTAAATACTGTATTTCCCTATATAAGCTGAGTTTACTGTTAAAAATAACTGTGAAAAGCAAGGTGGGTGTATAAAGATGTCCACTTGCCGACTTCTAACTCTAGGCTTACTGCGGACGAGTGCGGGTGTACCAAGATGGCAACAATGCAACGTCACTTTGGTGGCATACTCTGATGGGTAGCGGCTTTCTAAAAGGACACTGGTGGGCGGGTGGGCGAGCGAGCAGAGAGATGACATCATCTGATGCCCTGCATCACCGCAGCTCAGCTTCTGTACAGGCGTGGGCAGCAGAGAGATTAGATCATCTCTCACTGGCCGCCCTCACTCTGGGACACAGCCACTGGCAAGTGACAATCCACATCTTGTGGCAGGCGACATTGGCAAGTGACAATCCACATCTGGCGGCAGGGGATGTGGCAAGTGACATGGCCAGTGACAATCTGCATCTGGTGGCAGGCGACGGTGGCAAGTGACACGCTGCATCTGGTGGCAGGCAATGGTGGCAAGTGACAAGCCCCATCTGGTGACAGGTGAAGGTGGCAAGTGACACACTCAGGGCTCCCACTGATTCTGTATTATGGTGAGTTGAAATATTTAATTTTATATTACAATGTAATAATAGAAATAATGCGCTTCAATCACCCTGACACCATATCAACCATGGCACCGTGATGATTGAAGCTACAAAACCAGCCATTGCCCCGACCAATTGCCCGCAAAATTTTCTGGCAGTGCCCCTCCCAAGACTAGACTTGACTCGCCCCTGGGGGAGAGAAGAGGTTAACTCAGAGAACATTGCCAGCTGATAATTTGCATTCTGTTTTGCAGAGCTACAGATTTTTTTAGATAAATCTGTAGCTTTGCACTGAGTGGGCAAAGTACAGTTTGACTTTATTGAGTATCAGTATGGCTTTGGTAGCAACTGCAAACTCCTCAGGGGCAGGGCCTAATGTAAAGGATTCTTTGTATTCTCTGAAGCAATGAAGAATATGCAAGCCCTGTATAAATGAAAAACAAATACACTGTAAACAATTTAATTAGTCTGTTAATTTACTGTTTATCTTCTGTTTCTGTTAGCATCTACTAACAGGCTCACGGAGGGGAGAGAAGAGGTTAACTCAGAGAATATTGCCGGTTGATAATTTACATACTGTTTTGTGCTGATTTTTTGATCAAATTCTCTAAATCCAAAGGGATGAGAGTACGCATACTATCAGAGCATTGGTTGCTATGGTAAGCATAGTTTTATATTAAACAGAAAGAGATAAAGTCACACCAAATCCCACATGTACAAGCAGTGCCTGCAGGCAGTATTAATTCATGCAATGGCCTTTAAGAAAACACATCTTCGTTTTAGTTTCACAGAAGAGATTTCTTCTTGAGAAGTTTCTTTTTTTTTTCCTTCGCTTGTCTATATGCTGATCTTAAATGGTTTGCCTTTGTAGATTTTTCTTTTTAAATGGAGGTGATAGTATATTTTTCAGTGAGCTCTCGCTTTGAGAATACTATTATAAAGTTTGCCACTAAGTCATGTTTCCCCTTGATTTTCACAGCTTTACCTTGTTAAGGTGGATGATTTTGTGTCAGAAACCATGAAGCAGACTGAGACAGAAGTACAGTTAAATCTCACTTGTTTTTAATAATAATAAAAAAAAAGGTAAACAGAGTAAACGTTGTCAAAACCTTGGCAGAGTTCAGGAACCGGAACGGATAGTCAGACAAGCCAAAACGACAGGAAGACAAAGATGAGTGTAGTAGAACAGCAAGCAGGATCTGGAGCCAGAAGGATTGTCACCCAAGCAAGTCTTTAACAGGAACACAGGAGAGCGTCTCTAGAGATGTGACCAAGGCAAAGGCAGAGATTATCTGGGCTGGACGGTAGGCAGGACTGACGAGCAGGATATCATCAACAGGTGAGTCACTGTGGAGAGATAGGAGCTGGCAATTAGCTGACAGCTCAGCGGCCAGCTCAGAGAAGAAAGGGCTGAGCACAGCCCTGACATTTTGATTTGGTGGTGTGTCCTCCAGTGGCAAGTTGTATGTCAGACATTGCAATAAGCATTCTTGCTGAACAACTTTTTCAGGAAACTGAAGCAAGACACAGAATAGGCAGACTTGAGGTACCCACAAATCACAACTTATTTTTATAATAAAATACGCATTTTTTATTATTAACATAAAAAATTTTTTTAACAATAAAGTCATTGAACTTCCTCCATCACACAGGTATCTCTGTCCAATGTTTGATAGCACTTTGTATTATTCATGTATGGTCAATGTGTCACTTCCAAAAAGAAACATAAACACTGTTATAACTATTGGGTACAATGGACAAAGGAATCCTTTTTCCGTGACTCCTTTCTCAAATTTACTCCACCTTACACAGGAGGATGAGAAAGGCTAATTTTAATAACTGCAGATTCTAAAGAAAATGGGCACGAGAGAGGTCCCCTGATAAGCTCAGGGGCACCAAGATGACACCAAGGTAATCCTCAGGGAGGACATGGATTGACCCAAAACAGGAATAGGGGAGAGGGAAAAGTTTCTCTTCTCAATTAATTGTAGTCCACACCACATTGTGCTTCCTGAAGATTATCTTTGGGCACAAGTTGGGCTATCACAAGATTCTATCTTAAAGCGGGGTTCCACCCAAATTTTGAACAATATCTGTATGTATTCTCTTCCTTGCCTAGATGCTGACATGCCGTTTAAAAAAATTTAAATCGCCGTAATTACCTTTTATTTTTCTATTCTTCTTTGCACTTCCTGGTTCTCCTCCCGTGGGAGTAGGCGTGTTTCTAGCCTCTCCCAGACTCCTGGGAGCTAGTCTCAGGCTTCCCAGGATGCCACTGAGCATGTGCGGGAACGAGCGGTGAATGCTGGGAGCACAGCATTCACCACATCCAGGAAATAAATGCTTGTGGGCTTCAAATGCCCACAATGAAGATGGAAACCGCCTGCAGTGAATAATATAAGTTATTCTTTCCGACGAAATCTGACACAGGCGGACATATTACACACAATATGTGAGTATGTAATGCTGAGAAGAAAAGTTTGTTAATGAATTAAAAAAAAAAAAAAACGATAGATAGGTGGACCCCCGCTTTAAGGAATATCAGCTCAAATCAGGGAGACCTGCGGCCTCCAGTGGACCAGTGATAGGAGAGCAGAAATGTTACCATCCCCTGTAGGCGAGTGCCACCTGTTTTATCTGATATAATGAACAAAGGGATTCCTCACACTTTTCCCACCACTGGAAAAAAAGCTATTTTTAATACCTAGGCACTACAGAGGACCCTAGGGTGAAGGCAGGGGCACCAAGAGGCCCCTGAGGGATCACAGGGGCACCATGGGCTATAGACTGGACAAATCTTGGGTTAGCTTGTTTAAGTACTGTAGCTCCCCAAGTTGCTTCCATATTCCTAAACCATAAGATAGTAGATGGTGCCTGTCTACAGAGGATGGTAAAAACATTCCCCTCCTCCCAAGGGTCCATTGGAGGCTGCAGGTCTCCCTGACTGGAGCTGATGTTCCTTTATAATCTTCTGATAGCCCTAATCGTTGCCACAAGGTAATTCTCAGGGAGGACATTGCAGCTGCAGATTATCATTAAGTGAGAGGAGGCACCTTTCACCTCCCTTCTCTCCTTATCTTGTTTTGGGCCCATAGTTTTTCTTCCTAAAGGTTACCTTGGTGTCCTCTTGGTGCCTTGGTCCTCGCCCCAGGGACCTCTATAGTGGCCATTTTCCTGGGAGTCTGCAGTTATTGAAAATAGCCATTCTCAACCTTCTGAGGAAGCAGAAATAACCAAGAAATGCATACCTGGAATAAGGTTCTCTTGGTCTATTGTATCAGTAGTTATAACAGTGTATATGTGACAAGTTGGTGGTGACACATTATATGGGAATGATATTTAAAGTGTTATTAAACACTGGACAGGGCACCCGTGTAATGAAGGCAGTTCAATGGCTGATACAATGGACTAACTCCTGATATAATGGACAAAGGGATCTTTATTACTTTATGCATTTCTCAGATGCACTCTGCTTTCTCAAAAGGATGAAAAAATGCTATTTTCGGTAACTGCAGATTCCAGGGAAAATAGCCACTAAAGAGGTGAGGTGAACACAGGGCCACCGATAGGCCCCCTAGGGATTACAGTAAATTTAGCTCCCCAAGTTGTTTCCATTTCCATGAGATATAAGATAGTAGATGGCATGGCACCTGCGTACAGGGAGTGGGGATGGTAACAACACCTATCATGATCCCATTACAGATTCCAAGGAAAATGGTCACTACAGAGGTGGGGTGACCACAGGAGCACCAAGAGGCCCTTTAGGGATTACAGTATACTTAGCTCCCCATGTTCTTTCCATATCCCTGATTGGAACTGATATTCCTATGATAGAGTCTTCTGATAGCCCAATTGGTGCCACAAGGCAATCCCCAGGAAGGACAATGTGGCTACCAACTACCATCAAGTGAGGGGACACACCTTTTCCCTCCCCTCACTACTATTTCTGTTTTGGGTCCATCATTGTCCTTCCTGAAGATTATCTTGATGTCCTCTTGTAGCCCCTGGAGACTTCGTAGTGGTCATTTTCATTGGAATCTGCAGTCATCCTCCTAAGGAAGTGGAGTATATCCGAGAAACATGTAGAGAATAAAGATCACTTCTCCATTGTATCTGTAGTTTTAACAGTGACATATTGGAGATGACACATTGATTATAAGTAAATAAAATACAAATTGTTATCAAATATTGGACAGGGATACCTGTGTGATGGAGGCAGTTCAATGACTGTATTTTTAATATAATTTTTTTTATGTTATTTCTAAACATTTTATATTTTTTACATAAGTATAAGTTGAGATTTTGGGTACATAAAAAGTTTGTCTATTCTGTGTTTTATTGTAAATTCTTCTATAACCAAAGGATTTGGTACTCATTAAAGTGTCCCTAAACCCACATCAATAAAAACTATCAATAAATGGCGTTATTACATGCTGTTCATACTCACTCAGTCAATAAGGGATTTGGTTTCTGCATTCTGCCACAAACCTGGTTGATCCTGCTGTTCTCTCTCTCCCCCTCCTGTCCATGTCCCCACTGCAGTAGGGGATTTTGCAGAGCAGTGTTGGCAGCTAGTGCATATGCTCAGTTTTTAGTGTGTTTCTTTACTGAGCATTTCCTCCCTATCACATCTGAGCAGCCCATGTAACTATAGAGTCACACATGTGGGCATATACACAGTGGTAAATGACAGCCCACTCCCTCCCTCCTCCTTCATGCCCAGGTAAGCACATTCGGGGAGGGATATTACATCTTGATAGATGGTGGCTTCACCTCCCTGTTAC